>NC_044559.1:77537965-77887463 GCF_007565055.1 Rhinopithecus roxellana
GTTTTTTTTTAATTGTGCGAAAAACAACAATAACAAAATTTCATTCTTGAAAGAACTGGAGCAGAAATAACAAAATTTCATTCTTTCATTCTTGAAAGAACTGGAGCAGAATGCAAAGAAAGGTGACTGGAAGGGACTGGGAGGCGGAAGTAGAAAGGTAAATGGGGGTCCCAGAGGGACTTGACAGGGGGACCTGAGGGATCTGGAGGGCCCAAGAGGTGGCAAAAGACATTATGTAGAACTACTGGGAATAGGAGGTACCCATCTCACTGGGTAGCAGGGGGCTCAAGAAGACTGTGGGGAGACTGGAAGGTACAGAGGGATAGAAGAAAGTGTCCAGGAACAACAGCAGATAGGGAGACAAGTCAAGAGGAGATGGGAAAGACCAGTGAGGCTAAGTAGGACTGGAGGAAAGGGCAACCCCAGAGAAACGGGAGACTATACAGTTTGAGGGGGACTGAGAGAGACTGACTAGAAGAGGCCTTGGGATTGGATTAGCTTTTGAGCTGACAGCTTAGACTTTCCAGCTCTATCAAGGCTTAACCCTCTTTGCCTGATTTTCGTCACCTGTAAAGATAAGCATAATGCCTGCCTCAGAGTTAAGACGAGGATTGAATGCTACAATCCGTGTTAAAAACTTAGTAATCACTGAGCATTCAGAGCGCACTCAATAAATGCTAGGTTTTATTATTATGAACAGCTTCTTAATTCAAAAAGAAGAGGCATGATAATAAAACTTCATCTCCCATCCAAGTATTTCATTCTGCGCTTTTAATACAGAATCATTTTTTCCTGAGAGTGAGATGGTGGAAGGGAAGAGAATAAATCCAACCTGCTCTGAAGACTTGCCCAAAGCTGAACCTTCTTCACCACTCAGAATGAAAAATGAAAGACTTTCATCCAATGAGACTTCAGTCTGTGGAGACAACTATGATAAACCAGTATTTAGTGTTGAAATAAATGCTTTTTCTGCTTATAAGTAAAGGAAATACTTTTCTGTAATATGGTAAACATAATTGTTATCTTGCTAGTGAACAGGGCAGATAATATCAAGGCATATTTAGCTTTGAGTCTGTTTGGTTCATGAATTTTTTATTTTTTATTTTTTATTTTTGTTATTTTTGTTCTGTTTCTAATGTTCTGGTAACTGCAAGAAAAGCCAGAATATAGAGCCAAAATCTTCTTCATCTTCCCAAACTATCTCCTCACTCTAGTCTGGGAGGAAAGAGTTTGACCAAAATGCTGGCTCCAGTGGAACTTTCTTTTTTCTCCTTGTTTTTGGTGCTGTCCTGTTAAGGTGTGCGCGTGTGTGCGTGCGCGCGCGCGCACACACACACACACACACACTCAGACTGCCACCTCAGTCCACAATCTTTCATGGAGTTAGAAGCAATTAAAAGCCTGAAAAGTGGCATATTCTTAGTTGTAAACCCACTGATACAGAAGCTCTCATTTTTCACTCTTGTAAAGTCTGACTCTTTGAATTGATCAATCACATCACTTCTTTCTCACACACATATATTAAAATGAACTGTTTTAAGGAAGGCTTGGGAAAGCAATCAATTCTATAATAAAAAGTAAAACTCATAGTTTCTAGGAATCAAATAATTTAAAATATGTAAAATATAAAATTATAAGATATAATTTTATATAAGATATAATTTTATAAAGTATAAAATTATAAGATTTTATCTTATAAGATAAAAGCTTATCTTTATATTGTTTGTATCTACAATGTAGCCATCACATTAACTTAAAAGTTATTCACCTTGTAACAGTGCTGCTTATACGAACTGTCAGTATATACTTTTACCCCCCATCATCTCTGCACATCTCAAAATCGCTTGCTAAAATCTGCTTCCTGAGCAGATATCCCTGTGTGATAACTGGGATTGTGTTTCTTAGAAGTCAATTTCTCTTCCTTTTAACCCTTTTCCTGATACTCAATGGATTGACCTTGACAAACTTTGTAAGTCTTTATAGTTTTTACTATTCGTAGTGAAATTAAATCCAATTTAGGCATGTTTTAATTCATGTGTTAAGTGAATAACATGCACATAAACATCACTTTTTAGTCTGCTTTTACCTTTACATTTAATTAAAATAATTTTTATTAAGCACCTAAGAGGGGCTCTGTGGAGGAGCCAAAGAAAAATTAAAAAAAAAAAAACCCTTGCATTTTAAAATGTGCAGTTATATACACTAGGTGCTTGTGGCAGAAACTATGAGTTGCTCTTTACAGTCTTTTCTCCCATCTCTAATAGTGGAACCTAGACACTTCTTCCACATTCATTTGGTGGAAATGATATGTGCAGTTTGCTGGTCTTGTCCCCTAAAAGATCAACCTAAAATTCTTTGGTTCTTTCTTTCCCCCTTCCCTTTCGCTAGCAAATGGAAAACTAGAGCTTTGCCATTGGACTCACAGATGGAAACCACATACTGGAGATGGCAAAACTTTCCTATCAGCCCCGATTACTGATTTGTTATATTAGATAAAAAGGAAACTTCTATCTTAATGAAAACACTTTACTTCGACTCTTTTTGTTACAGCTACTTAGCTTGTACTCTAAATAATATAACTCTCTAAAAATATGAGCTGTTTTGTCATTTCAAGTTCCAAATATGTGATTACACATTGACTTTTCAAATATTGATTACACATTAAAAATCTGTCAGTTGGATATCACCTATAACATTGTGAAAATAATTAATTGGGAGGCCATTAGACGGAAGCAGCTCTAGGGCCCTGAGTTCCTATGTAAGCAAACCAAAACCCAACTCAGTGTGAATGGCCCTATCCAAGGAAAATGAAACTTTAGTTTTACCAATCAGAAACTGCCAACTAATCTCTAACTAGGAACTTTAAGGCTACTGCTCCATTCTAGTCAATCAATGTTTTCTTTGCCTTACTTCCGCATGCACCGTTTAAAAGTTTTCCCTGCATGCCCCTTCGGTGGAGCCCTAACCATCTGCAGACTGGCACTCCTCAATTCATGAATTGTTGTCTGTTCAAATAAACTCTTTAAAATTTTAATGTTCTTAAGTGTATCTTTTAATTATATTTTATTATAGTTTTTTTAGGATAAAAAGTAATGCCAAGTAAGAATAGAGCGTGATTGCAAATGGGCAATCACTGATAAAGAGGAATCTTTTTTGGGTGATAAAAATTAAACTGTGGTATTGATTAAACAATTCTGTAAATTTACTAGAAATCATTGTCATACACACTTCAAATGGGTGAAGTTTTGCTATGTAAACTATATTTCCATAAAGCTGTTTTAAAAAGTAAAAACAGAGAAAAGTTATTCACCTTGGACCTTCGATATATTTTGCTGTCAATGAGCTGCTCCATTGAAGATTTTTCACCTTTATTAATCTGAAACACAACAGAAATAAATCTTTTCAGAAATAGACATAATGGTGCTCATAAGTCTTTTATCCAAAATTTATAAATTTCAATACTTTGCAATGCTTTTCTTTTAAAAAGTATGGTATGTGTATATGAAATACCAGCAAACATACCGAAATATCATTTATAATTACTATGACCAAATCACCTAGCTCTTCTTGGCTTTAGGTTTGACATTATAAGGATGTTATGAGACAAAAGGAAAATATATATATAGGAAGCCTTTAGGAATTAAGGAGCTATATTAACACTGAATTTCAGCTCTCTTTTGACAAAGAAAATTTTACTGTGCTAAATGTCTCATTTAAATAGTAAATTTGAAAACAGGAAATTTTAAAAAGCATTACCTTAGAAATTTTTAGCTTTTCTCTCACTTTGCCTCTCATTGTCTTTACTACATTTTGATTTTCTTCTGCATCTAAATCTATCAGGAAACCAACATAATAAAGAGTTTATGACACTTTATTATAATTAAACAACAATAGCGGCAAAAGTATTTATTAAATTCTTTAATTGCATGCTTTTCTAAGCCTCATGACCATTATGAAAACTAGGTTATTGTCTTACGAGAGCTTAGAATCTAAGACCAATAGATGTCCTTTCCCCTTTTCCATCTGGAATAAATACCTTCACCCATTCAGCACTGATTTTTGTTTTTCTTTATGACAACTTTCAATCCTCTGTCATCTTCTTTTTTAAACTTTTTTTTTTTTATGGAGACAGAGTTTTGTTCTTGTCACCCAGGCCAGAGTGCCATGGCACCATCTTGGCTCGCTGCAACCTCCCACTCCTGGGTTCAAGCAATTCTCCTGTCTCAGCCTCCCGAGTAGCTGGGATTACAGGCGTGTGCCACTGCACCCGGCTAACTTTCTTTTTTATATTTTTAGTAGAGATGGGGTTTCGCCATGTTGGCCAGTCTGGTCTTAAACTCCTGACCTCAGGTGATCCATCCACCTCAGCCTCCCAAGGTGCTGGGATTACAGGCATGAGCCACAGCACTCAGCCCTCTTTTTTGAATTTTTAATTATTGTGGGTACATATTAAGTCTCTGTCACCTTCTTTTGTTGCTTCCTCAGCTACTGGCCAGAGCCCATCTTTGGCCAAAAACAAAACAAACCAAAACAAAAACAAAGCTCATATTTTAAAAATCTGTGAGACATCTCTGTGAAGTATACTAATACACAAATATCAA
Source organism: Rhinopithecus roxellana (assembly GCF_007565055.1). Taxonomy (NCBI): domain Eukaryota; kingdom Metazoa; phylum Chordata; class Mammalia; order Primates; family Cercopithecidae; genus Rhinopithecus; species Rhinopithecus roxellana. The sequence goes on from NC_044559.1 coordinate 77,542,567, forward strand.
AGCCTGGTTACTTCAATTATATTAAACTGAAAAGAGAGGAATCTAAAAAAAGAAGAACGGTAAGTCTCTGGATACTCATTTTAATTATATTAGTTTTGTAAAATCATTACAAAATTCTCACCCCTACTTTTTCCAGCTATTAGAGAAAAGGAAAGTTTTATAGGGTATAAAGAAGGCTTATGCCTGCAATCTCAGCACTTTGGGAGGCCGAGGCAGGAGGATTGCTTGAGGCCAGGAATTTGAGACCAGCTTGGGCAACATAGCAAGACCCTGTCTCAACAAAAAAAAAAATTTGGGGGCCAGGCACAGCGGCTCACGCCTGTAATCCCAGCACTTTGGGAGGCCGAGGCGGGCAGATAACCTGAGGTCAGGAGTTTCAGACCAGCCTGACCAACATGGAGAAACCCCATCTCTACTAAAAATACAAAATTAGCTGGGCATGGTGGCACATGCCTGTAATCCCAGCTACTCAGGAGGCTGAGGCAGGAGAATCACTTGAACCTGGGAGGCGGAGTTGCGGTGAGCCAAGATCGCGCCATTGCACTCCAGTCTGAGCAACAAGAGCAAAACTCCGTCTCAAAAAAAAATTAACACACATGCCTGTAGTCCCAGCTACTTGAGAGGCTGAGGTGGGACCATCACTTGAGCCCAGAAGTCTGAGGCCGCAGTGAGCTATGACTGCACTACTGCACTCCAGCCTTAGGCAGCAGAGCAAGACTCTGTTTCTTAAAAAAAAAAAAAAAAAAAAAAAAAAAGTCTCAAGCCCTTGTGTGTACTCCAAGCCATGTGTTATTTTCTGCTCATTCACTGGATGGAATAAAAGAGATCATGCAAGATCATGCAATCCCCTAGGTACAGTAAAAAATTAAGAATCTATTGATCACTTTGCCTTGCTTTTTACTTTTTCTATTCCCTGTCTTTGAGTGCTTAAAGGTTACATAGAAGTTTGTAGAAATAAAGGGTAAGCATAAAGCTAAATAACTAACTATAGGTCATGAGAATCTCCAGGTTTAACCACAGTATTCCTTGGTAAAATTTAAAAATAACTAGTTGGTTTTGTTTATACTCTATTCCCATAACTTAGAATGGCAGATGGCATATAATACATGCTCAATAAATACTTGCTTGGTGAATGAACCAGAGCTCAACCATTATTTATGTATTTTTCTCCCTGAGATTTGAAGTTTGCTGAAGCAGGTTCTGCACCTATGTATCTTTGTGGTCTAAAACAGTCTCACCACCAGTGGAATCTCCATGTTTGCAGTGACAAACAGAAAATGAAATTCAGCTTTATTACATCCATTGACTTTTCCATGTATTTCCTTATGCCCATCTTGTTCTATTTAGGAAGTTTAATTTCTCTTTAAACTGATTCCTTAGGAAATTTGTGTTCCCAGCTGAAACCCTGGCACAGGATTAATCATTTACATCTTTTAAAAATAAAAAGGAAGAGTATCAGAGTTATGGTATACTTATTGATAACCTTTTTGGAGATGCTTGTCTGTAATTTCTTCAGCTGTAACATTATCCATCTCTTCTGACATCTGCAAAAAAAGCAGGGAGGGTTAAACTTGCATCTTGTTTTGTCATTGAACATCTATTATTATTCTTCTTCTTCTTTAAGTTCTAGGGTACATGTGCACAACACGCAGGTTTGTTACATAGGTATACATGTGCCATGTTGGTTTGCTGCACCCATTAACTCGTCATTTACATTAGGTATTTCTCCCAGTGCTATCCCTCCCCCAGCCCCCAACCCTCCAACAGGCGTGTGATGTGCCCCGCCCTGTGTCTATGTGTTCTCATTATCATTATGTATTCTCATATCTTTTCAAATATTCATCAGCCCTTTGAACATCGTCTCCTTTAAAATGCCAGTTCACATATTTTCCTTGTTTTCTTAAATTTCACCTTTTTATCAGTTTGTATGAGCTCTTTATATACGGTGAAATTACTCTCTCTTAGGAAGTAAAGCAAGATGGCTGAATAGAATCCTCCAGCAATCATCTGCACTGCAGGAACATCAAATTGAACAACTATCCACATAAGAAGCACCTTCATAAGAACCAAAAATCAGGTGAGCAATCATAGTGCCTGGTTTTAACATCATATCAAGGAAAGAGGCACTGAAGAGAGTAGGAAAGACGATCTTGAATTGCCTATACCACGTCTCTCTCATCGTCAGGCAGTGTGGCAGGAAGAGAGAATCTATGCACTTGTGGGGAAGGACAGCAAAGTGATTGGGGGACTTTGCATTGGAACTCCCTGCTCCCCTAACACAGCGGAAAGCAACACAGGGCAGAATTTGGCCAGCACCCACAGAGCATTTAGACAAGCCCTAGCCAGAGGGGAATTGTCCATCCCAGCAGTCAGAACCTGACTTCCAGCTAGGCCCACCACCATTGGCTAAAGCACTCTGGGGTCCTAATCAATTTGAAAGGCAGTCTAGTCCACAAGGACCACAATTCCCAGGCAAGTCCTGGTACTGTGCAGGGCTCACAGCCAGTGGACTCAGGGTGCACAAGATCCAGTGAGACACCAGCTGGGGTGGCCAAGGGAGTGCTTGCATCACCCCTCCCCCAATTTCAGGCAGTACAGCTCACAGCTCCAGGATAAGAGGGAAGAGCAAAGAGTACTTCATCTTGCAACTTGGATACCAGCTCAGCCACAGTAAAATAAAGCACCAAGCAGAGTCCTAAAGTCCCCACTCCTGGCACTGTCTACCAGATAACATTTTTAAACCGACACTGGGCCAGAAGAGAACCCACTGCCCTGAAGGAAAGGTTGCAATCCTGGCAGAATTCACCACCTGCTGACTAAAGAACCCTTGGGCCTTGAATAAACATCAGAGGTAGCCAGTCAGTAGTCACCACAACCTTGGGCAAGACCCAGTGTTGTGCTAGCTTCAGGTGTGACCCAGCACATTTCCACCTGTGGTGGCCACAGTGAGAGACACCTTCTGCTTGAGAAAAGGAGGAGGAAGAGTAAACATGACTTTGTCTTGCAACTTGGTGATATGGTTAGGCTTTGTGTCCCCACCCAAATCTCATCTTGAACTGTAATCCCCAGCTGCTGAGGGAGAGACCTAGTGGGAGGTGATTGGATCATAGGGGTGGTTTCCCCCATGCTGTTCTCATAATAGTGAATGAGTTTTTCACAAGATCTGATGGTTTTGCAAGCATCTGGTATTTCCCCTGCTTGCATTTCTCTCTCCTGCCACCATGTGAAGGTCTTTGCTTCCCCTTCACCTTCCACCATGATTCTAAGTTTCCTGAGGCCTTCCCAAGCATGCGGAACCGTGAGTCAATTAAACCTCTTTCCTTTATAAATTATATTTTAAAGGATAGTATTGTTCTAGCAGTGTGAGAATGGACTAATAATACACTTGGGTATCCAGCTCAGCCACAGTCAAACGAAGTGTACCAAGCAGACTCCTAAAGTCCCTGATTCTAGACCTTAGCTCTTGGAGGGCATTACTAGACCCATCCTGGGCCAGAAAGGAACCTGCAGCTCTGATGGGAGAGAACCAGGCTTGGTAGGACTCACAGACTGCTGACTAAAAACCCCTTAGGCCTTGAATAAACATCAGTGGTAGTCAGGGTATAGTCACCACTGGCCTGGGGCAGTAGTGCCCATGAGCAGATAGCCCTTCTGCTTGAGGAAAGAAAGGGGAAAAGCAGAGAGGACTTAGTCTTGCAACCTGGGTACCAGTTCAGCCCCAGCAAAATAAAGCACCAAACAAATTCCTAAAACCTCTGACCCCAGGCCCTCACCCTTCAGTGGCATTTCTAAACCTACCCTAGGCCAGAAGGGAGCTGCTTCACTGAAGGGGAAGACCTAGTCCTGGCAGGATTCATCATTTTCTCACTAAATAGTCCTTGGGGCTTGAATAAACATCAAGACTCTCAGGACTCTCACCAATAGGCCTTGGGTGAGACCTACATTTCACCTGTAAAAACACATAAACACTGAAAAGCATGATAAAAGATATTCCATGCAAATGGAAACCAAAAAAGATCAGGAATAGCTATAATTATATCAAATAAAATAAATTTCAAGACAAAAACAAAGAAGGTCATGATATAAAAGGGATCAATTCATCACGATGTAACAATTGTAAATATATATGCTCCCAACACTGAAGCACTCAGATATATAAAACAAATATTATTAGAGCTAAACAGAGAGATAGACAACCAATACAGCAATTGTTGGAGATTTCAACATCCCACTTTCAACACTGAACAGATCATCCAGACAGAAAATCAACCAAAAGATATCAGACCTTATCTAAACTAAAGACCAAATGGACCTAATAGATATTTACAGAACGTTTCATCCAATGGCTGAAGAATACACATTCTTCTCTTCACCACATAGATCATTCTCAAGAATAGACCATATGTTAGGCTACAAAATAGATCTTTAAAAATTCAAAACCTTTGAAATCATATCAAGTATCTTCTCTGACTACACTGGAATAAAATCAAAAGTCAATAACAAGAGGAACTTTGGAAACTATACAAACAATATGCCTCTGAATGACCAGTGGCTCAATGAAGAAATTAAGAAAATTCCTTGAAACAAATGAAAATTGAAACATAACATACCAAAACCTACGGGATACAGCAAAAGCAGTACTAAGAGGAAAGTTTACAGCAATAAGTGTCTATGTCAAAAAATTTTTAAAAAGAAAAAAAATTCAAATAAACAACCTAAAGATGCATCTTAAAGAACTAGAAAAGCAAGAGCAAATCAAACCCAAAATTCATAGAAGAAATAGAAAAAACAGAGCAGGAGATAAATCACATTAAAATAAAAAAATAGAAAATACCAATAAAATAAAAAGTTGTTTTTTGAAAAGTTAAACAAAATTGACAAACCATTAGCCAGACTCACTAAGATAAAGAGAGAGAAAATCCAAATAAATAAAATCAGAGATGAAAAAGGAGACATTACAACTGATACTACAGAAATTCAAAGGATCCATTAGAGGCCACTATGAGAAATTATATGCCAGTAAATTAAAAAACCCAGAAGAAATGAATAAACTCCTAGACACATACAACCTACCAAGATTGAACCATGAAGAAATCCAAAACTTGAATAGACCAATAAGAAGTAACAAGATCAAAGCCATAATAAAAAGTCTCCAAGCAAAGAAAAGCCTGGGACCTGATGGCTTCACTGCTAAATTTTGGCAAATATTTAAAGAACTAATATTAATCCTACTCAAACTGTTCCAAAAAATAGAGGACAAGGGAATACTTCCAAACTCATTCTACAAGTATTACCCTGATACTAAAACCAGACAAAGTGACATCAAAAAAAGAAAACTACAGGCCAATGTATCTGATGAACATTGATGCAAAAATCCTCAACAAAATCCTAGCAAGCCGAATTCAACATCATATTAAAGAGATCATTCATTATGACCAAATGGGATTCATCATAGGGATGCAAGGGTGGTTAAACATACACAACTGAAACAATATGATTCATCATATCAACAGAATAAGAGACAAAAATCATATGATTATTTCAATTTATGCTAAAAAAGCATTTGATAAAATTCAACATCACTTCATGAAAAAAATCTTCAACAACTGGGTATATAAGAAACATACCCCAACACACTAAAAGCCATATGTGACAGACCCACAGCTAGTGTTATACCAAACAGGGAAAAACTGAAAGCCTGTCCTCTAAGATCTGGAACAAAACAAGCATGCCTACTTTCACCACTGTTGTTCAACATGTACTAAAAGTCCTAGCTAGAGCACTCAGACGGGAGAAATAAAGGGCATCCAAATTGGAAAGCAAGAACTCAAGTTATCCTTGTTTGGAGATTATATAATTATGTATTTAGAAAAACATAAAGATTTCACACGAAAAAACTATTAGAAATGATGAACAAATTCAGCAAAGTTGCAGGATAGAAAATCGATATACAAAATTCATTAGCATTTCTGTATGCCAACAGTGAACAATATGAAAAAGAAATCTAGAAAATAATCCCACTTACAATAGTTACAAATCAAATTAAATACCTAGGAATTAACTTAATCAAAGACGTAAAAGATGTCCACAATGAGAACTATAAAATGCAAGAAATTGAAGAGGATACACAAAAAATGGAAAGATATTTCATGTTCATGGATTCAAAGAATCAATACTGTTAAAATGTCCATTCTATTCAAAACAATCTACATATTCAATCCAGTCCCTATCAAAATACCAAGAACATTCTTCACAAAAATAGAAAAAGTAATCCTAAAATTTGTAGGGAAACCTAAAGAGACTCAGAATAGCCAGAGCTATCCTAAGCAGGAAAACACAAGACTCGAGAAATCACATTACCTGACTGTACTCCATTCTCACGCTGTTATGAAGAAATACCTGAGACTGGGTAATTTATAAAGGAAAGAAGTTTAATTGACTCACAGTTCTGCATTGCTGGGGAGGCCTCAGGAAACTTCCAATCATGGCAGAAGGCAAAGGAGAAGTAGGCACCTTCTTCACAGGGCAGCAGCACAGAGTGAGTGCAAGCAGGGGAAATGACAAGCACCTATAAAACCATCAGATCTTGTGAGGCTCACTCACTCACTATAACAAGAACAGCATGGGGGAAACCACTCCCATGATCCAATTACCTCCACGTGGTCCCCCCATTGACACATGGGGATTATGGGGATTATAATTCAAGATGAGATTTTGGATGGGGACACAGCCAAACTATATCACTGACTTCGAATTGTACTACAAAGCTATACTAAAAGCCAAACCATACCACTGACTTCAAATTGTGCTACAGAGCTATACTAAACAAAACAGCATGGCACTGACATTAAAACACACACACACACACATCAATGGAACAGAATAAAGAAACCAAAAACAAATCTACGCATCTACAGTGAAATCATTTTCAACAAGGTGCCAAAAAAACACATTGGGAAAAGATAGTCTCTTCAATAAATGGGGCTGGGAAAGCTGGATATCCATATGCAGAAGAATGAAACTAGACCCCTCTCTCTCACCATATACAAAAATCAAATCAAAATGAATTAAAGACTGAAATCTAAGATCTGAAAGTATGAAACTACTAAAAGAAAAATTGGGGAAACTTTCCAGGACATTGGTCTGGGCAAAGATTTCTTAAGTAATAGCCCAAAAGCACAGGCAATCAAAGTAAAAAAATGGACAAATGGGATCACATCAAGTTAAAAAGCTTCTGCAAAGTAAAGGAAACAATCAACAAAGAAACAGCCCTCAGAATGGGAGAAAATATATGCAAACTATGTATCTGATAACAGATTAATAACCAAAATATACAAGGAGCTCAAACAACTCAATAGGAAAATATCTAATAATCTGATTTTAAAATGGGCAAAAGATCTACATAGATATTTCTCAAAAGAAGACATACAAATGGCAAACAGGTATATGAAAAGATGCTCAACATCACTGACCATTAGAGAAATGCAAACCAAAACTACAATGAGACATCATCTCACTCACTTAAAATGGCTTTTAACCAAAAGACAGGCAATAATGAATGCTGGCAAAAGCATTGAGAAAGGGCAACCCTAACACCCTGTTGGTGGGAATGTGAATTAGTACAGCCACTATGGAGAACAGTATGGGGTTCCTCAAAAAACTGAAGATATAACTACCATATGATCCAGCAATTCCACCACTGGGTATATACGCAAAAGAAAGAAAATCAGTATATTGAAGACATATCTGCACTCCCATGTTTGTTGCAGAACTGTTCACAAGAGCCAACATTTGGAAGCAACCTAAGTGTCCACCAACAGATAAATGGATAAAGAAAATGTGGTATATATATGCAATGGAGTACTATTCTGCCATAAAAAAGAATGAGATCCTGTCACTTGCAATAACTTGGATGGAACTGGAGGTCATTATGTTACGTGAAATAAGTCAGGCACAGAAAGAAAAACTTTGCATGTTCTCACTCATTTGTGAGAACTGAAAATTAAAACAATTGAACTCATGGAAATAGAGAGTATAATGATGGTTTCCAGAGACTGGGAAGAGTATTGGGTAGGGGGCAGGGAATGGGGAAGGTTAATAGGTACAATGCAATGAATACGATCTAGTATTTTACAGCACGAAAGGGTGGCTATGGTCAACAATAATTTATAGTACATTTTAGAATAACTGAAAGAGTACAATTGGAATATTTATAACACAAAGAAATGATAAATGCTTGAGGCAATGGATAACCCACTTACCCTGATGTGATTATTACACATGTACAAAAATATCTCATGTACCCCATATATATATATATACACCTACTATGTATCCATAAAAATTAAAAATTTCCAAAAAGGAATTGCTCTCTGGAATATTAAAAAATGGCCTTTTAATGAGAAAATCCAAGAGTCAGTTCTTGGTATTCATGTATTGCCTACTTCATGTATCTTTTAAGAGGGTCAAGTTAAATCAGATATATACAAAAATACTTTGAAAATTCAATGCTATACTAGTGTTAGCTATTACTTGATTTATTACCCTGTAACGTGTGACAATGTTCAGCACCCTTATTTTTTGAAAACTTTATATATCCTTGCCCTCTACCCTTCTACCTCTGTAGCCACTTATTCTCTGTATCCTTCAATGGCCACACCTCTTTATATCCTAAATGTAGGGTACATTCCAAAGCTCTGGAGGGTGCATGTATTCCCATGGATTCCTGAATCTGTGTCTCCGGCCTTCACTCTCCTAAGTGTCAAAACCATATTTCCCACAGACTCCCAGTAATTCTAGTTGTATGTTGTATCATTAACAAAAATTCAGTATGTTAAAATAAGCATTTCTTTTCCAGTTTTTATAAACCCCAATATTCTATAGGTAAACTATTCTAGCAATGTTAAACCCTTTTTAGAATGATATGATGTATGAATTTCTTTTTAATTTTAATGCTAAAAAATAGAATAGCAAAGACTCCTGAAATAACAACTGTACATACTAACCAAACTAATGTACAGTTGGAAAGCTCAAGCTTTCCAATCACAGTAAAAACATGAATTTGTGTCAAAAACCAAAGCAGGCTATTGACATGACCACAGTAAAAACATCATAAAAAGAGTCCAGTCTACAAACTTTCTGAAAGAACTTCAAAATCTACCAGTTGTTCCTGTGCCACTATTAAACGCTGCTCAATGAGGTTACACGGACTGCGACGTTCCCTTATATCTTATTCAACCTTCAGTACCTACCTCAAGACAATAAAAAATACCTAATCCTACTCTTGACCAGGGGAGAGCAACCCTGAAGGTATGAGGGAACGACTCTGGCAAGTGATTGATAGAGGCCTCCCTAATTAGTTCCCAAATATCTTGCCCAGCATTCCCAGAATACTGTATAATTTTCATAACTTATCATTTCCATCTAGAAGGTAGGGATAAAATATGAATCTTAATTGCAGTTACTCTAAGAGACATGTAAATATTGCTCCCACATAGATTTAACTCACTGACAAACATCTTTTTGAGCAAAGCAGGGAATGGCTTGCTGGCGAGGTGAGAGAACATACAAACAATAGATATTGAAGTAAGAGATTAAATAAATACATATATAAATAATTCATCTTATTAAATAATTCACAGACCAAATAAGAATACAATTCATCCTTAAACTCTCCTATTGTTTCTTTTTTAACATATAAATTTATGATTTGTATATAGAAACAAATGTATCACATTTATCAGGATTATCCCCCATTTACAATAGGGTTATTTGGAATAATCAAAATATTATAAACTCCATTAATACCTTACTTTAAAAAAAAAAATCTTCTCCTTGAAATATTTTTCATGATGGTCCTTTTATTTCAACTTTCTAAATAAATAAGAAATATTACTGAGAATCACATAAAAGAAAACTGACTATTGTGATACTTGAGGTTAAAAGTATGCTTTAAAAATTTTTAAATGTAAAGAGAAACAAAACAAATATACTATCACTTGTACTATTTCATATTTGTATTTGGTCACCTTTAGTATTTAATAGAAATCCTGGTTAATGCAATAAGAGATATGCAAAAGAAGGAAGTAAGAGGTATAATTCTTAGAAGAGGAAAATAAAATTATCATTGTTTGTAGATGATAGGTTTTTATATATGAAAAACCCAAAAGACTAAATAAACAAAGTTTAGACATAATTAGAAAATTGGAATTGGCAGAATACAAGAGAATATTTGCAAAAGTCAGTATCTTCCCTACATGCTAATATACTAGAAAAAAAATCACTTCCACAAAAATGGTACCAAAAAAACACTTCAAAATACTAAGGAATTATTTTAATTAAAATATGTATGAACTCCCTTTCCCCGAAAAGTATAAAACTTTACAGTAAGAAAAAAAGGATCTGGGCCGGGCGCGGTGGCTCAAGCCTGTAATCCCAGCACTTTGGGAGGCCGAGACAGGCGGATCATGAGGTCAGGAGATCAAGACGATCCTGGCTAACACGGTGAAACCCCATCTCTACTAAAAAATACAAAAAATTAGCCGGGCGTGGTGGCAGGCGCCTGTAGTCCCAGCTACTCGGGAGGCTGAGGCAGGAGAATGGCATGAACCCGGGATGTGGAGCTTGCAGTGAGCTGAGATCTGGCCACTGCACTCCAGCCTGGGCGACAGAGCGAGACTCCGTCTCAAAAAAAAAAAAAAAAGAAAAGAAAAAAGAATCTGATTAAATATACATTTGATCTTAGCCAAAAGGCCAAGAAGCAATGATTACATATAGATATTCTATGGAGGCAGAAAAACTGATTAAAAGGCTATTGATAGATACTAGAGAGCTGAATTTTAAAATAGATATGAGGGCCGGGTGTGGTGGCTCATGCCTGTAATCCCAACACTTTTGGAGGCCAAGGCGAGAGGATCACTTGAGGTCAGGAGTTTGAGACCAGCCTGGCCAACATGGCGAAACCCCACTGTCTCTACTAAAATTACAACTAGCCGGGCATGGTGGTACACACCTGTAGTCCCAGCTACTTGGGAGACTGAGGCACAAGAATCACTTGAACGTGGGAAGCAGAGATTGCAGTGAGCTGAGATCCTGCCACTGTACTCCAGCCTGAGCAACAGAGCAAGACTTCATCTCAAAAATAAAAAAAAGGATATGAGAAGGCGAGTAGAGAGAGATTCATTTCAGAGGTAGAATTCACAGGATTTAGTGACCAATTAGATATGCAGGACAAAGTGAGCGAGGAGTCGAGGAGGACTTTCAGGCTTTTGGCTTGATCAACTGAGAGGTAGCTTCATTTCAAGTACCGTCAAAATAGAAAGGTAATTGAGATGGGATTAACAAGTTCAATTTGGAGATACTGCTTATAAATGCTTATAAGACATTCAAAAGAGAGATCTGGACAGTGGTTAAAAATAATGAATAGACTTGGAACAGAAAATAATCAAGTCTAAGTAAGATAAATTATTTGTATAATCAGTAAAAAAAAAAAAAAAAAAAAAAGGCACTTAACAAATTAAAGAATCTTAAAAGACTACCAGCACACTTAAGATTCTTCCTACTAACATACCAAAATAAGACAGAAGAATAAAATGGTGAGAAAAGAGAATTTTGAATTTATGATCCATTCTGCAAGAACTTCTAAAATTTTTGCACTTAAAATCACGACCTGGCTTATTGATGCCTATACTTGTAAATGTTGTCTGCTCAACTAGGCAAGGCATTAGCAGTAGCACACATCCCGTAGACAGAAAATTATAACAAACTATCAAATAAAATGTTATTGTAGAAATTATTAATCATTTTTTTGCAGACCTGGAAGTGTTCCTAACCTGTTCATTTATCATTCTACATAAGAGATAAGATAATCATTTAAAATTTGGATAAAATTACAGATCTAGATGAATATTGCACTGCTCTGTTGAAATCTCATGCAAAAGTAAAGAAAAATTACAGTGCAGACTTCTGCCTTCTTACAGCAATTCAATTCTCTGTGTTAGAAAATTGGCTCTCACAGTTAAACCCTATCTTCTCTTTGAGGTTATTGCTGATTTGTGATTCTTGCAGTTAAAGCTTTTTCTAAAAGGCAAGGAAATTGAGGATTAGCTATTTTTGTATCAGATGACCTGGAGTTTCTCTATCACTTTGGTGATTTCTGAAATGAAATTTCCTAGGGCTTATATTGTAAGTTTAACATTCATAAAGAAATGTATCACTTGAACCTTTGAAAGCTAAAAAAAAAAAAAAAAGGTGGGGGTTAGTCAGGAGATCTCTTTCTAGCGAGGCTTGGCATATGAAAGTATACAAAAGTCCAATTTGTTGTTTTGCAAGCATTTATCTATTAATGATGCCCACAGGGTAATAGATGTGATAAAATATAAAAACTTCTGGGCAGGTACGGTGGCTCACACCTGTAATCCCAGCACTTTGAGAGGCTGAGGTGGGTGGATCACCTGCGGTCAGGAGTTCAAGACCAGCCTGGCCAACATGGTGAAACACCCTCTCAACAAAAATATCAAAGTTAGCCGGGCATGATGACGGGTGCCCATAATCCCAGCTACTTGGGAGGCTGAGGTGGGAGAATCACTTGAACCCGGGAGGCGGAGGTTGCAGTGAGCCTAGATTGTGCCATTGCACTCCAGCCTGGGTGACAGAGTGAGACTCTACCTCAAAAAAATATATATATATTATATATAAATATATATATATTATATATAAACTTCTTTAGTATTAGTACAATAGATTTTGCTGTGTTTTCTTAATTTATGTTTGTAATTAATGAAATTAAAGTCAAAGATGAAACCAAACACATTACTTTTCTATGATTACAAAAGCCAGAATTCCTAACGTCTCATCCTGTCATTCATAGAGTCTTTGGGATGGAAGCCAACTTCTGAAATTTCACAATGAAAACCAATAAGACATCAATTCAATAAAAAAATATAAAAAACAACTTGTTGATGGTAACAAAACAAAACTAGAGCAATTAACTGATTTCAAATTATTATATTTCTAAGTTATAAAAATCATTAAATGTAATAAAAATAGTGTTAGTCAGTGGAGGCTGAAAAGACACTATGAGATTTACGTCTCTTTCCACATCCTTTTTTGGCTCCACAAATACCTTTGCAGCAGAGTTGATACAGTTTGAATGTTTGTCCTCTCCAAATTTCATGTTGAAATGTATCCCCAGTGTTGGAGATGGGGCCTGGTGGGAAGTGATTGGACTGTGGGGGTGGATCCCTCATGGATGGCTTAGCACCATACCCTTGGTGACGAGTGGGTTCTTGCTCAGTTCACATGAGATCTAATCGTTTAAAAGAGTCTGATACCTTGCTTTTCTCTCTCTTGCTCCTTGTCTCACCATATGGCATGCCAACTTTCCTTTCTTTCCACCACAATTGTAAGCTTCCTGAGGCCGTCACCAGAAGCAGATGCTGCAGCCATATTTGTGCAGCCTGCAGAACTGTGAGCCAATTAAACTTTTTTTATTTATAAACTACTCAGTCTCAGGAATTCCTTTATAGTGACACAAAAATGACCTAACACAGAAAGTTGGTGCCAAGATGTGAAGCATTCTGTACAGATACCTGAAGATGTGGAAGTGGCTTTGGAACTTGGTAAGGGGCAGAGGTTATAAGAGTATGGAGGGCTCAGAAGAAGACAGGAAGATGAGGGAAAGTTTGGAATTTCTTAGAGACTGGCTAAATGGTTGTGGCCAAAATGCAGATAGAGATATGGACAGTGAAGTCCAGGCTGATGAGGTCTCAAATGGAAATGAGAAAGTTACTGGGAATTGGAGTGAAGATCACCCCTGTTATGCCCTAGCAAAGAACTTAGCTGCACTGTGTCCATGTCCCAGAATCTGTGGAAGTTTGGACTTAAGAGTGATGACTTAGGGTATCTGGCAGAAGAAATTTCTAAACACCAAAGCATTCAAAAAGTGACATGACTGCTTCTAACAGGCTATTATCAGATGTGGTAGCAAAGGAATAAAGTTGGAACTTATATTTAAAAAGGAAGTAGAGCATAAAAGTTTGAAACATTTGCAGCCTGACCCTGTGGCAGAGAAATAATTTAAGCAGGCTGTGGAGCAATCACTTGCTAGAGAGATTAACTTGACTAAAAGAGAGCCAAGTGCTATTATCCAAGACAATGGGAATAAGGCCTCAAAGGCATTTCAGAAGTTTTTCAGATAGCCCCTGCAATTACAGGCCCATAGGCCTAGAAGGAATGAATGATTTCAGGGAGCAAGCCCAGGGCCCCACCACCCTGCTCAGCCTCAAGACACTGCTTCCTGTATCTAAGCTGCTCTGGCCCCAGCCTTGGTTCAGAGAGGCCCAGGTACAGCTTGGGCTGCAGCTCCCGAGTGTGCAAGCTGTCAGCCTTGGTGGCTTCCACAGGGTGTTAAGTCTGCATTGCTCAGAATGCAAGTATGAAGGAGGCTTGGCAGCTTCCACCTGGATATCAGGGGATATATGAAGAAGCCTGGGTGCCCAGACAGAAGACTGCTACAGGGTGAACACTCACAGATAAACTCTACTATGGTAATGCTGAGGGGCAGTGTGGGGTTGGAGCCCCCACAGGGTATCCACTGGGGCACTGCCTTGTGGAGCTGTGGGAAGAGGCCGTCACCCTCCAGACTCCAGAACAGTAGATTCACCAGCAGCTTGCACTCCCTGCCTGGAAAAGCTGCAAGCACTCAACTTCAACCCATGACAACCGCCATGTGGGCTGCACCCTGCAAAGCCACAGAGGCGAAGCTCCCCAAGACCTTGGGAGTCCACCCCTTGCACCTGTGTGCTCTGGATGCAGGACATGGAGTCAAGTATTACGTTGGAACTTTAAGATTTAATGCCTGGCCTGCTGGATTTCAAACTTGCATGGGGCCTATTACTCCTTTCTTTGGGCCAATTTCTCCCTTTTGGAGTGGGAATGTTTCCCCAGTGCCTGCACTGCCATTGTATCTAGGAAGTAAATAACTTGTTTTTTATTTTGCAGGAGCAGAGGTGGAAGGAATTTGGCCTTGAATTTCAGATGAGACTTTGGACTTTGGGATTTTTGAGTTAAGGCTGGAATGAATTAAGACTTTGGGGACTATTGCAAAGGCGTGATTATATTTTGAAATGTCAGAAGGATGTGAGATTTGGGAGGCTAAGGGTGGAATGACATGATTTGGATGTTTGTCTCCTCCAAATCTCATGTTGAAATGTGATTCCCAATAATGGAGATGGGGCCTGGTGGGAAGTGATTGGATTGTGGGAGTGGATCCCTCATGGTTGGCTTAGCACCATCCCCTTCATGATGAGTGAGTTCTTGCTCAGTTACTTCACATGAGATCTAGTTGTTTAAAAGAGTCTGTCCAGGACCTTCCCCTTGTCTCTTTTACTTCCTCTCTTGCCATGTGACATGCTGGTTCCCCTTCCCTTCCACTATGATTGTAAGCTCCCTGATGCCCTCACCAGAAGCAGATGTTAGAGCCATGCTTGTATAGTCTGCAGAACTGTGAGTAAATTAAAACTCTTTTCTTTATAAATTACCTAGTATTCTTCTGTTACAATGCAAGAAAGGCCTAATACAAGAGTATCATTCAACATGACGGTTAAATGCAAGTTCATGCAATTCCCCAGACATTAGTAGAAACTAGAACGCCACACAAGTTTTTGTTTATCTGTTTGTTTTTCAGGGACAGGGTCTCACTCTTTCACCCAAGCTGAAGTGCAGTGACATGATGACGGTCCATTACAGTCTCGAACTCCTGGGTTCAAGCGATCCTCCTGCTTCTGCCTCTTGAGTAGCTAGGACTACAGGCATGTGTCTCTAAGGCTCGGCTAATTATTATTATTGTTATTATTATTGTTATGTGAAGACAGGGTCTCGCTATGTTGCTCAGGCTGCTCTCGAATTCTTGGTCTCAAGCAATCCTCCTGCCTCAGCCTCCCAAAGCACTTGGAATTATAGGCATGAGCCACTGTGCTTGGCCTAAACAAATTTCTAAATCAGTTCTGCGGGCACAAGACTAAGCGAGATCCCTGAATCAGCACAGACTTCTTTTTGGCACAATTTTCAATCACCTTGGTTACTTCTGTCACCTGCCATTTGGTTTCAGGAGTGCTAGCAAAATAAAACCACAGAAAAATTTCTAGCATGGGGAAATGGTTACACAATGCATATCCTAGTATATAGTCACATATCTTTAATTGTGATCCAGTCAGAAATTTGGTTCCCTTTAATTTTCCCGTGGCTCTTGTTAGAAATATTTCTAAATGTATTAATGCAGTTTCCTTCCTTAGCAGATCTGAATTCAGACCAAAATCCAATTTTATCTTTATCTCAGTTCATCTATTGTCACACAGTATGATGACATCTTTCTGAACTCTCTTATAGCAATGTTTCTTAAATGATGCTCTTTCAGACTTAATTTGAATTAGGATTCTATGTCCAGAATTAAGGTCTCATTCACAGTTATGATGTAATTAAGGCAACAATAGCATTTTGTAAAAATAATCTACTAAATATATGGTACCAGCTACCCTTTATTGTTATTAGGTTATGGAAGAATTAGAATTTAACTTAACAATTCTTTACTTAGTTCAGTGGAATACAGCAGTATTTCAGTGTACTACAAAAAACATTATGACTTCCATGTATTGCATTAACTGGCAAGTTTAAAAATTAACTGTTACCTTGTTTTCCAAAATCAAAACCTAGGAACAAGTGGCGTGACAAAAGATTTTCTGATCTGTGAATTTATTTAAGTCTTTGAAAGGCAACAAAACTAAATCACCTACTCCTCTCAGGACCAGTTCCCAAGTCATCACGTCCTGCTCCTGTAGATCAAGAAAGATTTGGGCCCACTTCTCTATCTTGGGACTTCTGGTACATGAAAACTAATGTGGAAACAGGTTACAAAAACTATCATACTATATTTTGAAATTTACATCTAACACACACCATGCAATGTAGTTTTGCTACTCAAAAGTAAATTACAAGATTTATAAAAATATATTAATTCTTAGAGCAACCACTGGCCAGGAGGTCCAGAAACTCGAAACAATTAAGTACTGTAGTGCCTTTTATTCAAACCTGAAGATGTACCTCTGTGTCTATACTTATAACCTCAATTAGACAGAAAGTCAACCGGGAGGCCCTTTCTGAAAGTGAAGCCAAAAAACCCTCACATCCACTTCCCCATCTAAGCCGCAGTGTCCACTCTCCAACATAATCCCTCAACTATAGCTGGATGGAGTTCCTGTTTACACCTCCTGGCATCTCCATCCTTTAATTTTTACAACTTCCCCCACAACTGGATAGCATTCCGTGTTTCAAAGGCTGATTCAAACTCCACGTCTTCCAGGAAGTTTTTTCTAACTCTGTCTCTTGATCTCCAACAGCACTTGTAGTTCGTAATGTGAATTTTGTTCATTACATTCTACCTTGCAAGTTCATCTTTCTGCTTATCCTAATGTGAAGACCAGGACTAGGGCAAGGTGTTCAGCACACACAGTAGGCACTGAATTGATAATATGCCGACCCGTATTTGATACAAATCAAACACTGCTCTCGAGTGATTTTATTTTCTTTCTTTTTTTTTTTTTGAGTCGGAGTCTCACTCTGTCGCCCAGGCTGGAGTGCAGTGGCCGGATCTCAGCTCACTGCAAGCTCCGCCTCCCGAGTTCACGCCATTCTCCTGCCTCAGCCTCCCGAGTTGCTGGGACTACAGGAGCCCGCCACCTCGCCCGGCTAGTTTTTTTTGTATTTTTTAGTAGAGACGGGGGTTTCACCGTGTTAGCCAGGATGGTCTCGATCTCCTGACCTCGTGATCCGCCCGTCTCGAGCTCCCAAAGTGCTGGGATTACAGGCTTGAGCCACCGCGCCCGCCTCGAGTGATTTTCAGTTGTACTCATTCCCAAATTGGCTAACGAACTGGTCGGCCAGGCCCCCGGACTGCAAGTCCCAGCGGCCTGCGCGGACCCGGCTCCCGTTATCCCAGCCCAGCTGGTTCTCCCCACGGAGCAGAGCTCCACAAAAGTGCGGGAATGTCTGACAGGGAAGAATCAGAGAAACCTTCACCAGCAGCCCGACATTCACCTGGACGCACAGTGCACTTTTCTTAACGTCTGGGCAGCGAAGGCAGGGCACACCATCTACCGCAGGCTAGGACGATCACCAACCGCCCCACCGCACCCTGCGCCCGCCCCACGGCACCCGCCGGCTGCAAGCCACGGCAACCCAGGAGCATGCGCGCTGCGGCCCCTGGCCTGCCCGCAGTAGCTGAGCGCGCGCCTGCGGGAATCTTCGGTGCGCCAAGTGTGTTCGCTCCCCGGGTCTATCACCCCCGCCCCTCGCCTCTGCCCGCGCGCGTGTGAGTTGTAGCGTCCCCTGGGTTCTGTTCTGGAGGAGGCCTGAGAGCGGGGTTGCCTGGGGCGTGGGGCCCTCACCCCTCTCGTCGTGGTGAAGAGGCGTATACCCAGCAGGTGAGTACCGGCCGCGAGCTCCCGGCTGAGCGGGCGTCCCAGGGGAGGACGCTGCGGGGCGCCGCCGTGGGAAGAGCGTGGAGGACGCAGCGTGGAGGCGCGAGGCAGTGGGACGCCACCCAGCCAGTTGCGCGGGTTGCGGCGCGCTGGGACCTACTTTATGCTTGCCGTCGTCCCTGCCTTGCCAGGAAAAGAGGGGAGCTTTGACTTCAGGTGATTCCTTTGTGACTTCCAAAAGAGCCCCCTAAATATGCAAGCGGTTACTTTTATTTCCAGAGCTTGCTGTTAGCCTACTAATGTACTATGTTTAAAGTATTAAAATAGGGCATACGAGACACGCTCACCCACGTGTCGTCATTCATTGCCTAATAAACAGTACAGCCCTCGTTGTTTTTCTTTTTCCCATTGCCTTGCTCCGAGTTAGAATAACGAGATAAACTAAACGTGATGCGGTTGGGAACTTGTTCAGGGAAACCGGCTGGGACGAACTTCGGAAACTTGCTAGTATGGAGCGCCGCACAGTGGTGGTTTGTATGCTTTCACTCACTTCGAGCCTTCCACGGTGTTTAACTGCGTTCTGTGTCAGGCATTGTGCCCCAGCAGTCGTCCTGTGTAAGCCTTCCATGCATTTTTAAGCTTTGCTCTTATTTTCTTTCTAAATGTACATATTAATAACAGGGAATAAACTATTAACATCTTATTCTGATATTCATTAATCGACTACATTTCTTATAATTGTCTTTGTTTTTTAATAGTGTAGTGACCAAAATTAGTCGCTAGTGTTCAACCTTAGTAAGCAAAATAAAGTCTCAGTGTTTCTGACAGCTTGGCACTGAAACAATATTAGAGTTTCATTTGAGACCATAAATCCCACCCTCCCTATAGTTTCTGTCATACTTGGTAACCACCCAGATAATTTATCCCTTCTCGCAGCATCATTCCCACACCTTCTCCATCGCTAATCATCTCACTATCTGCCTTCTTCTGGAAACTGGAAACTCTTTCTCTAGACTCCCCATATGTAAACCCCTCTGTATCTTTATATCTTCTTGTTCACACAACATTCCTCCTTGTGATATTGGGTACCTGGCTCTCTCCGGAAGACGCTGCTTTCCCAGCAATTCACCACAACGAAAGTCTGCCACCCCCCCCGCGCCGCAGGTGGTATCTGTATTTGCCGTCTCATGGCCATTGCTAGGCCATTCCATTCCACCCTTGTAAACCTTAGCAGAAACCCTTCTCTAATGAGCCCTTTTCC
Source organism: Rhinopithecus roxellana (assembly GCF_007565055.1). NCBI lineage: Eukaryota > Metazoa > Chordata > Mammalia > Primates > Cercopithecidae > Rhinopithecus > Rhinopithecus roxellana. The sequence continues at coordinate 77,562,301 of NC_044559.1, forward strand.
CTCTCCTCACTGTTATTTACCAGCTGCCTGGTCACTGATGTTCGTTAAGAAATTTAGTACCCAACTCAGTCTTTTTTTTTTTTTTTTTTGAGACGGAGTCTCTATCAGCCCAGTTTGGAGTACAGTGGTGCAATCTTAGCTTACCGCAACCTCTGCCTCCCAGGTTCAAGCGATTCTCCTGCCTCAGCCTCCCGAGTAGCTGGGACTACAGGCATGCACCACCACGTCCAGCTAATTTTTGTGTTTTTAGGAGAGACGGGGTTTTACCATGTTGGCCAGGCTGGTCTTGGACTCGTGACCTCAGGTGATCCACCCGCCTCCGCCTCCCAAAGTGCTGGGATTACAGGAGTGAGCCACTGTGCCTGGCCAGTCTTTCTTTCATACTCAATTGCTACCAGGTTCTGGGGTGACTAATGCAGTCATGTGCATCACAGGTCCCGTACCCCATATTCCCTTAACTTACTGCCATGACTGACTGACTGCAGGATTGTAATATCTAAGACTGTTCCATATTAACAATCATGAACTCTAGTATTCTCTTCTCATCCTTCTGTTTCTTTCATTTCTCCCTCTCCCTTATTCTTCTATACTTAATCCCTGACCTCATGAAGGCGCTGTCCCTTGGTGACTATTTTGTTATCATCAGCCTCTACCTACATTGACTTTCTTCCTTGTCTAATCCACACTCCTTGTTTTATTATTTACCCACATCAGTATCCACAATTTCTTTGCCTTTTGTGTTTCTTCCACTTTTGTCCAGCATACCTATTATTCTAGTTTAGCCATATGCTTTCTCTCCTCATAAAGAAAGGTCATTAAATTGTATTAGTGAAAATCATGTAACTGGATTATTGCCATGATGATATGGCATGGTCCGTAATGTAGCTCAGCCATTCTTTTCCTCTCTCACCCACAGCTACTATTCTAGCTTTTACCATTCCTTAAACCTTCTGCTCTACTCTTGACCTTGTACTTTCAGCAGCTGGCTTTGCTTTTTCAGAGGAAACAGAGACTCCCAGACATGAATACTATGACACTGACCACCAGGCCAACTAACATCAGCAGATATCCTTCTGTCTCAGATGAAGACATATGTTTGGTTTGTTTCTTTTCTTCTTCTTCCTATCTACAGATAGGAAATATATGTCCTAGATCCCATTCATTCTGTCTCCTCTGGGGCCTTGTTTCATCATTTAACCCTTCCTTTTTATCTTCAATATACCCTTTCCCCACCTCCCTCCCCTGGCTTTATCTACCCTGTCCAACAAAACAAAAACAAAAAACCATCCACTGGGATTATTTTCAGATTTCTTCTTTCTCTCCTTTTTTACAGCCACATTTAGAGAAAAAGGTAATCTTTTTTCCCCTTCCCTTACTTGTTACCTATTTTACCCACAGAGTTCTGGCTTCCACCACCTAATCATGCCACCAAGGACTTTGTAATTGCCAAACCCAAAATACCTTCTTAGGCTTCTTTTCTGTGCTTGGCTCTGTAGACCACTTCCCAGTCTTGAACTTTCCTTGTTTCATTGTTTTCGCAAACATCAGTTTCTACTGTTCTTCTCCCACCTCTTTGGTCATTTTAAACTTGCAGTACCAGTTCCTCTGGGATCTTGCTTTAATGTGGGGTATCCTATTTTTTGGCATCCCTGGACCACATTGGAAGAAGAAGAAATGTCTTGGGCCACACATAAAATACGCTAACGATATAGCTGATGAGCTCAAAAAACCAAAAATTGCAAAAAAAACTCTCAAAATGTTTTAAGAAAGTTTACAAAATTGTGTTGGGCCACATTCAAAGCAGTCCTGGGCTGTATGTAGCCTGTGGGCTGCAGGTTGGACAAGCTTGCTCTAATATCTTTTCTATGATTTTATAGCCATTTTCTTCTCCTTGGCACCTAAACATGTTGAAGTTTGTCATAAAAACAAACCTTTTCCTCTGTCCCCCTCCCCTCAGTTGTTGCTCTTTAGGGTTTTGTCTTTGATCCTTTTCTCTTTCCAGTTGGTATTGTTCCCTGTGAGTGATCTCACAGCTTCAACACCAGCTTAGGGAAATGACTCCCAAATCTCTCTTTAGCCTGGACTTCTTACCTGAGCTCCTGACGGTGATACCCTTACCCCAGAACCCAAAGTACCCAAAGTGTACAGAGTTCAAAACCAACCTTCCCTCCCCAGACGTATTCCCTGTGTTTCCTGTTTCGTGCATGAGGCCGGTGTCTGTTCAGTCACCCCAGTGAAAACTAAGAACAGTCCTGAAATTCCATTTTTTTAAAGTCATTCCCCACACATTCAGCAGGTTGATTCTGCTGCCTGAATAGCTGTTCTTCGGAGCCTATCTTTGTCCTCATAGCTGTGCTTTAGCAGCCATCATCTCTTGACATTCACTGACTGACTGTCTCCCAGTTTCTTCTTGTTTCTTTCATTATATTATCACCAGAACTATATTCCTAAAGTGCACACCTGATCCCCTGCTTTCAGTTCCTCCATATAGTAAAATCTGAGCTCTCTGCCTAACATATATGAACTAGCTCCTTTCTTCTAAAACTTTGTTTTTCTACCATTCTCCAGCATGCACACTGCGCTAAAACCATTCCAAACCATTAACTGTATTCTGGGCACAGCATGTAGTTTTCTTTGCATGAGCCATTCCTTGCTGGAATCCTATCAACTTTTCCCCATAAAGTTTCTGCTCAAGCATTACTTTCTTTGTGATACCACCACTCATTCCTTCTGTATGGCACTGTATAGTAATTACTCATCTGTCTCTGTCTTCACCAGACTAAAAACTGAGGGCTGACACTGAATTTCTTCATTTGTTTGTTGAATGAATAAATGAGTAGCAATTAGCACAGTATCATCTGTGAACAGTGAACCATGAGTCCTGTGTACTTTGGGTTGTGATCAAATATTAACTTTGGAAAGGACCTCAAAGACAATGTAGGTCAGCTCTATTTTTATCAGATGCAGAAACTGAGGACCAGCAAAGTTAAGGACCGTAAGCACCTGTTCCTCAGGCACATGATACACGTTGATGGCTTCATGCCTTTACTTCTGTTCTCTGCCTAGAATGGACTGTTCCACCTGGCACAACACTACTTATCCTTGCACTTTGCTTTTCAGTGCTGTTCTTGGACTGCCAGCATCAGAGTTATTATGAGTGTTTATTTAAAATGCAGATTCCTGTACTCCATCACAGAGTTTTTGAACCAATCTCCGGAAGGGAATCCAGGAAGTCCATTTTAAGTGGAGTTCCACTGTATTAATCTAAAAAAAGAAAGGTCTCTACTTCCCCCACTGCTTTCCCCTGCAAAACAAACACACAAGAAGAGAGAGAAAGATGGGCGGGGATGGGGGATGGTAGAAAAGAATAAAGACTGATTCCAAAATGAGAAAGGAACTGTCTTTGCGTCTAGGTTTTAGTGTGTGGTACCATAAGCAGCTTTTAATAAATCTTTTGTGATTTTCATCTTTGTTACTTAAAAAATAAAAGTAAACTGACTCAAAATTATATAGCAATAGTACAAAAAGTAATTGAAGCTTACATTTATTATTGCTCATTCTTGAGCAAAACCTCACTCCAAAAAAATATTCAGTTCAGCATTCATTTTCAAAAGTTGGGGGGTGATTTTCAAAGGGATTCTTTTACATTTAGTGGTTGAGGGTAAGACCATGCTGAGACCCCAAAAGAGAACAAGGCCCAGCTGATCGCTGACATTTTACCATCGGATTGTAGGTGCCCTAAAGGGTAGTTGATGCCCCCTCATGTAACTTAAGACAAAGGTGTGAACAGGCTGCTGGCTGCTACAGAAGTGAATGTTAGTTTGGCCCATTCTTCCAGCTCAAATCAGTAGCAAGCAGCTGAGTTTTCCTTAAGCCCAGGTTCTGTCCTGGCAAGAAGAATGTGGCTCAGAGAAATTTATACTGTCAGCAGCTCATGGTTTGGAGTTGAACAAAGTATTTACCTCCTCTCCCAATTTTAGCAGCTATATATTCTTGGTAGTACCTGCTTTTGATACATTTTTTAAAGTGTGTGGCTTATAGAGCTTTTATATTAAGTTGCTCTATAATTGGATCTTGATTCTCTGCATAAATCTGACTTTTCATATTATGAGTAGTTGCAAAATAATCTGAGGAATTTTTATGTTCCTCAGATTAATTTTTAGACCGTGATATTTACCATTGTTGCCCAGTAAAACACTATTTTGCTTGCTTCTCAATTCACTTTATCTTAATGAAAAGCAAGTGAGATTCAAATACAGCCGTACTATTGACCTATAAATCAATCTATAGATCAGTTTTCTTGATCTATACATTTATAGAGCAATAGTATACCTATTTTGTGGGAAGGTCTGTCAAATACAATATTTCGTTGTGCACAGCTTACATTGACCTTTGTTTTAGTAGACAGTAACTAGTTATAAGTCACATAAACGTAATATATACTTCAACTAACTGATGTTTCTATAAAACCTACGTTTTTTTTCTCTGTTTTTAAAATTATACTTTAAGTTCTGGGATACATGTGCACAATGTGCAGATTTGTTACATAGGTATACATGTGCCATGTTGGTTTGCTACACCCGTCAACTCATCATTTACATGAAGTATTTCTCCTAAGGTTATTCCTCCCCCAGCCGCCCCCTTCCACAGACTCCAGTGTGTGATGTTCCCTTCCCTGTGTCCTTGTGTTCTCATTGTTCAACTCCCACTTACCAGTAAGAACATGCCGTGTTTGGTTTTCTCTTCTTGTGTTACTTTGCTGAGAATGATGAAAACCTGCATTTTAATAACACTACAGATAGCAGATATCTTGGCAGATTAAATACATGTTTTTAAAAGTGCAAAATAAGACTATTCTGGATTCCTTTTAATGTGAATCTAACTATTTACAGCTTTTAAATGAACTGTGTGCATATTCTCCTGTGTAATTATCTTCAGTACACTGATAACATACTTTTACTTTGCAAATTAGGAGTGGCCTCAAGGGGCAGTTAGGATTGGTGATATATGAAAGTTCTCTAGTATCAAGTCTTCTTCTAGATGGAACTCTTCTATCTAGGTAAGAGTTCTAGTTTCTTAACTTGCTCAGTAAGATGCCAACCTTATTGTCTCATTGACTTTAAGAAAAAATAGTGGCTGCTTACCAAGTGCTAGATACTGTGGGTTTGCTCTTTATATCTATGGGCCTCTAATTTATGTGGATCCATCCAGCACATCAGATTCTTGTGCGAGAGTAGCATCTAGAATTGTCCTTCCTAACTTTTTCTCAAAAGTTTGGCTGAAAGAAGTATTATTGCAGAAGGTCATTTAAAGACTGTGCAGTCCGTTCATCACTCCCTGTGGATCAAGCTGGACCACTCAGACTTATGTACTTGGACTATATTACATTAATTACTTAAAGCATTAGTTTCAGTGAGTCTTGCCAGTCATGTTAAATGTCATGCCCAGTCACATGGATGGTATCTTTTAGGATTCAGTAGTAAAAAATGCTTTCTTTTGGTTATTTAAATATTGTATGATATAGAAATGATTTGCCCCCCCCCCCTTTTTTTTTTTTGCTTTTGCTTCTTGGATGCTGAGAGGTGAATGTGAAATTCAGTTAACATCTAGACTGGTCTTTATGATCTGTATTTTTTTAATGTTTACATGTTCTTCATTTACTACTTAAATTTTATTTGTATTTTAAGTGGCTTTAAATTCTTTTTGAAATAAGTAAAATGTATGCTACATTAAGTCAAATATCTGGCATTTCAGTTCACTGTAAAAGGAAACTATTACAACAGCATTAATAATGCTTTGATAGCCAGATTGTAGAGTGGGGTGGGAAGTAGAATGAAGTCCTGTGTTTGAAGTGGCTTTCAATAAATAAAGAAAAATACAGCTAAGATTTTATGCCTCTGTCTCATTATTCGCTTGAATAGTTAGATAAGTTACCACAGTAGCTGACAAGTTAATTTTCAATTCCTTAGGAGCTTTAAAAATTCATAATATTCTGAAGATATCAGAGTATATTACACTGCTTGGAAATTTTAGTAAATTATGTATGTTCTGACCTAGATTATTTCAATTATAAAGATATGTACATGCAATCTGGTTCTATTGGAACCTATAGCCAAGAAACATTGAAAAAAATTAGTCATTCAAATATAACCACTTCATACAGGTTGAGAAAAGGGAGAGATGGCGATGGGTTATGTTGGCTGCAGGTTTCTTATAGGACTTGAGTTAGATCTTGAAGTGAGAGTAGGAGTTAGATCAGTGTTTCTCAACCAGGGGTAATTTTGTCCACCAGGCGACATTTCACAATGTCTGGAGACATGTGTGATTGTCATAACTTGGAGTGGTTTGGGGAGGGGGTGCTACTGGCATTTAGTGGACAGAGGCCAGGGATGCTGCAAAACGTCCCACAATGCACAGGACGGCCCCACAGTTTTTCACCCCAAATATTAGTGCCCAGTTGAGAAACCCTGATTTAGATGGTCAAGGATCCTAAGGAAAGGTACAAGACACAGAAGGGAATGAACTTAATGTATTTGTTGGACTCTAAGGAGACCTGCCGGACTGGAGAGTGTTTCCAGGTGGGATCTGTGGTGAAAGGTAAGACTCAATATATGGATAAGTCTGTGTGTATACGGCCTTAAAGAATCACAGTAGATTTGAAGTTTATCCTGTAATGACAGTAGCATTTACAGAAAGTTTCTGTTGGAAATAGAAAAAAAACATGGAAAATATATGAGCATAGAAGAAAAACAACTGAAATTCCACTTTTAAAATAATGATATATTCTCTTTAAGACACCATTTTCCTTCTCCCTGTCGCTTCAAAAAAAAAATCAGAATAACACTATATGTAAAAGTTTTGCGATGTGATCTTTATGTAACATTTTGAGGATTTTTCCTTATTAAATAGTCTTTGTGGCCTGGCATGGTGGCTCATGCCTATGATCCAAGGACTTTGGGAGGCCAAGGTGGGAGGATCACTTGAGGCCAGAAGTTCAAGACCAACCTGGGCAACAACATAGCAAGACCCTGTCTCCCACAAAAAAAAAAAAAAAAAAAAAAAAAAAAAAAATTAATACCTGGGTATGGTAGTGCCTACCTATAATCCTAGCTACTTGGGAGCCTGAGGAAGGAGGATCCCTTGAGCCCAAGAGTTCAAGGATACAGTGAGCTATGATTGCACCATTGCATCCCATCCTAGATGACAGAGTGAGACCTCATTTAAAAATATAATCAATTAGCCGGGCGTGGTGGTGGGCACCAGCTACTCAGGAGGCTGAGGCAGGAGAATGGCATCAACCCAGGAGGCGGAGCTTATAGTGAGCTGAGATCATGCCACTGCACTCCAGCCCGGGCGACAGAGTGAGACTCTCTTTCAAAAATAATAATAATAATAACCATCTTTGAGAAATGTGATTTTTTTTTTTTTTTTTGAGACGGAGTCTCGCTGTGTTGCCCGGGCTGGAGTGCAGTGGCCGGATCACAGCTCACTGCAAGCTCCGCCTCCCGGGTTTACGCCATTCTCCTGCCTCAGCCTCCCGAGTAGCTGGGACTACAGGCGCCCACCACCGCGCCCGGCTAGTTTTTTGTATTTTTTTTAGTAGAGAAGGGGTTTCACCGTGTTCGCCAGGATGGTCTCGATCTCCTGACCTCGTGATCCGCCCGTCTCGGCCTCCCAAAGTGCTGGGATTACAGGCTTGAGCCACCGCGCCCGCCCGAGAAATGTGATTTTTAATAGTAACATGATATTCCAGTGTGTTTCTATTACACATAATGGTGCAGTGAATGTTACGCCCAAACTCTTTTTCCCCAGTATTTCTGATATTTGCCTTAAGATAATTTCCAAGACATGAAATCACTGAGGCAAAGGATGTGAATATGTTTAGGCTCTTTGTACAGCTCTAGTTAGTTAAAAGCTTTGTCAATGTTCTTATGCTATGAAATTGTCACCAATTCTTCTTATTGTCTTATGTTTTTTCTCTTCCTTGTTTGTTCTATGTTTAATGTTAACATTTTATCTGTATTTTGTAACCTTATTTTTCATTTTTCATCATAGACAGTAAATCAGAGACTTACTCCAACCCCGAAGTTTATACTGAAAGACTTGATTAGCATAATAAAAGAACTAAATGAGGAGCTAGGATTAATTATTGATTTAACACACACCAAGATATTATGAAGTTAAGGTAAAGTTGCAAATGTATATTGTTATCATGGGTAGGTCTTAAAATAGAAAGTTTGTTTTTTGTTGTTGTTTTTTTTTTTAAGACAGAGTCCTGCTCTGTCACTCAGGCTGGAGTGCAGTGGCACAATCTCGGCCCACTGCAACCTCCACCTCCCGGGTTCAAGTGATTCTCCTGCCTCAGCCTCCTGAGTAGCTGGGATTACAGGCGCCCACCACCATGCCTGGCTAATTCTTGTATTTTTAGTAGAGAAAGGGTTTTGCCATGTTGGCCAGGGCGGTCTCAAACTCCTGACCTCAGATGATCTGCCCACCTCAGCCTCCCAGAGTGCTGGGATTACAAGCGTGAGGCACCACACCTGGCAATAAACTTTTTTTTAAAACTGCACTTGGAAAGTGAAGTAAGATATTCTCTTGGTTATTTCATATAAATTTCAGAATTGCCCATGAATAATCTCTTAGCAACGTTTTTAGTCCTTCATGTAATCATACAGTATACTTTTTCTAAAAACCATGGGTTGTGCAAAGAGGAAAAAAACACTGAACTTTATCCTTTTTAAAAAGCAAAATAACTAGAAGGAAATGTAGTTGCAAATAGGAAAAGTGAAAAAGGGGCAGAGAAACAAAAGGAGGAAAGACAGCAATATGATGAAAACAGAAGAGATGAAAATGTAAGTGAGATGGGTATTACAGCAGTAGTTTTTGAACTTTAAAAGGGAAATCTTTCAATTAAATCTTGCTCCGAAGCCCGTTATAGAAAGCAGATACGGTAAGTGGGGAGTTGTGTTGGTTGAAGCAGGGGATTGAGGATCCAGACTCAGTTCACTTGACGTCATAATTATTCTCCTTCCTTCACTTTCCATTCACAGGCCAAGGGCAGAAGAACACTCTGGAGAGCAGAATTTTAAAACCCTTCTCCAGAGGAAAATAATTCTTAGACCTTATGAAAAAACTAAAAATTGCAGTGACAAGATATGAAAGCATCCATCTTAGCAGTTCATGTGAAAAAGCAGGGAATTTTACTAGATGCAGTATGGGCCGGGCGCGGTGGCTCAAGCTTGTAATTCCAGCACTTTGGGAGGCCGAGACGGGCGGATCACGAGGTCAGGAGATCGAGACCATCCTGGTTAACACGGTGAAACCCCGTCTCTACTAAAAAAAAAGTACAAAAAACTAGCCGGGCGAGGTGGCGGGCGCCTGTAGTCCCAGCTACTCGGGAGGCTGAGGCAGGAGAATGGCGTAAACCCGGGAGGCGGAGCTTGCAGTGAGCTGTGATCCGGCCACTGCACTCCAGCCTGGGCGACAGAGCTAGACTCCGTCTCAAAAAAAAAAAAAAAAAAAAAGATGCAGTATGATGCAGCTGATTAAAAAGTTAATGCACTTTTAAAGTTTGATATTCTAAAGTTCCAGATTTAAGTCAAAGGAAATAGTAGTTTTACTATACATGTGGATGGTTCTGCCATTTTTCAAGTGTTGAATTCAATTATGGTACTACATTTTTTTATTTAGTTTTTTTTTTTTTTTTTTTTTTTTTTTTTGATATGGAGTCTTACACCATCACCCAGGCTGGAGTGCAATGGTGCGATCTTGGCTCGCTGCAAGTTCCACCTCCCGGGTCCACACCATTCTCCTGCCTCAGCCTCCCAAGTAGCTAGAACTACAGGCGCCCGCCACCACGCCCGGCTAATTTTTTGTATTTCTAGTGGAGACGGGGTTTCACCGTGTTAGCCAGGATGGTCTTGATCTTCTGACCTCGTGATCCACCCGCCTCAGCCTTCTGAAGTTTTGGAATTACAGGTGTGAGACACTGTGCCCAGCCTATGACACTACATTTTAAATCACTAAAAATTCAAGAGGGATAATGACTGAGTCTCATGTCTCCTGTAATATAGTAGTAAATCGGTTTAAGTTCTTTCAAGACTTCAGTTTTTGACCTCCACAAAGACAGCAATTAGAAATTGATTTTCTGAGGTCCCCTTTGACTCCAAAATGCAATGAGTAAAGTTTTCATTGACCCTGCTTACTGCCTTTATAGAAATAAATTTCCAATATACAGAAAGGGAATGCAGAGAATCTTAAATGGGACATAATCACTACAGTTGTTTGTATTTGGAGTATATAGAATTAGGTAGCCAATGCCACCTGTAGCCAATGGCAACAAGGTGGATTTCTTTTTTATTGTTTAATATTTTATAACCTTAATTTTAAGGGATAAGAGACTATTTTCAGCTTAGGTGTTGATAGTGCTAGAGTTTCAAAATGTGGAATATGTGATAAAGGATTTTTATGTAAAATTGGACATAGTAGTATTAAAACCAGAGCTAGACAGTAAAGAAAGCAGTAAAAACTAGATTTTACTCAGGAACTATTGCAATAAAGGAAGGGACTTGAAGTATAGAACTGTGCTTAGTTCTGAAAACAACAAGAATAAGGGGGCATTTATACCAAGGAACAGAGTGGGGTCAGTGGATGGAAAATTCCTAGGAGGAAACATCAAGGTCAGAGGGAATTCTGGTTAAACAGATCTAACAGGATTCTTGCCGAAGGCAGGCCAGGATGATCAGACAACACCTGGCGGGCAATGGGGGATGAGGAATTTGATCGGCTATTGAGGGAGGTCAGATATGAGGATGGGGATTCTTACAAAAGTGACTTAACAGGATTCTTGCTCTTGAGGACAAGGCCCGAGTACTGGGCCTGATAGAAAATGGGCTCAAAGGAACCTGACTAAATTTTGCTTAAGGAGAGTCTTTGTCAGTAGTCATCATACTTAAATTGCTTATTTTTGCCAAGTATCTCTTACCAAAGCTTTATAAGAATTTAATTGTGCTTCTCATTATGAGAACAGATAAAAGAAAAGGCTATTAAAAGAAAAGGAATTGTTACTAGCCAATTCATAAAGTAGGAGAGAGTTCTTAGACCCAAAATTTCAGAGTAGGGGAAAAAAAAAAAAAAGACACCAGAGGGACCAGATTAACCCTCCCACCTGAAACAACAAAATAAAGGTGAAGAAAATATATGAAACAACAATTTCCAAGTAGCTGGATATCAGGCAATGAAGGACAGTGATCTCTGAGAAATGTCCCAGCTTGCTGCCTTGAAAGAGATTCCAGGTCATGGTGCAGAAACTGGGAATCATGAAGGAGCCAGTCACTGCCAATTTAAGGGGACAGAACTGAGACGCCTGGGAAACCAAGGCAGCTAGCACTGGTCAAGAGAGCACTGCCCAGGGAGAGTATTCTGGAGTACTCTTTCCCCAGCCTCAGGTACTTTCCTGGAATGCAGAAGGTTTCCCTGCATTTCAGGAAAGTACCTGAGGCTGGAGAAAGAGCTACTCTAGAAGGTTAGAGGGAACAGTACTTGGAGCTCACATAGGGCTGGCAATAGTGACTTTTCCCACCAGCTATTATGAGGTTATGGAAAACCTCATAATTCACAGGATACTGGGTAGCATTCAGAAGGGCCTTGTCTCAATAGTGGGGAATAATGAGCTCTAGACTAAACATTACTCTGATCTTACCTAATAAGTCTTAATAGCAAGACCTGAAAGGATCCAACTGTTTCCAAGTAACCACCTCCTGAAACAAAGCTCAAGAGTATTTGTAGGAATCCAAAAAAGATACAGTCCTATGAGTTTGGGTTACTTTTCTTCTTCTAATTTTTCTGTTTCTGTTCTGAAAATGTGAAAGGTTGCATGGGATAATGAAAAAAGTATTAGACTGGAAATCAGGAGAGCTGAGTTTTTGTCTAGTTCTGCTACCAACTTACTATGTGACCACGGTCAAGGTTTTCTTTTTTCTTGTCACAAGTGACCCCAGTACATGGAGGGATTTGGATCAAACAAATTCTGAAGAATTCTTAAACTCTAAAATGAAATTGTCTTCAGGCCTTCTATATTTGCTCAAAAGAATCAGGAACACTAAAATGCAGAAAAGATTACTTGATTCTACTTAGTTTTACTAATTGTTTTATCAAGCATAAGGGATTCTAATTTGTTACAAAAATTTAAATCACTTAAAATCAATTTGTGAATTTCTCTTAAAGTTAGTCATTTGCTGGATAAACCAAATTATACATAACATTTATCCATTTTAATATTTTTTATTTCAATAGTTTTGGGGAACAGGTGATGTTTGGTTATATGCAGAAGTTCTTTAGCTGGTGATTTCTGAGATATTGGTGCACCTATCACCCAAGCAGTGTACAGTGTACCCAATGTATAGTCTTTTATCCCTCATCCCTCTCCTAGCCTTTCCCCCAAGTCCCCAAAGTTCATTATATCATTCTTATGCCTTCTTATGTCCTCATAGCTTAACTCCCACTTATGAGTGAGAACATAGGATGTTTGGTTTTCCATTCCTGAGTTACTTCACTTAGAATAATGGTCTCCACGGTGGCTCAAGCCTGTAATCCCAGCACTTTGGGAGGCTGAGACGAGCGAATCACGAGGTCAGGATATCGAGACCATCCTGACTAACACGGTGAAACCACGTCTCTACTAAAAAATACAAAAAAACTAGCCGGGCGAGGTGGCGGGCACCTGTAGTCCCAGCTACTCTGGAGGCTGAGGCAGGAGAATGGCGTGAACTCGGGAGGCGGAGCTTGCAGTGAGCTGAGATCCGACCACTGCACTCCAGCCTGGGTGACAGAGCGAGACTCCTGTCTCAAAAAAAAAAAAAAAAAAAAGAATAATGGTCTCCAATTCCATCCAGGTTGCTACAAATGCCATTATTTCATTCCTTGTTATGGCTGAGTAGTATTCCATAGTGTGTGTCTGTGTGTGTGTGTGTGTGTGTGTGTGTGTATACATATATATATATATATATATACACATACCACATTTTCTTTATCCACTCGATGATGGGCATTTGTACTGGTTCCATATTTTTGCAGATTTCGCAATTGTGAATTGTGCTGCTGTAAACACGCATGTGCAAGTATCTTTTTTGTATAGTGACTTCTTTTCCTCCGGGTAGATACCCAGTAGTGGGATGGCTGGATCAAATGGTAGTTCTACTTTTAGTTCTTTAAGGAATCTCCACAGTTTTCCATAGTGGTTGTACTAGTTTACATTCCCACCAGCAGTGTAGAAGTGCTGCATTTTCACCACATCCACACCAACATCTATTTTTAAAAAATTTTTTAAATTATGGCTATTCTTGCAGGAGTAAGGTAGTGTCACATTATGGTTTTGATTTGCATTTCCGTGATAATCACGGAAAAAATTGAGCATTTTTTCATATGTTTGTTGTCATTTGTATATCTTATTTTGAGAATTGTCTATTCACGTCCTTAGTCTACTTTTTGATAGGACTGTTTGTTTTTTTCTTGCTAATTTGTTTGAGTTCCTGTAGATTCTGGATATTAGTCCTTCATTGGATGCATAGTTTGCAAAGATTTTCTCCCACTCCGTGGGTTGTCTGTTTACTCTGTTGATGATGATGATGATGATGATGATGATGATGATGATGATGATTTTGCTGTGCAGAAGCTTTTTAGTTTAATTAAGTCCCATCTATTTATCTTTGTTACATTTGCTTTTGGGTTTTTGGTCATGAAGTCTTCGCCTAAGCCAATGTCTAAAAGGGTTTTTCCAATGTTATCTTCTAGAATTTTGATGGTTTTAGGTCTTAGATTTAAGTCTTTGATCCATCTTGAATTGATTTTTGTATAAGGTAAGAGATGAGGATCCAGTTTCATCTTCTACATGTGGCTTGCCAATTATCCCAGCACAATTTGTTGAATTGGGTATCCTTTCCCCACTTTATGTTTTTGTTTGCTTTGTTGAAGATCAGTTGGCTGTAAGTGTTTGGCTTTATTTCTGGGTTCTCTATTCTATTCCATTGGTCTATGTGCCTGTTTTTGTAACAGTGCCATGCTTTTTTGGTGACTGTGGCCTTATAGTGCAGTATGAAGTCAGGTAATGTGATGTCTGCAGATTTGTTCTTTTTGCTTAGTCTTGCTTTGACTATGTGGGTTCTTTTTTGGTTCCATATGCATTTTAGGATTGTTTTTTCTAGTTCTGTGAAGAATGACAGTGTTATTTTGATGGGAATGCATTGAATTTACAGATTGCTTTTGGCAGTATGGTCATTTTCACAATATTGAATCTACCCATCCGTGTACATGGGATGTGTTTCCATTTGTTTGTTGGTTAGGTATTTAACATACCATATAATTCAGCCCACTTCAAGGATACAATTCATGATTTTTATTAAATTTACCTATTTATGCATCTATTACTGTACATCAGTTTTAAAACACTTCTATCTCCCTAATAAGAACCTTCATGTTCATGAACTGTTCATTCCTATTCCCCCACCCCAGGCAACAATTAATGTTGTTTCCATCTCTAGAGATTTGTCTCATGTGGACATTTCATATAAATGGAATCATACAATATTGGTCTCTTGTGTTTGGCTTCTTTCGTTTAGCATAATGTTTTTAAGGTTTGTCCATGATATACAGCATGTATCAGTAGTTCATTCCTGTTTTTGCTTAATAATATTACATCATATAGATAAACCACATTTTGTCTACCTATTCATCAGTTGGTGGTGTGAAGGGAAAATTAATCTTGGGGCCCCAAAATCACTAAGCTAAAAGGAAAGGTCAAGCCGGGAACTGCTTAGGGCAAACCTGCCTCCCATTGTATTCAAAGTCACCCCTCTGCTCACTGAGATAAATGCATATCTGATTGCCTCCTTTGGAGAGGCTAATCAGAAACTCAAAAGAATGCAAGCATTTGTCTCTTATCTACCTATGACCTGGAAGCCCCCTCCCAGCTTCGAGTTGTCACACCTTTCCAGACAAAACCAGTGTTCATCTTACATGTGTTGATTTATGTCTCATGTCTCCCTAAAATGTATAAAACCAAACTGTGCTCCACCTTGGCCACATGTCATCAGGACCTTCTGAGGCTGTCCCACAGGCACACATCCTCAACTTTGGCAAAATAAACTTTCTAAATTAACTGAGACCTATCTCAGATAGTCAGGGTTCACAGTGGACGTTTCAGTTGTTTCCCATTTTGGGCTACTGTTAATAAGGTTGCTAAGAACATTCATATTGAGGTCTTTGTATGGATACATGTTTTCATTTCTCATGGATTGATATCTAGGAGTGAAATTTCTGGGTCACATGGTAAATTTATATTTAACTTTTAAACAAATTGCCCAACTATTTTCCAAAGTGAGTTTAGCCATTTCTCTATATCCTTGCCCATATTTGTTATTGTCTATCATTTTTATTTATTATTTTAGTGGGTTTGAAAGGGTATCTCATTGTGCTTTTAATTTGCATTTCCCTATTTATAATTTGCATTTTGTATTCCTGAATGGCTTTCTGCCATTATCCCATTTAGATTGATTCTTTACAATAAAGCTTATGCGTATTGGCAATAGAATTTAATTATCACTATAAGAATAGATCACTACCCCATTTCCCTTTTTATTAGTCTTTGCCTTATTCTTAGAAAAAGTTTCCTTTTTTTAAAGAAAAAAAAAGTTTCATGTCTATAGAATATGTTTCCTTTTTAGCTCTAGGATCTCACTGTCCCTATCACTTTCCCCTCTGGCATCTTAAATCTCCCTGGCCGCTTTCCTCTTGCTTTCAAACATACCTAGAAGTGTTCTGTTGGTTTCTATTCTCTTGTATGAACTACTATTCCATTTTCTTGTTGTGCCTATTGTCAAACATTTGAAAGCACCTTGTCTGTGATCACCACCTCCATTTCTTTACTGTGCCATTCTCTTCTTAAATGTGTGGTTTGTTTTCACCACTTAATGCAATTGCCTTCTCAGAAATCACCAACAACCTAGCCAAATCCTGCAGCCTTTTCTTTGCAGCATCTGGCATCTACACATACAGACTGAGAATGCCAAACCCAAAAATCTGAAAATTGAAATGCTCCAAAATATGGAACTTTTTGAGCATTGACCTGACACTCAAAGGAAATGCTCATTAGAGCATTTCAGATTTCAGATTTTGGGATTATGGATGCTCAACTGGCATAGTGCAAATATGCTAAAATCCACAAAAATCTGAAATCAGAAACACTTCTGGTCCTAAGCATTACAGATGAGGGATACTCAACCTGTACTTAAATTTTTTTATTTTGAACACAGTAATTATCCAGGTTTGCCTCTTTTCTGATAGCTCTCAATCACTTTGGTTGTCTCTATTCTTCTCACTGTAGAGGTTTTATAAAACTCTGTCTTTGGCTTTGCTTTTATTCCCATTCTCTTGTCACTTTGGCTGTTGTGTCTGCCAGATGACCCCTAAATGTTTCTCATACCTT
Source organism: Rhinopithecus roxellana (assembly GCF_007565055.1). Lineage (NCBI taxonomy): Eukaryota > Metazoa > Chordata > Mammalia > Primates > Cercopithecidae > Rhinopithecus > Rhinopithecus roxellana. Next base: position 77,578,781 of record NC_044559.1, read on the forward strand.
AGTTATGTACAAAATCCTCACTTCTCTAAGGAACACTTTCTTTTCAAATCACAGGTCTTAGGGATAGTTTGTGTAGCTCATAAAAAGAATGAATGTTTTATGTATATTTGTTTCTTTGACACCACATCTGTTTTGTTTGCATTATGGTCTTTCAGTGTTTCATAAGCTAAATAAAATCAAACCAGAAACTGAATTTTGCCTGAAAGCTGGGGATTTCCTTCTCAGTATTTATTCAGGTATTCTGGGAGGAAAATTTATTGGTTACTAATTTCTTGTAAGAGCTGCTTGATTAAATATTCTCTCCTTATAGTCTTCTTCCCTTTGCAACCTTTTGCTTGTGCTTGTTGTTAGTCCCTACCTAAAGAAATGTTCTTCCCAATAGATGACATCTGAAAATTAACAATACCAGAAAATTAATCTGGGGGCATTTTACTAGAATTCACATAAGTCATTTTCTGAGCTCATGTCAACATTAACATCCATCTAAGGTTGTGATTGCTATTTATAGATACTAATATATAATTTTTCCTGCCTTCTCTGGCCTTTAGCCCTGAGAAGATTGCTTTTATAACATGCCTAGATGTCAGTTTTCTACTTTATGAAACTAAACAACGCTGGAACAATTCAAAAATCTTAGTGTCTTTTAGCCTAAACTCAATGGCATATTCCTAAAGAATACTTTCCATTTAATTTTATCTTCTCTAATGAAGATAATGGTATTCATGCAACATCTTTTATATGCTGTATGGTACTCAAGCAACATCTTTTATATGCTGCTCAGCAATTCTGTTAAGCACCTCTATGTGCCAGGCATACAGCTCAACACTAGACCTACAGAGGTCAGAAGGAGCCCTTGCCCTCAAGGAGATAGGTAAGTAAACCAGCAAATAGACACTTTATCCACTCCACAAGTATTTATGGAATACCTACTGTGTCCTGGCACTCTGCTAGCTCTAAGGATTCAGCAATGAATAAGACAGGTGTGAAAATAAGTAATTCAAAATCTAAGCTGTTGGAACTCCAAACTATTTTGAACCTTAAAGAAATGTGATTATGGGGCCTGAGTCACATTACAAGCAGCTGTAACCTGGGAAGCTGTAATCTTTGTTTCTGTGATTATAAATTAACCATCCTCCTTGCTCACAGTGTTTTACAAAATGTTACAAATGTACAAATGACTAAAGGGCTCCAGGAAAGACCCCTTCCCTGTTACTGTTGGTTTTTATTATAGATTAACTTCCTTTTTAGTTTCTCACCCAAAGATTTCATGGCTATCACAGTGTGTTAAGATGGAGTGTTAAATACCTCTTTTAAATTGGAAAGGAAATGAAAACCAACTGTAAAGAAAACAAGCCATACAGAAAAGAAACTCATAAACTAGCCTTCTAGAAAATGTTAGAAACCTACTAAACTTCTTTGTTTTCTGCCTATATATGCAAGAATTTAACTTTGAACTTTGGAACACTGACCCTATTTCTCTGGAGTCTGTGTCTCCCAAATGGCTATTCCCAGTTTTTTACTTGAATAAACTCCACTGGATTTTGATCCTTTTGATTATTTCAGGTTAACCCAGACCAGGCCGTGAAGCTTGTAAATCTGTGTAGACTTGGAAGGCCTTATATGATGGGATTTTGCACTTGCTGTTTCCTCTGCCTAGAATGCTTTATCTTTGCATGGCTCAGTTCAAATGTCACCTTCTCAGAGGGCCAGCCTTCCATGACTGTCTTATTTACTGCTGTTCCTCTCTTCTAGTCACTGTTGATTGCATGATCTTGGATTTCCTTCAAAGCACTTACTACTATCAGAAATGATGTATGTACTTGCTTTTGGTCTGTCCCTCTTAAGGGAAGGGACTTTGATTGATTTGGTATCTCTAAGTGTTTAAACGGTGTGTGGAATATTTTGGGCACCTAAAACACATTTGATGATGGGATGAAACAACGAATGTGTGGATGGTGCTGGAGAAAGGCATTCAACACATAAGGCAATTTCAGATAGTGAACATATGGGTATTCAGAGAAGGTTGATGGAGAAGAGTCGGAGTATTCTGATGTCTGAGCAGAAATGTAAAGGAAGCATTGGGTAGGCAAAGAAAACAACGTAAGCTCGATCACAGAGGTGTGAAAGCATGGCGCACGGGAGATTCACAAGTAGTGAGAATGCCTAGGTTATAGGTTCACCGAGGGGCAGATAGCAAGGGTGAGAGCATGAAGGAGCTGACTTGTCTTAGGAAGATTTGAATTACAGCCTAAAGGCAAAATGTAGTCACGGAGGCATTTTATGTAGAAGTCACATAATAAGTTATGTATCTTAGATTACTCTGGCACCAGAGAGTAAGACAGATTCGAACAGATAGTTTACATGTAGGAAAAAAGGTGTTTTCCCTGTTCTCACACAGCTATTCAACACTTCTGACACCAGATGTGTGGGGATTTTCCCACACACATCAAGCAGTTCTGCTGTGGACACCATCTGGGTGTCCTGTAATTCAATTCTGTTGACACTATCTACCTGGAGATAGCATCAGATCCCATAGGTTGAGGACTTAGTCTCACAAAACTGTCCCCCACTTCAGATGCCAATCACAAGCCCCAGGTTGCAGTCTGTACTTCTGACAACTGGCTATAGATCAGAGTTCCCATAACCCCTCCTAAATCATTCTATTAATTTTCTAGAGTGCCTCACAGTATGCGGGGAAACACTTATGTTTACCCATTCATTAAAAAGGACATTGCAAAGGATACAGAGGAATAACCAGACAAGAGATGCACAGGGCAAAGTATGTGGGAAGGGGAACCAGGCTTCCGTGCCCTTTCCAAGCAAGCCACCTTCTAGGAACCTCCACGTGTTCAGCTATCCAGAAGTTGTCCAAACCCAAGCCTTTTGTATTTTGATGGAAGCTTCATTAGGTAGGCATGATGGATGAAATCATTGGCCATTGGTTAGGAGATTAACCTACAGCTTTTCTCCCCTCCCCAAAGGTTAAGGGATAGAGCTGAAAGTCCCAACACTTTAATCCTGCCTTGGTTTTTCTGAGGACCAGACATTCTAATGTATAATGCTGAGGCTATCAGGGGCCCCAGTCACCAGTCATCTCGTTAGTATACAAAAGGCATTCTTACCACTCTGGAGATTCCAAGGGTTTTGGGAGTTGTATGTCAGGAAATGGACTATGACCAAATGTATGTTTCACAGTATGGAAGAATGGAAGTAGGTTGGGGGCACAGAGATTAGTGTGGGAAAAATTACAGAAATTAAAGGAAAAATTAATTAAGGCCTAATCTAAGGCGGTGGCAGAAGAGATGGTGAGGAAAACAGTTGAAGGTTTTTAAAGAGAGACTTACTAAAATAATGGTGAAGAGATGTAGGTGCGTGAGTTGGGGGGAGGAATGGGTTGATTTCCCGGGTTTCTCACTTGGTACCAATCACCCAGATTGATGCATTATGTAGAGAGGAGATATTTAGCCTCACCAGCTCTCAAAGTCATTGAACTGTTGGGGCACAGGTGACTGCAGTTGTGTACATAGTCCCTTGGCTAAAATCTGAAGGATAGCCCTTGTAATGCTTTAATGAAACACAACTTTGCTCATTTTGGCAACCTGTGCTGACTGCTTTCTATAAAACTGCTAACTGTACCAGTTTGGGTGTAAGGATATGGTGTTTGTCTTCTAAGAAATCCTAGCTACTGGCCAGGCACAGTGGTTCACACCTGTGATCCAAGCACTTTGGCTGAGCCACGAGGATCACTTGAGCCCAGGAATTCAAGACCAGCCTGGGCAACATAGGAAGAGCCCACCTCTACAAAAATAAAAATACAGCTGGGTGTGGTAGTGTGTACCTGTAGTCCAAGCTACTTGGGTGGTTGAGGCCGGAGGATCACTAGAGCCTGGGAGGTTGAGGGTGCAGTGAGCCATAGTGGTGCCACTGTACTCCGGCCAGGGTGACAGAGTGAGACTCTGTCTCTCAATAAAAGAAAAAGTCCTGGGTACCTATTAGAGAACAAAGTTATTCCCCCAACAGGCAATTCAGATGCTTATTTTCTTTTGTTCCTAGAATACAGTTTTGAACTTGATTATACATTAGAATTTATCATGACTTTTTTTTTTAACCTGATGTCTGGTCCCACCCAAGAGCAATTACATAAAAATTAAAAAGTGATCATTTCATGTACCCACATCTGAGAACCTTCTAGATTCACTGCCCTCATGAATCAGAGTTCTAATTTACATCCCTACTTTTTGGGTTGATACTTGGACCAGAGAGGAAACTGGAAATTTGAGTTTGTGATCAGTGCCAGTGGGTTGGTTTCCCACTGCTGCTATTACAAATTATTGCAAATTTAGTGCCTTAAAAAACACACAATACCTTACAGTTCCGTAGGTTAGAAGTCCAACGTGGGTCTCAGTGGGCTAAAGTCAGGTGTCAGCAGGCCTGCATTCCTTCCTGAAGGCCCTACAGGAGATTTGTTTCCTTGCCTTTTGCAGCTTCTAGATGCCACCCACACTTCGTGGATATTGGCCCCCTTCCTCCATCTTCAAAGTCAACAACTTTGCATCTCTGTGTACCTTTCATCCGTAGTCAAATCCCCATAGCCAGAAAGGTTCTCCAATTTTAAGAGCCTACATAATTCGATTGGACCCACCTTGATAATCCAGGCAATCTTCCTATGTTAGTCACATCTGCCAATTCCCATTTGCCATATAAGGTAACATATTCAGAGGTGCCAGGGATTAAGATGTAGCTATCTTTCTGGGAAGAGGGCATTATTCTGCCTACTGCAGCCAGTTTTCAGAAATTATATTACAATATAGTAAATATGGACCAGCTTTGACTAGCCCTTTTAAGTAAAATACTACTTCAGTTCTTCATAAGTATTTGTTGGACTGAATTGAAAATATGAGGTTTAAGCATTTGTTCGTCTACTTTAAAAGGATGACACTGGTCTTGGGGACCCACAAATGACTACTTTTGTTGTTCTCCCACTGTCTAGCTTTAAGCAATCTGTCTTTTCTGGGTGTTACCTTTTTTGTTTTTTTTTTTTGAGACAGAGTCTCGCCCTGTCACCCAGACTGGAGTGCAGTGGCATGATCTCGGCTCACTGCAACCTCCATCTCCTGGGTTCAAGCAACTCTCCTGCCTCTGCCTCCCAAGTAGCTGGGACTACAGGCACACACCACCACGCCTGGCAAATTTTTTTTTTTTTGTATTTTTAGTAGAGACGGGGTTTCACCATGTTGGCTAGGCTGGTCTTAACCTCCTGACCTCAGGTGATCCGCCCACCTCGACTTCCCAAAGTGCTGGGATTACAGGCATGAGCCACAACACCCGGCCCACTTTTCTTATCTATAAAATGAAAAATTTGGATTTGATGATTGCAAGGTCCTATGAACATTTAAAATATACTTGGGTACGTCTAGGACCCAAATATTGGTTACATACTACTGCTTACATGATTTTGATTTTCTGTGAGGCTGTAGAGCTAACATGAAAATAAGCTGCCTGAAAATTTTAAGAAACACCTACTGGGTCTGGGTTCCAATGAATGATAGCTGAGAAGGAAATTCAGGTGTCTAGGTAAGCTACAGCTCAGAAAGAGGAAAGGCTTGTAGAGGGTGAGTATCAAGATATTTCAGACTAGGGTCGGGTACAGTGGCTCATGCCTGTAATCCCAGCACTTTGGGAGGCTGAGGCGGGTGGATCACCGGAGGTCAGGAGTTCTAGACTAGCCTGGCCAATGTGGTGAAACCCCGTCTCTACTAAAAATACAAAAGTTAGCTGGGCATGGTGGCAGGCGCCTGTAATCCCAGCTATTTGGGAGGCTGAGGCAGGAGAATCACTTGAAGCCGGGAGGCGGAGCTTGCAGTGAGCCAAGATCGTGCCATTTGCACTCCAGCCTGGGCAACAAGAGCGAAACTCTGTCTCAAAAAAAAACAAAAACAAAAACAACAAAAAAGATATTTCAGACTAAATGTAGTCCTTAGAAAAAGGCAGGTCCTGTTCAAGTAATTTAGAGGTCAGTATTGGAAAGAAAACTAGAATTATCTGGGAGGATTTATTCAAACCAGCCAGAAATAATTTGAATTAGGAATAGATTAGACTTAAGTAAAAATTTCCTGAACTCATGTTGACTCATGTACTAAATAGAACGGGGCTGGCCACTGCTTTGTACTTAAAATCAATTACCTCCTTGGAAAGAGACAATATAACTTTTTGGCTGTCTTAGTTAAGACTGCTGTAACAAAAATACCATACACTGAGTAGTTTAAACAACAGAAATTTATTCCTTACAGTTCTGACAGCTGGGAAGTTCAAAATCAAGGTGCCAGCTCATTCAGTTCCTGGTGAAGGCTCTCCTCCTGGTTTGCAGACAGACACCTTCTTGCTGTATCCTCACATATCCAAGAAAGAGATCATCTCTTTTATGTCTCTTCTTATAAGAGCACTATTCCCATTCATGAGAGCTCCACCCTCATGACCTAATTACTCATCAAAGTCTCCACATTCAAATACCATCACACTTAAGGATTAGGACTTCAACATATGAATTTTAGGGGCACACAAACATTCAATCCATAGCATTAGCTAAGAACATGGGAGGCGGAGCCAGAAAGCCTATGTTTAAATTTCACTGCTTCCACATTACGATTTTTGTGCCTCAGTTTTTTGAACTATAATATGGAGACAGTACCTCACAGGTTGTTGTAAGGATTAAATGAGTTAATAGAAGTAAAGCTCTTAGCATAGTGCCAAATATGGTAGGAGCTCAATAAATGTTAGCTATTAACTCTGAGATTTATACCTCAAATAGTCATTACTCATGTACTAAAGGACTGTACAAGGAATCCCTATCCAGCTAAAATTCCTTTTAAACAAAATTATAATATGCATAATTTTTTCTGTAGAATTTCAGATTGATTATATACATCTTATAAGTGATGAAGTAAAAACATTTTTAAAGTCATGGGATACTTGTGTATTATCTACAACAAGAAAAACAGGGAATTTATAACCATCTATTGAAGCAAGAGTTCTTAAAAAGTCTCTAATGAAGGGAGGAATAATAAGCAAAATTCGTACCAAATCTCCACTATTAAAGATATTAAAATACCATTATTATTATTTTGTATACTGTTTTGATTATATTTTGGTGAAGCTAAAAATACTTACAAGGGCTCATTAGTTAATTCAGTACTTCAGTACCCCTGACCTAATTTCCCACTTCCTCTCTCTCTTCCTTTAAACTTTCCTCATAATGCGTATTCTTTAAACCCCTAATAATTTTTATGCTGTCTTGGCCACAGGAGATAATGGGTATAGCCTAACAATTGAAAATACTCTCTAAAATTGTGCTTGATGATGTGTTATTCTTGTTTCCACTATGACAAATGGCAACATAGCTATAGATTCCCAAGATATGAATGGTGTATAGATTTGCCTTTTTCTCATTTTATGTTCAACTTATGTTTCTAAAAGCCTATGACTGTTTCTGATTGAATTTTAAGCTTCTGTTGTTTATTGATACTTTTCTTCTAATAATCTTGGAATGGGTGTCTGGGATTCAGATGAAGATGCAAATCCCCCAACTAATAATTCTATGGAAGAATCTAGAGAATGGCCTCTAAATACTTTCATGGGTATTAGTAACATGATTTTAAATGAATATTTTATAAAAATTATGAAACATATTTTTAAAATAATAGAGTAGTGGGGGAAATCCATAGGATTGGGAATCAGGAAATTTGGGTTCAGTGCTTAGCTCTGCCACTTATTAATTGTATGTGACCCAGATAAGTGATAACTTTTTTTAGGCCACAGACGTTTAATTTATAACATAAAGAGTTGGACCAGATCAGTTAGCTATTCTTATGCTGTATTCTAAAAACACAGTGTTTCATGAGATATTGTTAGTTTTACAGGAATCAAAAGTATTTTTTAAAGTCAAATAAGTTTGGGAAATGCAGCCCACTATGACCATGAACATTCACTCATTAAAAGCATTAGACATCCTGAAGAAATTTATTAAATTGTATTTAGCCCAGCATTTCCCCAACTTATTTAAACACAGAACTCACTTTTTTTCCCCACAGAACAAACATTATGATATGGGACAATAAGGTTCTCCAAACTGGGAAATGTTGAAACAGATAATCTCTATGCTCTTCAAAATCTAAAATGCTATGATTCTCAGTAATAACTTGTATTTATTCTACCGATATATCAGAACTGAATTAAGGTTTATCAAATGGTACTAGAATCTTTTCTATGACTTTCACATATAATGTGTGTGTGTGTGTGTGTATATTAATAAACTGACAAGACAATAGAAAAAAATCTTGCAATCTTCCCTATCTTTGAAAAGTTTCTGCACTCTTTGGTGGCATTTTTCTCTACAAAACTAATTTCAGAATACACAGTACTAGTTTAAATATAAGAAATAGTTTGTGTTTGTCTTTGGTTTGATTTTTTGAGAAAAAATGAAATATATAACTTATTTTCAATACATTGAGATTATCTACTGTGAACTGATTTAATATAAGTTAGAACAGACACAATTCTGAATTTTCTCTTTCTCAGGAGAAGGAGCACTTGAGCAGTGCCAAGCACTGTTAGGCATTAGCCTCACAGGACATAACCTGCAGGAAGGGTGTACAGAGCTCTTCAGCTTCCCACAGCACTTCATACTGCCTTGACACAGTTCCTTTCCCTCACACAATCTCTGCTTTCCCATTCTAAGGAAGGATTTATCTTCAACATTGAAAATAACTGTTATATTCCTGTTTCTTATAAATCCTTGGGAAAATCCCTCTTAGGAGTTAGTGCCGGAGGACGGGCGCGGTGGCTGACGCCTATAATCCCAGCACTTTGGGTGGACGAGGTGGGCGGATCACGAGGTCAGGAGATTGAGACCATCCTGGCTAACACAGTGAAACCCCGTCTCTACTAAAAATATAAAAAAGTAGCCGGGTGTGGTGGCGGGCGCCTGTAGTCTCAGCTACTCAGGAGGCTGAGGCATGAGAATGGCGTGAACCTGGGAGGTGGAGGTTGCAGTGAGCCGAGATCGCACCACTGCACTCCAGCCTGGGCGACACAGCGAGACTCGGTCTCAAAAAAAAAAAAGAAAAATAGTAGTGCCAGAAATTGGTTGGCTTGTTTTCAGGTGATATTGTGGGGATTGGGGGGTTATTTTTGTTTAGGTTGGGGTTTTTTTTGTTTTTTTTTTTTTTGTTTTTTTTTTTTTTTTTTTTTTTTGAGACGGAGTCTTGCTCTGTCGCCCAGGCTGGAGTGCAGTGGCCGGATCTCAGCTCACTGCAAGCTCCGCCTCCCGGGTTCACGCCATTCTCCTGCATCAGCCTCCCGAGTAGCTCGGACTATAGGCACCCGCCACCTCGCCCGGCTAGTTTTTTGTATTTTTTAGTAGAGACGGGGTTTCACCGTGTTAGCCAGGATGGTCTCGATCTCCTGACCTCATGATCCGCCCGTCTCGGCCTCCCAAAGTGCTGGGATTTTGTTTTGTTTTTTAATGAAACTTTCCTTTTATGTTCTTGTTGCTAGGAAGCACAGTTCTAATTTGTGGTCAATTATAGTATCTTATCCTAGGTCTTTAAAAGTTATCTTTTTTCATTCTAACTGAAATCTATTCTTCTTTTTTATCTCTATTTCAAGTTGGTATGTTTTTTATGTTATAAAACAGTTTAGCAGTTCCTTATAAAAATAGAAACAGACTTAGCATAGGACCCAACAGTTTCACTCTTGGGCATTTATCCCAGAGAAATGAGAACTTTTGTTCACTCATAAATCTGATATGAATGTTCATAGCAGCTTTATTTATAGCAACTAAGAACAAGAAACAGCCCAAATATGCTATTTATATAATAAATATTTTAATGTTATCAGCTCATTGTCTTTAGGAGTAAATTATATTTTGATTGTTTCTTTTGACATGAAGTCAGTACAATAAACCAGCATGTCATCAGCCATATTTGTAAGATTACTTCTTCAATGCATCAAATTACAGTAAAAGTGACCTGGTTAGGACACATTCCTTTAAATGAAAAGATGCCATTAAATGCGTTCACCAGTTTTTACTAAAAATTTATTGTTTAACACCAAAACACTTTTGTTTGGAATTTTTAAAGCTTATAGTTACAAGCTGATAGCTGATAGTGATACACGAGATAGAAAGAGATTATTTAGGCAGATAGTGAAGGCAACATAGTCCTTGGCAGACCCCTCTCTGTAGCAGAGAGCTATTCTCTTTGGCTATTCTCTTTCACCTGTTAAATTTCTGATCTTAACCTCACTCTTTGTATGTCTGCATCCTTGATCTCTATGGCCGTCAGACAGCAAACCTCAGGTGTCACCCCAGACAACAAGGCTGCTTCAGTGGGAGGGTGTTTTGGGCTCACAAGTAGATAGAAAGGAGAAATGAAAATGAGGCACAACCCAATTTAGGAAACATCACACCAAAGTTATCTTGTGTCCTGTTGAATTGCGTAAAGAGAGATTTTGCTAATAGCATAGCATTTATCTTTTATTTATTGTTAAAATACTGGGAATGTATAGCATATTTCCCCCACCACACATGGGTCTGGGAAAAAGTCAAGGCTTCTTAATGATCAATACCCTCAAAATGGTGTACAGATAAACAATTATGATTGTGTCAACAATGAACCTGTCCAAAGGCATAGGGATTTTGATGAATACCAGTGTAGTGACAGTACACCAGAAAAGAGACCAGAAAAGAGACACTTGAGAGACTGGGATTTTGCTCACAAGGGACTAGGATCAAGATGTTCATTTTTTTTTTTTTTTTTTTTTTTTTTTTTTTGAGACGGAGTCTCGCTCTGTCTCCCAGGCTGGAGTGCAGTGGCCAGATCTCAGCTCACTGCAAGCTCCGCCTCCCAGGTTCACGCCATTCTCCTGCCTCAGCCTCCTGAGTAGCTGGGATTACAGGCGCCCGCCACCTCGCCTGGCTAGTTTTTTGTATTTTTTTAGTAGAGACGGGGTTTCACCGTGTTAGCCAGGATGGTCTTGATCTCCTGACCTCGTGATCCACCCGTCTCGGCCTCCCAAAGTGCTGGGATTACAGGCTTGAGCCACCGTGCCCGGCCCAAGATGTTGATTTTTTTGCTAATCATCAGTGTTACAATGTCTCCCAAGAGGAGATGAAGTTCATTAACCGGGTGCCTGGAACAAAACCAAGACCATTTAATGATCACCAGCCTCACAGTGACCTCCATGAACCAGACCCTGGAGATGATTTTGATTTTGTTAGCAAAGCTTGTGGACAAAAGATGCATACTGTTCATAACCAGGCCTATAGGAACTTTCAGGAACACTTCCAATGAAAGATTTTGGTTTTGTTAACAGAGGCAGGAGATGAAAACAACTCTTCCATATAGCTGTGAGTACTCACCTCATGGGGATTTAGATTTAAATTTTTAGAACCAGTTAACTGTACAAGGTTTTCATTACTTCAGTAGAAGTGGTTTGCTAAGGTAAAGACCTTTCTACCAACACTGTTCTCACGATGAAATGAATTTGGAAGATATAGGATGTACTGATGAAGTATCAGATCATACACTGGGACCTTTACATGACCATTCCAACAATGATTTTTCAGAGAAAATGCCCTTGAAAAAAATGTGTTAATAGAGGTTGTGGACAAAGATCACCACCTTCTCAAAAATTTCAAAAACAAATGGAGTTAAGAAATTTTGTTTTCAACAATGGAACTGAACCAAGGCAAATATTTTACTATTACCACCCACCTAGTGAGCCACAAGAATAAATGCCATCAGAAGACTTGGACTTTGACCAAGAAACATTCTTACAAAGACCAAGATCTTTTCAGGACCACCCACTTCCTATTAACATAAATCCTGATTGGTATTTAAACAAGTCAGTCATTTTGTTCTCTACACTAAGGAATGGTATTTTATTTCAATGAAACACTCAAACTTCTTTCAAATTAGGGCATTTGTATAAACATTCAAAAGTGGTATAAAATTATAACCCAAAACTAAAATTCATATTTGTTGCGCTGTAGATTCAATTTACAACCAAGGCTATTTCTGATTGCTATGAATTGAAAATACCCCATTAAGTTATTTCTCAGGATTGAAGTAAATATAACTTAGATTTAAATAGTTTAATTATTGACCATAAAGAATATCAGAAACAGGCCAGGCACAGTGGCTCTCATCTGTAATCCCAGCACTCTGGGAGGCCAAGGCGGGTGGATCACCTGAGGTCAGAAGTTTGAGACCAGCCTGGCCAACATGGCAAAACCCTGTCTCTACTAAAAATACAAAAATTAGCTGGACGTGGTGGTGGGCGCCTGTAATCCCAGCTACTTGGGAGGCTGAGGCAGGAGAATCTCTTGAAGCTGGGAGGCAGAAGTTGCAGTAAGCCAAGATTGCGCCACTGCACTCGCCTGGGTAACAGAGCGAGAGACTCCATCTCAAAAAAAAAAATCAGAAACATGATTGTTAGACAAGGGCCTTGAAAATATTCCTTATAGATGTGCTACAAAAAATATTTTAACATACGCAACCCAGTAGTCCTTTCTTCTATCATTCAGTAGTTTTTAAATCTGTACCACTTAGGTGAGAGCATTAGCAGATCACTGTCCTCAGAAATTGAAGTGCAAGGCAAGGAGAAAGGTGAAGCATGACACCCTAAAGGGAAAGAACAAGAGAAGAAAAGATATAAAAAGGTATATAAATCAAAAGAACAGCCAGGAAAAGAGAAAGAAGTGCTGGAATAGAAAAACTAGAATAGAAAATAAGGCCACAGAAGAGAGAAAAGGTTGAAGGGAGACAAAGAGGTATAGAGAGAAAGTCATTATATGCCTTTCCCCGATTTAGAGTATATTTTCTCCAGTTATCTATGACATTATTCTCTATATATACCTGGTTAGATGTTAACTCCTGCCTGAACCTAGTATGGGTTATTTTGGTATTTCTTCAGAGACTACTCAGTTTTTCTCTCATAACTTTTCTACCAACATCTTGTCTATCCGGAGGGCTCAGAAGAAGATGGGAAAACGTGGGAAGGTTTGGAACCCCCTAGAGACTTGTTGAATGGCTTTGACAAAAATACTGATAGTGATATGAACAATAAGGTCCAGGCTGAGGTGGTCTCAGATGGAGATGAAGAACTTGTTGGGAACCGGAGTAAATGTGACTCTTGCTATGTTTTAGCAAGGAGACTGGCAGCATTTCACCCTTGCCCTAGAGATTTGTGGAACTTTGAGCTTGAGAGAGATGATTTAGGGTATCTGGTGGAATAAATTTCTAAGCAGCAAAGCATTCAAAAAGTGACTTTGGTGCTGTTAAAAACATTGTTTTAAAAGGCAAACAAGAGCATAAAAGTTTGGAAAATTTGCAGCCTGCTGATGCAGTAGAAAAGAAAAACCCATTTTTTTAAAGGAGAAGTTCAAGCTGGCTGCAGAAATTTGCGTAAGTAGCAAGGAGCCTAATGTTAATCCCCAAGGTCACGGGGAAAATGTCTCCAGATCATGTCAGACACCTTCACAGCAGCCCCTCCCATCACAGGCCCAGAGGCCCAGGAGGAAAAAGTGGTTTTGTGGGCAGGGCCCAGGGTCTCAGTGCTGTGTGCAGCCTAGGGACTTGGTGCCCTGTGTCCCAGCTGCTCCAGCCATGACTGAAAGGCACCAACATAGAGCTTGGGCTGTGGCTTCAGAGAGTAGAGGCCCCAAGCCTTGGCAGCTTCCATGTGGTGTTGAGCCTGCAGATGCACAGATGTCAAGTATTGAGATTTGGGAACCTCTGCCTAGATTTCAGAAGATATATGGAGATGCCTGGATGCCCAGGCAAAAATTTGCTGCAGGGGCAGAGCCCTCATGGAGAACCTCTCCTAGGGTGATGTGGAAGGGAAATGTGGGACAGAGCCCCCATACAGAGTTCCTACTGGGGCACTGCTTAGTGGAGCTGTGAGGAGAGGGCCACAGTCCCAGAATGGTAGACCCCAGAATGGTAGGTCCACCATCAACTTGCATCTTGTGCCTGGAAAAGCCACAGACACTCAACATCAGCCTGAGAAAGCAGCCAGGAGGGAGGCTGGACCCTGCAAAGCCACAGGGGCAGAGCTGCCCAAGACCATGGGAACCTACCTCTTGCATCAGTGTGACCTGAATGTGAGACATGGAGTCAAAGGAAGTCATTTTGGAGCTTTAAAATTTGACTGCCCCACTGGATTTCAGACTTGTGTGGACCCTGTAACCTCTTTGTTTTGGCCAATTTCTCTCATTTGGAACAGCTGTATTTACCCAATACCTGTACCCCCCATTGTATCTAGGAGGTAACTAGCTTGCTTTTACAGGCTTATAAGTGAAAGGGACTTGCCTTGTCTCAGATGAGACTTTGGACTGTGGACTTTTGGGTTAATGCTGAAATGAGTTGAGACATTGGGGAACTATTGGGAAGGCATGATTGGTTTTGAAATGTGAGGATACGAGATTTGGAGGAGCCTGGGGCAGAATGATATGGTTTGGCTGTGTCCCCACCCAAATCTCAACTTGAATTGTATCTCCCAGAATTCCCACATGTTGTGAGAGGGACCCATGGGGAGGTAATTGAATCATGGAGGCCGGTCTTTTCTGTGCTATTCTTGTGGTAATGAATAAGTCCCACAAGATCTGATGTGTTTATCAAGAGTTTCTGCTTTTGCTTCTTCCTCATTTTTCTCTTCATGCCACCATGTAAGAAGTACCTTTTGCCTCCTGCCTGATTTTGAGGCATCCCCAGCCATGTGGAACTGTAAGTCCAATTAAACCCTTTTTGTTCCCAGTCTCAGATATATCTTTATCAGCAGCATGAAAACGAACTAATACAATCGTAGTTTTTAAAAACCCATCTAAATTGAACTCTTGAACATGATTAGCTGTTTCATCCCTAGTAGAGTGACAGGAGAAGGAAACATACACAGACAGGAATAATAAGAAAACAGCTAAACTTTTAAACCATTTTTAAAGGATGCATGTGAGCTGGCATAACCTACCTACTCTTTCCTATGGGCCTCTACTGAGAGCATGGAGGTAATACACCTAATACACTCAAGGCCAGGGCAAGAGAGCTGGAATAAATCCCTCTTAAGCACTCCAGGCCTTCACTGAGTGCAAGGTGCTGGTCCCCCAAATGCAGAGGGCAAGGCAGAGAGGGATCTCCTGGGGCACAGAAAACTGACAAAAGAAACACTTGGATTGTTGTATAAGAGGAGTGAGCTTTGTAAATGCCACTTTAGCTGGCCCGCTGTGGAACAGACTGCCTATGAATGACAGTCAGGTAGTCAGGTAGTGGATGAACACTGATCTGAGAGCCTGTAAAAGAAACTCTTTGAAATGATAATGTCATCTAGACCTTTGATACTCAAAGGGTGGTTCCTGGACAGATGCATCGGCTTTACCTGGCAACTTGTTGGAAATGTAGAACCTCAGGCCTCACCCCAGACCTATTGAATTATTTATATTAATTAAAATTAAATAATTTTTATTTCAACAAAATCCCTGGGTAATTTGTATGTACATTAAATTTTGAGACACGTGATCTTTTAAGGTTCATTTTAATCCTTTTTTCTTTTTTTTTTTTTTTTTTTTTGAGACAGAGTCTCGCTCTGTCGCCCAGGCTGGAGTGCAGTGGCTGGATCTCAGCTCACTGCAAGCTCCGCCTTCCGGGTTTACGCCATTCTCCTGCCTCAGCCTCCCAAGTAGCTGGGACTACAGGCGCCCGCCACCTCGCCCGGCTAGTTTTTTGTATTTTTTAGTAGAGACGGGGTTTCACCGTATTAGCCAGGATGGTCTCGATCTCCTGACCTCGTGATCCGCCCGTCTTGGCCTCCCCATTCTACTCCTTAAAATTCTGTTTTAATAGTGTGTACAATGAAGTGCTGCATGGCAAACTACACAGAAACTAAAGGCATGTTCCAAAAAGAAAAAGTTCGATGTGGCTAGAGGAATATAAGCTTCATCAGGGAACCAGGAGTTGGGCTGGTTCTTAAAACCTGGAGGAAGAAGATGGTTACATTAAGAGATAAATAGAATGAAGCAGAACTAGTGGCATGGACCAGCTCGCCAGCAACAGAAGGGTTTGTAGTCGGCTTGGCAGTGGACAGGGAGGTTGGCTAGAACTATTACCTTGGGTCCTACTAAAGTATCCCTGAATCCAACTTTTCAGAAAGAAATAGGTAACATATTTTGCACCAAGAAGCTTCACCCGAATACTGAACAGAATGGTCTCAGTGCACTAATGGAGGCTCAGGTAAAGGGTTGTGGTAGCACAAGGAAGAGACATTCTGACTTGGATACTTGGAGGAGGCTTCACAAATGAAGGGGCACTTGAACTGAGCTTTGAAGGTGCAAGAGTATTTCAGGTTGAGAAGACAACCTGAATGGTGTTGGGTGAACAGTCATTCTACCTGGCTGTAGTGTAGTGTAGTGTAGTGTAGGAAACATCAGAGGAGTGGAGTGGGATGTGAGCCTGGAGAGAGCTGACAGCCATGGATCACTGAAAACCTTGAATGTCTGCTGGGGAGGTTGACTTTATTTTTTAGGCAATGGAAAGCCACCAGTGGTTTTAGTTAAGGAGCAATGAAATTAAGCCTGTGCTTTGCAAAGATTAATCTAGCAGCAACAGATTGGAAGCAACACCACCATTCCTGGTATCAGTCCAGGTGAAATATATTACAGATCTTTACTGGAGCGATAACAGTAATATTAGAAGGAGAAATAAAAAAGAAAAATATTGCACAGGCAGAATGGGGAGGTCCCAGTGATGAAGCTGATCTTGGTTCGTTGAGGCAGGGGTGGCATTAATCATGTAAAACACAGGAGGAGGAGCTGGGTTAGGAGTAATGGTAGAGTTCAGTTTAGGTAATTGCAAATACACACTATTTCCTGACTAGCTCCGAAGACTTTTTCTTCCCTCTCTTCTTAGAACTTTATTAGAAGAGGTGATGTTATTTCTTAGATGAGGATATCTTACTTACCATTGACTAATACATGTTCTCTGATGAACTTTGCTATTCAACATACATGCAAAGGGATTATAAAAACAAAAAGTCAACTCTAGTGCTGATGAGGGTGATCATCATCACTGATCATGGTGTCAGTTGATTATAGTGTCAATTTATAACTTAATTTATCTAATATGCAAAAGATATAGCAATCTTCACTTCAAATGAAGAGTCTTGAATGCCACTTTTCTAAAGACACCACTTGTTCTCACTCATAGGTGGGAACTGAACAATGAGATCACTTGGACTTGGGAAGGGGAACATCACACACCGGGGCCTATCACGGGGAGGGGGAAGGGAGGAGGGATTGCATTGGGAGTTATACCTGATGTAAAGGATGAGGTGATGGGTGCTGACAAGTTGATGGGTGCAGCACACCAACATGGCACAAGTATACATATGTAACAAACCTGCACGTTATGTACATGTACCCTAGAACTTACAGTATAATAAATAAATAAATAAATAAATAAATAAATAAATAAATAAATAAAAGAAAAAAAAAGAGAAGGCTCATGGAGGCATCTCTCTCCTCACTATTGAAAAATCCATTATATCTGTGATAAAACTGATTGTATTAGATTTGTATGCAAATAAAAGTAGAGTAATTAGCTATACATTGTCCTAAACATATAAAATAAGAAAAATAAATAGATGTGTGGTTTCCTAGGAAATCTACCAGTTTAGAATGCGAGGCTAATGTAGGAGCTGCCAGAGCATCCTGATTAAGGCTATGGAAAGAAGTCGCAGACTGATGATGTCTTAGAAGTAATGATATTTTTTAAAGATAGTATTTCTTTTTTTTTTTTTTTTTTTTTTTTTTTTTTTGTATTTTTTAGTAGAGACGGGGTTTCACCGTGTTAGCCAGGATGGTCTCGATCTCCTGACCTCGTGATCCGCCTGTCTCGGCCTCCCAAAGTGCTGGGATTACAGGCTTGAGCCACCGCGCCCGGCCGTTAAAGATAGTATTTCTTTACTGAGATAAGCAGATTATATTTTACAGTAAACACATTTATATTTCAGTTAATGAGGCACTGTATATTAAATAATTGCGTTTAATGCTTCACTTTTTTCCTGTGTTAAAATTAATCACTCATGGCCTTGGCCATATGACTTTGCCATTCCTCCCATTGTTTTTCTAACTTGTTTATATTTTATTGAACTTGGTTATATGACTTACAATAGCCTGTGATGGAAGTGACAGGAGACCCCATCCTGACCAAGGCCTTAAGAGGCATCCTAGTTTACTCTCACTTTCACGAGCCTCTGTGGGGTTCATTATGAGAACATATCCCTAGAAACCACTAGACAAGGAGAACAAGAAGTATATGAATAGCTCTGATCCACCCTTACCACCTGAAGTAGAGCCGCCCCGCTGGCTTGCAGACTCACAAACATGAAAATCAATGTTTATTGCAGCAATTAATGAAACTTTGAGCTGTTATAAAAAGAACCTAATACAAATGGAAAGAAACATGGTTAGTAAGCAAAGCTAGTTATGAGCAACTGTCATGTTCTAACAGGACAGCAACTACTGGAAGTTTTATCAGAGAGGGGCCAGACCAGTTTGGGTGAAACTCAGTTCATCTTTTAAACTGACAATAAATGGGAATATGTTTTAATAGTAATTTTATCATTATGTGGCAAACTTTGTTCTGTGAGCTATTAAAATATTCATCTTGGCCGGGTGCAGTGGCTTACACCTGTAATCTCAACACTTTGGGAGGCCAAGGCAGGAGGATTGCTTGAGGCCAGGAGTTTGAGACCAGCCTGGACAACATAGGGAAACCCTGTCTCTACAGAAAAAAAAATAGCTAGGCATGGTGGTGCACACCTGTAGTCCTAGCTGCTTAGGAGGCTGAGGCAGGAGAATCGCTTGAGCCTGTGAGGTCGAGGCTGCAGTGATCATGCCACTGCATCCCACCCTGGGCAACAGAGCAAGACTAGCTCCAAAAGAAAAATCATCTTTATTTTAATATTGAAATTTACATTTTGAGTATGGAACATAAGCATCAAGAATTCTCTTTAAATCTAGATGAAACTTTCCCAAGGTCTCTCGTCATGCATCCTGGACTGAATAACAGGCATCCCTGCCTTCACATCTTCATGGGAAGGCAACAAAACCTGAGGAATACAACCTAGGATCTCAAAAGCCTTTTTAGGAATAATGTCATGTATAATAAACAATAGCAAAAATGTTACAGCATCTATAGCTCTCTAAACTACCTCCCAAGGGAAGGATGATGAGGGTTTAGTTTCTGTGTCTTTTAAACTTTAACTTTACATGTATTTTTTTGGACATGTGCTGTCCAATATGGTAGCTACAAGCCACATGTGAGCTGAGCACTTGAAATACGGCTAGTCCTAATTAAGATGTGCTGTAAATGTAATATACACAATATATTTTGAAAACTTAGTATGAGGAAAATATTAACAATTTTTATATTGATTCCTTGATAGTATTTTGGATTTAGTTGCTTTCTTAAACTCTCCTGTGTTACCCAGTTTGAGTGTACCATCTGTCTCTTGCAGGGACCTTGACTGATACAACATTAAAATGAAGTGTACTTTTAAAAACTTTTATTTATATATTTCTTATATAAATATATATATTTATATAAGATATGGATATATCTTATATAAATATATATATTTATATAAGATATGGATATATCTTATATAAATATATATATTTATATAAGATATGGATATATCTTATATAAATATATATATTTATATAAGATATGGATATATCTTATATAAATATATATATTTATATAAGATATGGATATATCTTATATAAATATATATATTTATATAAGATATGGATATATCTTATATAAATATATATATTTATATAAGATATGGATATATCTTATATAAATATATATATTTATATAAGATATGGATATATGGATGAAACTTTCATGTTTTCTTTCTCTTTCTGTCATACAGAAAGCCTGATTAAGTAGCCTTATTCTTTTGTCTACAGAAGTAACCACTTCTGGCCGGGCACAGTGGCTCACTCCTGTAATCCCAGCACTTTGGGAGCCCAAGGCAGGTGGATCACCTGAGATTGGGAGTTAGAGACCAGCTTGGCCAACATGGTGAAACCCCGTCTCTACTAAAAATACAAAAATTAGCCAGGCATGGTGGTGGGCACCTGCAATCCCAGCTACTTGGGAGGCTGAGGCAGGAGAATCGCTTGAACCCAGGAGGCGGAGGTTGCAGTGAGCCGAGATAATGCCACTGCACTCCAGCCTGGGCAACGGAGTGAGACTCTGTCTCAAAAAAAAAAAAAAAAAAAAAAAAAAAGTAACGACTTCTGCTGATCTTTTTTCTCCCCTATAGGTTCATACAAAAAAAACCTCCTGGCCAGGCATGGTGGCTCACGCCTGTAATCCCAGCACTTTGGGAGGCCGAGGCGGGCAGATCATGAGGTCAGGAGATCAAGACCATCCTGGCTAACATAGTGAAACTCCGTCTCTACTAAAAATACAAAAAAAAAAAATTAGCCGGACATGGTGGTGGGCGCCTGTAGTCCCAGCTATTTAGGAAGCTGAGGCAGAATGACATGAACCCAGGAGGCGGAGCTTGCAGTGAGCCGAGATTGTGCTACTGCACTCCAGCCTGGGTGACAGTGAGACTCCGTCTCAAAAACATTAATTAATTAATTAAAAACTCCCACCTTATAAAGGAAACTTTAAAAGGTTCCTCATAAAGGAACAGGATTAGCAGAACCAAGTTTTGAATCCTGGGTGAAAATCCAGGGGAGAATGGTAATCAGTTATAACCAATGGCCAATCCAATATTAAAATTAGTTAACAGTGACCCATCTTATTTCATCTACGCCACCCAAAGTGGCCCAAAGCAGATTGCTGGATCTGCCTCTAAACTAACCTTTCCTCCAAAAGAATTGGGGTTAGGTTGTGTCTGCTGATTGTCTCCATAATATGAGATTTTAACAAGTGGAGTTTGGCTCCCAGATACCTTAAAGGGTTTGTGTGTGTGTGTGTGTGTTTTTGTTTGGTTTTTTTGTTTGTTTGTTTGGTTTTTTGGCGTCTCTGGGGAGTGGGAGATTGGACCTAGGCAATAACAAAAGATTTGTGTTCTCTGAAGGAGACTTGTAAAGTCTAATTCCAACTTGCTGAGGGAAAGTGTTTAGAAAAGAAAAAGCAACAAGCTTCAACCAGATGACATGAGTTGCAGTATCTGCTCTGCCATGTAGTAGTTTGTGTGACCCTCATTTGTAAATGGAAATACTATTTACACCCTTATGGGTTGTTGTGAGGGTCGGAATAGATTGTGTGTATGACAGTGCTTTGTATATGCAGACAGAAGGAAAAAGGGAGTTGCTATTGGCTTATTTGATCTTTATTTTCATCAGCAGCAGCCACTATTTGATGTCAATCTACTGTGCAGTGAGCAAACATTAAAATTAGGAAGCCAGGGGTATGGGAACCACTGATTAGCATCATATGCCACACGTGCTTCCATCCAAAGCACATGAGCAGAATGATATTAAATTACAAGCCTATCAGAAACAGACCAGCTTTCTGCCTCCCTTTCTATGATTACCATGTCCCATGAACCCTGTATTCATGTGGAGTTGTAAGTGCATGCTTGGAAGTTATGAGGAGACAGCCTGGTATGTTCGGGAAAGAAAATATTGGTTAGGTGCATGGCAGGTTTGGCTCAGCCATTTGGGCAAATGACTTAACCTCTCTGAACCTCAGTTTCTGTTTCTGTGAGGTGGGAATGGTAATACCTACCTTCTTCGGATTGTTGTAAGGGTTAAATGAGAAGATGAATGTAATGCCCTTGAGCACACAGCGTGGTACACCACAAATGCTCAACCAACAGCAGTGATGACAGTATAATACGGCAACTACCACTAGAAAGAATTTGAACATGTCCCAATTCAAATTTTGATTCCTAATCAAGATTTAGTGAATTTAACGTAAGTAGCAGAAAAGAAGATTAAGGGTTCCTTTCCACAGCTTTATTAAGTTTTTATATTCAGCTGGCTGTTGTCAAAAGTGACTTGGTCATTCAAGAGATATAGGGACATTTGGCTTCTGGTTTGTGTGACAGCTTTTCTTTCCCCATCAGCTCAACAGTCAGTCCCCAGATCTAGAGATGGAGAGCTTGGGAAAAGGTCAGAACGAAACATCACCAGTCAATCCTGCTCAACAGGTAACTCTTGCAGCAATCCTTAAGGAAAGGGGTACAGGGTCTCTTCATGTTTCCATGGTAAAGTCCATAGCTGCTGCTTCATGGAATAAGCAAACAAAGCCCATGTTTTGTGACAGGGGTGGCAACACTGCAGACTTGGTTCCTGCACATTCTGATGTGTAAATTCCACGATAGGGCAAAAGCATGCCACTCCACACTAATGCTGCCCTCTCCCTAAATTAAACCTTGGAAAAATAAGATGTGGCTTGGCTTTAAAACTCAATGAACTATCTTTATGGTACAGTTGGTTTCCACAGCTGTAAACAGAAAGATCTATGGTTTCTTTCTACCCAGGATAGTCTTGTCTCTAGAAAATTTCTTGTTGATGTAAATGTTCTGGAACTAAATAGTGGTGATGGTGGCACAACACTGTGAATGTACTAAATGTCACTGATTTGTATGTATTTAATATGAATTAAATGTTAAAATGGTGAATTGTATTTATGTATATTTTACCATAATAAAAATATGCATTGGAAGATGCATTTTTTGTGACCCTGAGTTGTAACCGTATTTTTCTTTGTGATATGTATATACCACCTACCACATAGTAAGCCCTGATGTTTGAATGCATATATGTACATCTGCTTTTTGCAAGTCTCTGGTCTGAGTGTTCCACTCTGTAGCATTTGGGTATCACCTAGGAATGTGATTTATTGACATCCCTGCTTTGGGTGGGATTGAGAACTGTATTGACTGCATGAGCACATATATTTCTTAAAAAACTCTTTGGCTTTAGCACATATTTGCCTACTGTAGAAAATTCTCCTACCCACAGGGCAGGCTGGGAGTGGAATGTGTGTCTGCCTTCTCCAAAGGCATTGTATGACTTTCTCAATGGATGGCAAACAGGAAAGAGAAAGGGGTTCTTAAAGAGTACAACTGAACCAGTTCCTGAGATTCTTCTTTCAGCCAGCTCAGCCTCCCATCACAGGACTCAGGACTCTCAGTTCTCCTAGACAAAGTCAATATTGTTCTTTTATAAAGCAAAGATTACGAAAGGTGTCAGGTCTTTAAAACCTACACAAGCACAGAGTACAAAGGAGAAAGGGGTAGCTGGGAAAAACTCATGAAAGAGACAGTGCCTGCCGGAAGTCCTTGAGGCAGAGGATGTTGAATGCCTCCAAAAGAAAGGCTTCAGTAAAAGCCAAGGAAGCTTCACACTGGTCAAGACTGGCCCTGGCAAACAGGGAAGGAGGGCCTTGAACACTGCGATGGAGGAAAATGCTCCCTGGACAATTTTTTTCCTCACTCCAGCCAGCATATTTCAGCTGCTCTTGCTATACCATATCTTTCCAGAAATACGAAGGCTTGTGAAAGATGAGCAAGCCTATGATGGCCACTATGACAAGGACCAGGGAGAACAGAACCATGAGGAAGACATAGGTGGAGTGGGAGAGAGGTGTGGACAATGGTTGCTCAGCTGGGATCATGTTGGTCAGGTTCAGCATGTAGCCCAAAGTCCAGCCGGCGTCGCTGCCCTGGATCTGTAAACAGTGGGGAAAGTCTGTTGTTTGTGGTTGGAGGAGTTAGAGGAGTTATCACCTAGGGCTTAGAATTATTGGATCATGCACTGGAAGAATTCAAACAATATAAATCACTGGCTGGCTCATGTCTGTAATCTCAGCATTTTGGGAGGCCAAGGAGAGAGGATCACTTGAGGCCATGAGTTTGAGACTAGCCTGGGCAACATAGTGAGACCCTCTCTCTCCAGAAAATAAAATTAGCTGGACACGGTGGAACACATCTGTAGTCTCAGCTATTTGGGAGCCTGGGTGGGGAGGATCACTTAATCCCAGGAGTCTGAGGCTTCAGTGAGCTCTGATCATACCACTTCATTCCAGCCTAGGTGACAGGGTGAGACCATGTCTCTTTAAAAAAAATGTATATACACACATGCATCATGACTACCTCATGTGTCAGTCCTAAATTTGACATAGGTATAATCTTTCAAACAAAATAAACTGCTGGAATTAAAGGAAGTCTGGAATATTATAACAAGGAAAATATTTAAGTTTGAATTAGCAAGATCAGCACTGACAAGAGTGTTAAGAACACTGTTATCCTCAGGCCTGCTACAGCCCTCTGTCTCAATGCTTTGTTTTGCTTGAAATCAGCATATTTAATACAGGGGGTAAAATGTTTTCCCCACTAGTGAGCATGGGCTTAAAAAGGTAGAGACACACTGCTCTGGGTATTTTTGGTCAAGCATGAGTGGCTCAGCTGAGTTCTCTATTCCTGGATACCTGCAGGTGGCGCTGTGGTAAAGCACAGCATTGAAGTTGCTTCTTCCGGACTCATGCTAAGCCTGGCTTCTAAACAATGGCCTCATCATTCACAGCCACTCAGTCCCCTTCTTCACACAGAGCTTTCAGATTGGTCAACCTTGAAGTAATAACCAACAAGGATGATGAAACCATGATCATACTTTCCCAGCTTATGGAAGGGGCCTTTCAGAGGACTGCTGAAGTCAGCACACAGTCATTGTAGCTGCTGAAATGCTGTTACTTTAGTGTATCTCATTTTGTGTTTTGTTTTGTAAGGAATTAGTCACTGTTATGTGGGAAGGTACAACTGAAAATGCAAGTAGCTGTCCTTAGAGAGGATGCCCACAGTGGGCCAACAGACCCAGGAGGGCTTGACACAGAATGCCAGGGTTCGAAGCATAATGGTAGAACAGAACATCAGGCCAAAGCTACACTAGGCTGACTCCTCCCTCTTTCAAGCCCCAAACTGCTTCAGTCACTACCACTGAACCCCAACCTCCCCCCAGCCCAACAGGCCCCCAAATTACCTTGCCAATGAAGTGGATGTGCTCCCAGGAATCAGCTGTGAAGTGATAGCCTTGCAGAAGGAGGGAGAGAATGTAGGTACCAGAAAAGCAGTATTCACTCAGGTACTTCTCCTTTACTCCAGCGTAAGATGTTTTTATCTAGAAGTGAAGTGAAGGAGAAATCATACTCGTACAACAGGCATCTCTCTGTAGCCCTCTTTTTCTCCAGTAGACCTGATGAAGAGAGGGGAAAGCCCCAGCTCCGGTGTACCTGAAGTTTGGCCTCTTCCAGAGGGCTTTGGGGGTGGTGCTGCACTCCTTCAGTGGGAGCAGGGTTTTATAGTTTAGGGTCTCTTAAGGAAGCTTTTCCTGCACAGGTTTCTGTGAGATAATAATAGGTTTTCCAGGAAAAAAGTAGTTCCTGTGGTCCTGTAGGTTCCGAAACACTAAATTTCAGTACTTCTGTTCATCCCCTAAACTTTGTTTAATCTGAGTTTTCTGTATGCTGTTGACCAGAGCCTTTGGCCCAGAGCCTCTATGAGCATCTTAACAGTGTCATAAAAAGCCTTACCACTCACTTTAGTCCCTGGATTGGCAGCATCAGCATCACTTGGGAGCTGGTTAGTCCTCACCCTAGAACGACCAATTCAGAATCTGCATTCCAATATGATTCCCAGATGATTCATGTGCACAGTAAAGTTTGAGAAACACAGCTCTGGAACACAGTTCAGGCAGCATTTTGCTGAGGACTGCTAGCATTGCCAACATCTCACCTTCTACCTTCTGTCTTAATGTCTTTTTTTGCATCTGAGTCATGCAAAGTGGTTGTTTCCTTGAGTCCTTCCTATGTTTACTCATCCTACTCCCTACTAAAAATATCAAGAGCTGCTTGCCATCCCTTGCCCTTACCTAGCCTAGCTGTTGTGAATATACACCCAGATGCCCACAGCCTCCTCTGCAATTCTCCTGCCCTCAATTTGAGAACAACAGGCCAGGACCTCTCTAGTTCAGCCTGGACTTTTGTCTGCTGCTCCATCCCTCAGCTCTTCAGATAGGCATTGCCTCCTGGACACCCTTGGCAGAAAGTGAACATTTGTTATGCATGCATCATGTACCATCTGGACTTCTGCCAGATGTTTTATATGTAGTATCTCCTGGATGCCTAAACCACACCCCTCTTTTCCCAGATTTCTCTCCCTTCCGTGAGTCATCCCATCTGCAAATCCTAACTCCTGGCTGGGGTCTGTTTCTCACTTAGTTCCTGCCTGTCCCCAGTTTCTGGAAGGATAAGTCCGTAACTAGACTGCCTTGTCTTGCTCTGATGAAATCCTCAGAATGACCCAGCTTGGAGCTTGTCTTTTCAGCACAGTTCTGGAAATTACCCTTTGATTGATTCCTCTTCATGTGACATCCTCTTGAGACCTTGGTGTGGACATCAGTTGACATTACCTGTCTAGGTCCCTACCCCTTCCTTTCAGTCACTGCATTCTGCTTTCCCTTTGTGAAAAGACCTCCTCCCCTATCGAAGTAGTCTTGGGCCTGTCAATTGAATGATACCTATGGGATACAAAATCCCAAGAATCTTCTTAGGTCCAATTTGAAAGTGCTGAGCCCCTGCAGGTCCTTAAAGGCTGGCCTATACCTTGTGTGTGTGTGTGTGTGTCGGGGGGGGGGGGTGGCTGGGAGATGCCATTTTGGCCTAATTTCCCTGAATTCTTTAATACTTCTATTCCCCTCCTCTGTCTGGAAAGCTGTACATTGGCTATGCAGTCTGGCCTCCTGAAGGTTATGACAGTAGCCAAAAATATAGCAGCCAAAAAGGCATCCACCTTCTTCATCAATCCAGAATTGATCATGCTCATGCTTGTGGGTGGATTCATTACTATGTGCTCTCCAAATTGAGAGGAAGTCTACTCTCCTCTCTCCTTTCTCTCCCACCTTCCCCTCTCTCTTCTCTCCTTTCTATTCCCAGGGCAGTGGAACATGACGAGGTTCTCTTCCCTTCATGGATATCCTCTTTCCAGCCTCCACATAAAGGAGCATTGATGGATCTTCAAGAATGGCATGCCTTTCCCTAGAAAGGCTGAATATTCACGAGGCTGAATGTAAGGATCCAGAGTACACTGAGATATAACTGGTCATCAGTACACATAGAATCTGATCACGTTGTTCACTTGGACTGACCAGATCTTGGATGCCCAGATTTTCAGAGTAGAAAAGTGGCTGCGTTCCAGCTGCTGAAAGATTCTACTAGCCGTCTAATGAAGCTGCCAGAAGACAACCATGGAGTCTCCCTTCCACTCACTCTCCCAGTCTCTCCACTTCAGAGACCCAATGACTTCAGGCACCTGACTAAGTGTCAGCAAGTATGGTTTGCATTTTATTTCCCTTGCCAAAGCAGGGAAAGGCAGCATGATAGATATGCATAAAGCACAGAAAGCACATGTCCTCCACTGTCAACACACAGTACATGCTTAAACATTGCTAATTATCTCTCTACCAAAGGTGTTTAGAAGGAACATTCCCAAACACAAGCCATACTGGAGTAGCAGTCCTTCCCCACGATGAAGTTAGGAGGGAAAGAGGAAAGAGTCACCTCCTAACAATGTACTTGACAAAACTATGTTTTCTATCTGGGTGGATGATGCAGCTTGGGAAAGTGAACCCTGGGTCATAACATCCACCTCAATGCTATAGGCTCTGGGTGAGGACAGGGGTCTAACTCTGCAACCCCTTCCCCAAATGCTTTAGGAATTCTCCCAAATGCAGGCCCTTCTTAGCTTACTTGCAGGGCCTCTGAACAATTCCCCACATGACTTACCTGAGCAGACCTACAGGTCTAGGTATAAGCATTCCCAGCCTAACATAATCTTATGAAGTAAAAAATGAGATGTGGATAAGAGAGGAAACCTTACAAAACTATTTTTTTTTTTTTTTTTTTTTGAGATGGAGTCTTGCTCTGTCGCCCGGGCTCGAGTGCAGTGGCGCAATCTTGGCTCACTGCAAGCTCCGCCTCCCGGGTTCACACCATTCTCCTGCCTCAGCCTCCTGAGTAGCTGGGACTACAGGCACCCACCACCACGCCCAGCTAATTTTTTTGTATTTTTAGTAGACACGGGGTTTCACCGTGTTAGCCAGGATGAGAACTTTTAATCTAAACCAGAAGTAATTTTTTTTCAAAGAGCAGCCTAAATCTGCTTCCTCAGCAGCCATATGTAGGCCTGGTCTCAAATTGCCTCCATTCCAACATGCTTATCTTCTTCCACAGATTACCACCAGATGCAAAAAACCACCGCTAACTTTTTTGTAAAGTGCTGAGACATTTGAGCAACTCTTGATGAAGGCCCTGACCACATTTCTTTCATGTTCTAGACAAAATACCTGGAGAGAATGGCAAGCTTCCCAGCTCTTGCTCAGCCTCTCTTCCCCCTTGTCAGTGCAGACAAGGATAAGCATCTATTTTTAATTGATAGTATTTCTTAAGAATGAAAACACCATTCATTTTTGCAACTGTCAACTTAAAAACAGCTGCTGTTCTGAGCTATGTCTTTTATAATCAGAGTGGATTCCATACCTCTCATCCCTTGATTTTCATCTTGTGGCACTGGATGTTGAATGGCTCAGTGCCTCTGGTAAGAAAAAAATTGTGCTTCAAATTTATGAATAAGTAGGAGATATCTTGGACTTGGGAAATGGAGAGGATTTTACCACAATCGTGTATGTGGCAGACTCTGCAAATTGCCTGCTTTCTTGCTAACAGAACTCTGATTTGGGGATTGGAGGAGAGGAGTGGGCCACAATGTGCCCAGCTCAAGGAAGTGGCTCATGATAGGTCTAAGCTTAAGCTGGTCACAAAATTCTGCACCTGGTTTTCTCAGTCAATCCAGGCCATTGAGATATAAGGGGAAGACTGCTGAGTCTGGGATAGCTTTTGCTTTCCTGTAAAAATGAACAGATGTATCTGGTTCTACCCCTTTTCTGAACTTTATGAACAAGGCTGTGATGCCTGAAGCCACAGCCACCATCTTGTGTCCATGGAGAAATAGGCACAACAGCAGAGCTGAAGAAGCAATGGCTGACACAGAGCAGAGCTGCTGACCCCATGCCAGCAGCGGCCTACTGCCAGACTTTGTATTAGGTGAGAAAAAAAATAAGATCTTATTTAAGCCACTGAATGTCAAGTTATCAAGGAATGCCAATAAATTCATTCCTGAGTCCACCACCTGGTCTTCTCTAACACATTTGCTGGATTTTGGTCAAACCAGCAGGAGTTTCAGAGCAGACTCACATCCTCTGCATCAGCGAGGGCACAGGGCACTCATGCTGTTAGAGTTGCTGTGCCTAGTCACTTACCTCCTCCCAAGGCTGAGAGCAGAACTTTTTCATCATCTCAGTCACCTTTTCCTGAGAGAATTTCTCTGATGTCAAGTTTAAAAAATTCATCACAAAGTAAAAAGCTGAAAATGCCTACAAGAGAAAATTGCAGTTTTAGGCTGTGTTCCACACAGAGGGATGCCAACTTGCTCTCCTAAAGGCCACATCCCTTGTGCAGGTGCCTGGAAAGCTCTGCTGAGTAAATTAACACACAAAGTGATACTGCAGGCCCAAGAGCTGTTTCCTTCCTGGAAGAGGAGCCACTTTGCTGCTGACACACATTTCTAAGCCACCTGGCAGTTACTTTTCTCCATAATTGTAATAGGAGAGTCAGGGAGAAAGAAAAATGGGGAAAGAGAATAAGAAAAGAGAGAGGAGTTGCAAAAATCCCATTTTAAAATACTATGTACTACATATGGATGTTTAATAAATATATAAAACTAGAAAATTCTATACAACACTATTGAGTTATCTCTGAGTAGCAAAATTGGTTTTTTCCCCTTGTGCTTATGTTTTGCCTATTTTCTATAATGAATATGTACTGCTTTCCTTTAAAAATCCATCTTTATTCAACAAATATTTATTACAGGTCTACTATGGGCTAGGTACTATTTTAGACACAATTGAATTTTTTAAAAATCATTATCATCATCAAACATGAAAACTATAAAAAAGTTAAAAGTTAAAATCAGTAAAACAAAAAAAAATTCTATTAAAATGACCTCTAAATTCTACTACTTAGTGACAAATGCTATTAAATATAGTATATAGGCTTCTAGCATTTTTCTCATTCTATGATACATATGTAACTTTTATTATACTTCATACCACCCTATAACTGCCTTTTTTACTCTTTTAATAGAGCATGAATTTAAAGGGGAGAAAATGATTGAGCAGAGCTTGCTGGATAAGGCAATTCAAACCCCAACTCTAGTGCTTTTCTTCTTTCCTACCCGAAAGGGTGCCGGTTTTTAGGGGAAATGATGCTGGATATTAAAGGAGCACATCATTTGTTCATTCAGCAAACACACTGAGCTCTGTTTGCTAGGCACTATGCTGAGTCATAGTTTACTGGGATTATTTGAGGGGAGCATAAAGTTTTCCCTGTGGCAAACACGGTTAGATTGGGGATTATAATTTGCCTTCTGTAAAATTACTTAACTAGAAGTGAATGTAGAAAGAAAATGTGATTCCCAAAGTGTAATTCGCATAGGCAAAGAAACAGAGTTTTGGTAGGCAAAGAAACAGGAGGTAGCAGAGATCCCATTGGGGGCTCACTGTGACTCAGAGATGATGAAAAATATCCTCCACCAGGAAAGAAATTTCCTGCTGCAAACAGGCCATATGCCTCAGTTCCAGCTGAAATAAGTTGCATTTTTCAATATTCTTAGACATATATATCTAATAAAGTAAGCGTGAGCATATTAGTCCTTTTTAATAAATTTTCTTTTTTTTTTTTTTTTGGCTTAATTTTTTTTCTTCCACTTTCAGTCCCAACAGGAGTTCATACTAACAACTTAATATGAAACCTTCCATTTTTCCCATGCTCCTATAATCATATACAAACACATACATATAAAAGGTTTGTTTTAGAAATGAAATTTTAAACAGATTCTTCATCTTGCTTTTCTTAACAATCCTTTATAGAAATCCTTCCAAGTCAGCTGGGGCCACTCTAATGGCCACGTAAGAGTCTACGGTGTAGATGTATCTTAATTCATTCAACAACTCCCTACTGGTAATTCTCCTGATTACCAGCAATTTCTCCTATGAGCAGTGGTATAAATACCTCTATACATTTAGCCTCTGAACTGGTATGCTCATTCCTCTAGGAAGTCGAGCTCCCCAGAAACTGGAGAGCCTCCATATGCCCTGAACTCAGGAATTCCAGCACTTTAATTATCATTGTATGCCAGGTGCAGAAAAAGATCTTGGTATGGTCCTATTTCAGCTCTCTTAACCCAAGCCACTATCATCTCGTGTGGACACTGCAATGGCCTCTTAATTAGTCTCCATATTAGCTTTCTGGTTCTAGTCCAACCCATCCTGCAAACAGCAGTCACAGGAATCTTTTAAAAACAAATCTGATCATATCACTCCCCTGCTTAAAACCTTTGGTGGCTCCTAATTATACTTAGAAAAAAATCAAATCCTACAAGGTCTCTGAAAACCAGGCATGTTCTGGCCCTGCCCCCATGCCCACCATACCCAGCCACCCTGGCTTTCAATCCCTGCCAAGCCTTTCCTCCCCTAAAGCCTGTACACTTGCTATTCCCTCTGCTGGAATTCCATGGACTTCCACATCCCCTCCTCAGAGGGGTTTCTAGGACCCTCTGTTATGTCCTTTCACAGGACTGTCTCTTTCTTCCCAGCAGTTCCTTTTGATTTGCAGCAGTCTGATTTTGATCAGCAGCAGTCTGATTTGCCTTTGCTTGTGTTTCTGGTCTCATGTCTGCCTGCCTTCGAGAATGCCAGCTCTGTGATGGCAGGTACGGAATCTCCCTCGTTCTTGGTTGAATCTGCCCCCACTAACATGGCACTTGGCATATGTGAGTGCTCTATAAATAAGCGGCAGAAAACTGTTCTCTCTCTAGTTCCTAAGGCACAACAATCTCTGTTAACTGACAGACTGTGTATGTTTGGATTCACATAGCTAATACCTGGAAAAGTTCTTCCTGTTTACTACAACTATTTCTCATTTTTCCTCTAGTGAACTGATGGTGGAGCGAGAGGTAGAGGAGACCTTTTAGTTTTTACTTTAATAATCTTTTTGTACAGTTTGATTTTTTTTATAATGAGCATGTAATAGAGCAATAATAAATATTTCCTTAAATTGTTACATTTCAAAAGACTTTCTGAAATTAGTCCTAGAGCTTATTCTATTAGCAAAAGTCTCAATGAGTTAAGCATCTAGAAATTCTCTTGCTTTTGCTAAGTGGTGACATTTGCTTTATAAAATAAGTACAAATTATTAAAAACAGATGAACAAACAAAAAATTTCTATGAGGTAGATTTAGCAACATATTGAGCCTTCAGTAGGATACACAGCGATCAAGTCAGCAGGGCCTCCTGGTCCATGCCACCTCCAACCCCAGAAGGCACTACATGCCATAGGCTCTTGAAAAATTTCCCATGACCTTCAGAAGCCTCCCTCTGGCATCTCAGAATCTTGCTCTTATTTATTTCTCAACATTTGAAGTTTCCCTATTCATTTATTTTCCTTCAAAATAGAAATATCTTTAAAATGCTGGCTTATTCAAAAGAAACACGTTTATTATACAGAATTTAAATGCAAGTTAAAAATGGAAGTCTCGGCCGGACGCGGTGGCTCACGCCTGTAATCCCAGCACTTTGGGAGTCCGAGATGGGCGGATCATGAGGTCAGGAGATCAAGACCATCCTGGTTAACACGGTGAAACCCTGTCTCTACTAAAAATACAAAAAAATTAGCCAGGCGTGGTGGTGGGCGCCTGTAGTCCCAGCTACTTGGGAGGCTGAAGAGGAGAATGATGTGAACCCGGGAGGCAGAGCTTGCAGTGAGCCGAGATCACGCCACTGCACTCCAGCCTGGGTGACACAGTGAGACTCTGTCTCAAAAAAAAAAAAAATGGAAGTCTGTCCTTAATCTAACCATTCTGTAGAGATGTACACTTTTTAATGATTTACTGTTTAATATCTACAGCAAATTGATATGTAATAGAAAATAGTGAATATATATTTATATAATTATATATGTGTATATGTACATATATAACCTAAATATGATGATACTAGACATAATTTTTTATAATACCACTTTGTTTTACTTAATACATCATGTTTCCTTGCTGCAAATGCCATGATTTCATTCCTTTTTATGGCTGAGTAGTATTCCATAGTGTGTGTGTATATATATGTGTGTATACATATGTATACATATATGTGTGTATGTATATATATATACAGCACATTTTCTTTGTCCACTCGTTGATTGATGGGCATTTGGACTGGTTCCATATTTTTGCAATTGCAAATCGTGTTGCTGTGAACATGTGTGTGCAAGTGTCTTTTTCATACAATGACTTCTTTTCCTTTGGGTAGATATCCAGTAGTGGGATTGCTGGATCAAATGGTAGTTCTACTTTTGGTTTCTTAAGGAGTCTCTATACTGTTTTCCATAGTGGTTGTACTGGTTTACATTCCCACCAGCAGTGTAAAAGTGTTCCCTTTACACCACATCCATGCCAACATCTATTATATTTTAATTTTTAAATTATAGCCATTCTTGCAGCAGAGTAAGGTAGTGTCTCACTGTGGTTTTAATTTGCATTTCCCTGACAATTAGTGAGATTGAGCATTTTTTCATGTTTGTTGGCCATTTGTATATCTTCTTTTAAGAATGGTCTAGATCATCAGAGTGAACAGGCAATCTACAGAATGGGAGAAAAATTTTGCAAGCTATCCATCTGACAAAGGTCTAATATCCAGAATCTATAAGGAACTTAAACAAATTTATAAGAAAAAAAAACAACCCCATCAAAAGGTGGGCAAAGGATATGAACAGACATTTCTCAAAAGAAAACATTTATGC
This sequence comes from Rhinopithecus roxellana, assembly GCF_007565055.1. Lineage (NCBI taxonomy): Eukaryota > Metazoa > Chordata > Mammalia > Primates > Cercopithecidae > Rhinopithecus > Rhinopithecus roxellana. The sequence continues at coordinate 77,612,767 of NC_044559.1, forward strand.
AGCTAACAAACATATGAAAAAAAGCTCATCATCACTGGTCATTAGAGAAATGCAAATGAAAACCACAATGAGATACCATCTCACACCAGTTAGAATGGCAATTATTAAAAAGTCAGGAAACAGATGCTGACGAGGCTGTGGAGAAATAGGAAAGCTTTTACACTGTTGGTGGGAGTGTAAATTAGTTCAACCATTGTGGAAGACAATGTGGCAATTTCTCAAGGATTTAGAACCAGAAATACCATTTGACCCAGCAATCCTGTTACTGGGTATACATCCAAAGGATTATAAATCATTCTACTATGAAGATATATGCATAAGTATGTTATTGCAGCACTATTTACAATAGCAAAGACTTAGAACCAATCCAAATGCCCATCAATGATAGACTGGATAAAGAAAATGTGGCACATATACATCATGAAATACTATGCAGCCATCAAAAAAGAATGACTTCATGTCATTTTCAGGGACATGGATGAAGCTGGAAGCCATCATTCTCAGCAAACTAACACAGAACAGAAAACCAAATACTGCATGTTCTCACTCATAAGTGGGAGTTGAACAATGAGAACACATGGACACAAGGAGGGGAACATCACACACTGAGGCCTGTGAGGGGGTTGGGGACTAGGGGAAGGAGAGCATTAGAACAAATTCCTAATGCATGTGGAGTGTAAAACCTAGATGACAGGTTGATGGGTGCAGCAAACCACCATGACACATGTATACCTATGTAACAAACCTGCATGTTCTGCACATGTACCCCAGAACTTAAAATAAAAAGTAAAATTAAAAAAAGAACAGTTTAGAATGCTTCCATTTTTAATCCCGAGAATTATACTGAGGAACAAAAACTATCTTCTTTTAATACCCCAGGAAGATACATTGCTCAAAATCAGATGGTTCAAGATCACGTCACCAAGTTCCTGTGACCAAGGTAGATGACTTTTTTTAAAAGTCTTTAGGAATCATCCTGATCCTGTTTTTAGGGTGAGGTTTTAGGGATTCAATCCCATAGGTGTTCTTTTGCCAGAATGGACCCAAAGCCAACTCTTGAGGGAAATACTGACTCAGCTCTAGGAATTCCTGAGTTTGCCTTTAGATGTCAATAAATTGCTCCACCACTGAAGTCAAAATCTGTGGTGAGCTCCTTAATGTCCATACTAGAAGTCACCCTTACTTGATAATCCTTACTTGATTGGTATCTATAACCCAGGGGTATGTAATTAGGTTCGTGCAAAAGGAATCATGGTTTTTGCATTGTTGGAATTTGCCCTTTGATGCTAGAGTACATTCTTAAATAAATGTGGTTATGTTATACATCATTTTAATGGGCATCTCTTGCTTTATGCCTTTTTGCTAATTAGTTATTATTTCCTTTCATTTTATGTTTATTTTAGATTATGGAAATAATGTTAGGCAAAAAGCAAATCTGAGTGATTTTCTTATTCGAGTTCAAAATGAGTTGTAAAGTAGCAGAGACAATTCACAACATCAACAATGCATTTGGCCCAGGAACTGCTAACAAATGTACAGTGCAGTGGTGGTTCAAGAAGTTTTGCAAAGAAGACAAGAGCCTTGAAGATGAGGCGCATAGAGGTCGGCCATCGGAAGTTGATAATGACCAACTGGGAGCAATCATCAAAGCTGATCCTCTTACAACTACATGAGAAGTTTCTGAAGAACTCAACGTTGACCATTCTACAGTTGTTCAGCATTTGAAGCAAATTGGAAAGGTGAAAAAGCTTGATGAATGGGTGCCTCATGAGCTGACCAAAAATTTTTTTCAAATCGTCATTTTGAAGTGTCATCTTCTCTTATTCTGGGCAACAACAAACCATTTCTCAATCAGATTGTGACATACAATGAAAAGTGTATTTTATACGACAACTGGTGACAACCAGCTCAGTGGCTGGACCGAGAAGATGCTCCAAAGTACATCCCAAAGCCAAACTTGTACCAAAAAAAGGGTCATGGTCACTGTTTGGTGGTCTGCTGCCTGTGGGATCCACTACAGCTTTCTGAATTCCAGCAAAACCATTACATCTGAGAAGTATGCTCAGCAAATCAATGACATGCCATGAAAACTGCAACACACCTGCAGCCAGCAGTGGTCAACAAAAAGAGTGCAATTCTTCTCCACGACAATGCCCTACCACACGACAATGCCCTACCACACGACAATGCCCTACCACACGACAATGCCCTACCACACGTTGCACAACCAATGCCTAAAAAGTTGAACGGATTGAGCTATGAAGTTTTGCCTCATCCGCCACATTTACCTGACCGCTGTCCAACCAACTACCACTTCTTCAAGCATCTCGACAACTTTTTGCAAGGAAAACACTTCAGCAACCAGCAGGATGTGCAGAAAATGCTTTCCAAGAGTTCATCAAATACCGAAGCACAGATTTTTATGCAACAGGAATAAATAAACTTATTTCTCATTGGCAAAAATGTGTTGATTATAATGGTTCCCATTATGATTAATAAAGATGTGTTTCCACCTAGTTATAATGATTTAAAATTCACGGTCTGAAACCACAATTACTTTTGCACCAACATAAATATAAATATACACACACATTTATGTATGCATATGTAAACAAATATGCTTTTAATGTTCTTTAATTCCAGTTTCCTATTGAACTTGTTTATTCTATTTCTTATTTATATAAACAGCACAATGTGGTCTTTAAACATAATTTCTAAATTACCTCATAAGTAATTCCCTACAGGCGTTCCCTCTTTCTTGTTAGTGTTTCTAATTTGTCCACAACATTGGATTCTGTTTAGCAACCAAGGCTACAGGGTAGCCAGACTGACTAAAGCATTGACAATTTTTAATACTATATTTACCGACTAAGAATCAGATCATCAGTGCTCAATGCAACTGTGGCAAAAATTCTCTCCCCAACAAATTCTCTGTGGCTTGAGAACACCCAGGCTAACTAGTTCTGGAAATAATGGGAATGAAACTGGATATCTGTGTTGCACATAGTTACTCTTCAAGAGGCAGGACTCAATAATAAGAACTCCCTGCAGGAAGGACAGCATAGAATGAAGACTGCCAGGATAAAGACCTAACCTTTTTAAAGGTGGTGCTGGGGTATGCCAGCTTTTTTGCTATTTACAGTGGTGTGCTGGAGCTGACTCTTTCTTATTCAACCCACAAGAGCTGATTCTTAAATTTCCAGATTTTTGTGAGTCAGTTGATATGTTGATAGCTTGAAATAGGCTGTGGTAGAACTATTACACCATGGAAACTGGTAAGTGCTACAAATCAGCTCCCCATCCCCGAGAGTTGGTTGTTAGACATTTCCCAGACCATCACTGTTTGTCTGGCTCACAACTATCAACGAGGTAGATATTTCTATCCCCCCGGCTAAGGTTACAGATGAGGAAACAGACAAAAAAGACTTTAAGTTTTAGGGATATAATACAGAGGGCATAAAACAAAACAAAACAAAAAACACCAAAAATCTGAAGCAGAAGGAAACTGCCAATGCAGAAATAGGGACAGGACAGTTCTGATCCTGAGGACTGTATCCAGAGGAGAAAGATCCTACATAGAGGTAGGCAATGAGATAGTCTCAGGAACTGCCAAACTGAGGTTCAGAAGGCTGGGAGAACAATCTCAATGAGGAACTAAGGGATCAAACAGAAAAGCCTCCAGGGGGAGTTCAAGATTCCTCCACCCTTTTCCAGCCCCTACCTCTCCCTGCTTTGGTTGGATGAATCACATTCAAAGGCAAGAAATTCCAGTCCCCTGAGGAGGAAAGGTTTGCTCAAGCTTGAAGGCAGGAATTGGGCCATGTTTCCCAGGAAGTGAAACTTTCTGAGAAGTTACAAACTCAAGACACAAGGGTATGTTCACTGACTTTAGATTTACATCCTTGCAGTGACTGGAATGAAAAAGGCCCTTGGCCAAGGTGACACCCTCCTTCCTCTTCAAGGAGTTCAAACTAAGGCAAGGGCCCTGGCCCAAAAACAGTCCTAGGTGAGCAGCCAGTGCCAGCTCAGCCACAGGGTATTCAAGTGAGGTTCAGTTTCTTCTGAATTTGGGTTTGCAGCCAACTAATAACAAAATATTACTCTGCCAGTCATTGTCTTGTCATGTATTTCCCTCAGGAACCTTGAGGGGAGGGGAGGCTGTGGTTTGGACCATGGTTAAGGTAAGCCTGGATCTATGGCATTACCTATTGATTTCTCAGAGACCAAGAAAATGAAGAACTCATACAGTTCATAAGAAGCCAGAAGCAGAATCAGGTCTGATTAGGACAGCGCCTATGTTCTCTTCATAGAGTTTTGTCTTGGGCCAGACTAGGTGACCTTGGGAGAAACTCTCTTGCTGGGGTCCTGGAAGGGAGGAGCTGAACCTCCGTTCTCACATGCTGATCTGTTTTCTTAAAAGGGTTTAGAAAGCATGAAAGCAGGCAAAAGCCTTGTTTCTCTGAATATCTTGAATGAATAAATGAGATAATATACAGAGTTCTTAGTCAATAATTGGCATTTGACAGATGGTAGCTAATTTTTCAATATGCTACTAAACTATGATTATAATAATGCTTAGCCTCTGGGACCAAAATATGAAATTTGAAGACTGAGTCGATTAAGAGGCATCTCTTCTGCCTCTGCTCAAATATTTTAAATATTTTTTTGTTTTGTTTTGTTTTGTTGTTTTTTTTTTTTTTTTTGAGGCAGAGTCTCGCTCTGTCGCCCAGACTGGAGTGCAGTGGCTGGATCTCGGCTCACTGAAAGCTCCGCCTCCCAGGTTCACACCATTCTCCTGCCTCAGCCTCCCGAGTAGCTGGGACTACAGGCGCCCGCCACCTCGCCTGGCTAGTTTTTTGTATTTCTTAGTAGAGACGGGGTTTCACCGTGTTAGCCAGGATGATCTCGATCTCCTGACCTCGTGATCTGCCCGCCTCGGCCTCCCAAAGTGCTGGGATTACAGGCTTGAGCCACCGGGCCCGGCCTGCTCAAATATTTTATCTTGTTCTGGAGTTATTAAGAAAATAAGGAATTTGGAGCTAGGATTCAAATAATCCCCTAAATCTTCAAAACATAATGACAATGATGTTATCTTCAATGTTTCTTTGGGATTTCCTGAGTTTCTACTTCGTAAATGTCTTTATAGAGGAAAACCCTCAGCCATGTCATCTAACTGCTGCTCCTCCTCCTTCTGACATTTGAGAAGCCACCTATGGCAGACTGTAACAGGTACATACCCCATAGTTCATCCCCTTTTTCCTCGCTTATGAAGTCCTGATTTTACCCAAGTAGAGGAAAGCAATATGCTCAAAAAAGACTCCTCAGGTGATAAACAATAATTAATCTAAACTAACCATATTAATCCATTTCTCTTTGGCACAGATTGGTTTAGAGTATATATTTCACCAAGTTCTGGCCAGCAGGATCTGAAAAGATGTCAGTCGGCACTTCTGCAAAATGTGTGTGCAAGAGATGTGTGCAAGGAAAACCTTAAACGTCTCTCCTGCTTTTGCTTTGCATGTGAAAGAAAATATGATGCTTGGATGTCTGATTCCAAAATGGTGGCATGGAAGCAAGCTGGCTTCATGCTCCCCAACCACAGAAAACCAGAAACAAATGTACAGCACTGAGATGATCACCAGCAATATCCCAGAAATCAAATATGAAGATGAGACAGTTCCCAGGGCCACAAAGAAGTGAAAAAACTCCAAGCAGACAGGAAGAGAATCAAACTTTCACATGCATGTCACCTCTCCTCCCATTCTGCCTGGCACCAAGCTTGTGAAAAATTTCCCCCAAACTCACAATTTCTGCACCGGAAAAAGTGAGATCAAGGTGGACAATCAGCTTCCCCACCATCCTGGGTTCCCTAGCAGGAAACCTGTCCTTGTCTTAACCCACAGTAAGCATCGTGACATCCTGAAGAGAGAAATATCCCTGGGGACAGGTAGAGACAAGGGAGAGGCAGATTTAGCATCCTCAGCCCTGGGAACTCTGCTATGTCACTTGGCCAAAGGAGATGCCAAATCAGAGTGGCTGTTCTGTGGCTGTAGGAGGTCTGTCCCACAAGGTCTCCTGGGCACAACCCCCTAGTCAGTTTTCCCACACTGCTGGGGCTAACCTCTTTGGGACCTCCCCCATTCCGGAAAGGCAGTACTCCTATTGTTGACTAGAATGGAGATGAACCTGGGCTTAAGGTGCTGCCTAGAGCCAAAAAGGAGGCAGTGACCTAGTGATATGGTGCTTGGAGCAGTAACATACCTTAGAACAAAAAGATCACAAAGATAGTGGAAAAAACTGATCCTAAGTTCTGACATAGTTGAGCTGAAGAACCAACCCCAATCATCTACCTCAAGACATTATGTAAGAGAAAAATACATCCTATTATTTAAATCCTTTGTAGGCACATATTCTATAACTTGTAAACAAGACATCCTATACCTCTTCATTTCACAAACTTACCCCAAAATCCCCCTGGAGTGGTGGCAAGAAAATCCCATTGAAGGCACACTGGGAGTAAGGGCAGTAACTGGTGTTGAAGAGCTCCAGGATGCTTTGATGGCATTGTTGATAGTTTCCAATACCCTGGATTTCAAACTGCTGGAATGGAAGAGTCATCTCGAATCTCTTGGTGCAGGGGGTCTTGTAAAGGTCACTTACGTTCACTACCTTCTTATATCCGGGATGAAAGCATGGGTCCCTGAGAATTTCGTTACTTGCAACCTGAATGGAAAAATCACTTGAAAGCATCATGTGTGAACGCTTTGGATACAAAAGGCACAGTCTGACTTAATCAATATGTAGGCACTGTACAACATCCCACCACTTGGTATTGGCATCAACATGGCCTGCCCTGCCTTTTTCACCCTTAGGAATAAATGTGAAAAATGGATTTGTGTAACAGGCGCCAGAAGTGGTATCAGATATAAATGTATTTGACTATTCAAAGAATGCTGATATAGTTAAAACTGGGCCCAGAAATGCCATTAGTTTGAAATGTCCCTGAGTGCTTAGTCCTCATCATCTAGGTCAGGAGCAGATTCACAAGGAAACTCTCAAGGTTGTCAAAACTTTGGGCCTGGAGGTAGTTCTCCAGGAGCCTACATAGTGACAAGGATGTCATTATGGACCAACCCTCCCTCCAAGGAGAGAATCAGAAACTCCCAGATACTTTTAGATCATTTAAGCCAATAGTATGAAAATTTTTTTAATCGGTTTTTAAAAATTCTTTATTTTTTAAATTCTTTTCTTCAAGCATTCTCCTATCCAAGAAAATATATATATATTTTTTTGAGATGGAGTCTTGCTCTGTCACCCAGGCTGGAGCGCAGTGTCACAATCTCAGCTCACTGCAACCTCAGCCTCCCAGGTTCAAGCAATTCTCCTGCCTCAGCCTCCTTAGTAGCTGGGATTACAGGTGTTTGCCACCACACCCAGCTAATTTTTTCTATTTTTAGTAGAGACGGGGTGTTGCCATGTTGGTCAGGCTGGTCTCAAACTCCGGACCTCAAGTGATCCACCTTGCCTCGGCCTCCCAAAGTGCTGGGATTATAGGCGTGAGCCACCACGTCTAGCCCAATAAAAATAATTTCTAACCCACAACCTACTAAAGAAGAAAGGAGGCTGCTGTGGATAAGAAGCTTAATGGAGCTTTGAGGCTCAGTGGATGTCTCTCAGCGCCCCCTACTCCCAGGACCATCTTACTGATAGTGGTTTTGAAAACAAGAGAGAATGCTTTGGAGGAGAGCAGAGAACTGGTTATCCTTTCAGTGGAGACAGGGAACAGCTGGATGTGACATCCTGGCTTTGTGTTTACTTGTCAGGGTGTGCCTGGTACTCACATGATGCTGAGTATGTTTAACTTTTCTTTTCTTTTCTTTCTTTTTTTTTTTTTTGACACAGTCTCACTCTGTGGCCCAGGCTGCAGTGCAGTGGCACGATCTTGGCTCACTGCAACCTCCGCCTCCCAGTTCAAGTGATTCTCCTGCCTCAGCCTCCCAAATAGCTGGGATTACAGGCATGTGCCACCATGCCTGGCTAATTTTTTTTATTTTTTATTTTTTTATTTTTAGTAGAGATGGGGTTTCACCATGTTGGCCAGGCTGGTCTCCAACTCCTGACCTCAAGTGATCCACCCGCCTCGGCCTCCCAAAGTGTGTTTAACTTTTCTTGTCTTCAAAATGCAGAAAGCATCTGGGGACAAGATGACAAGATTTGAAGTGTCAATTGATACATTTTGTGCTTTTCCTGAAGTGTTTTTTTTTTCCTTCTCCTCTCCAGGTCATTTCTAACAACTCTGTTTTATCGTAGTTTGTAAGATAAAGAGCTTTAAAAAGTGGTCTAAAGGAGCTTATAAATTGCAATTCCCCCTCCAACAAACAATATTCTACCACATAATTTTCATTATCAACCCCATGAGGGTGAGAAATTATTTCCTGAGAGAAGATCTCAGTTGTGTCCGTGGAGATAACGCAGTAAACAAACATGGGAGGTGATGTCTGGTTGAAACAATTTATAGGGGTCGACCAGATGTAGTTCAATATCCTGCCTAAAAAGGTTTGGAAAGTACAATAACCAAATTCAGACAAACTACTGAATTTGAAAGAGAAAACAACAGGATGTGGGGGCTGGAGGCACAGATGTGAGGAGGGCAGGTCTGGATTGAGTTATACTTGCCTGAATGTCCTTGGCCAGTTTCTGCCAGAGTGCCTGATCCTTCCCATAGCACAAGAAGCTATGTGTGTAGACATTGTAGTCCTTGCCATAGAGGCGAAATTGCAGAGCATTATCTGGGGATTCAGTAGTCTGGTTTTGGGGTACAAAAGTGATTTGTGTAGAGGCTCCCCCAAGGTCCAAAGCTCCAAAGGTTTCCTGATTATTGGTTTCATACGGGACTATGCTGAACCACCTTGTTTTCTGAAAGACAGTACAGTTACCAGTGCTAGAAGTCTCTGGACACTCGGCTTTTCATAGTACCTATTGGAGTCAGGGATTTCCTAAAGCAAAGAAACAGGGGCATAAAGATGAGGCAAAGCTCACTAGAGGCTCCTGATCTAACAACAGATTATCAGCAAGAAAAGAGGGGCTTCAAAGACATAGCTTAGACTGCCAGACATAGAAGCAGTGTAACTAGTGTTTACAAACAAGAGGTCTGAGGCCAGACACATTCAAGTTCAAATTCTCGCTCAGTCACTTGTTAGTTGTATAGCCATGGGCAGAATAATTACCCTCTCTAGATACCGATATGGGGCTCTAAAATGGGGATGATGTAGTACCTCATACTGTTGTTCTAAGGATGAAATCAGAGAAAACATGAAAAGTGCTGAGCACAGCACGAGACACATAGCAGAAGGCAAACGTTAGCTATTCTAATTTTTAATGATACATTTTTAATTTCCTTTATGCCTCCCTAAGGCAAAGACATGTCTTCCTTATTCTCCCAATAGAAGGTCTTGTAAGAGAATTACACCTCTAGTGACCCTTACAAATGTGACAGTAAATTCATTCATCCATCTATCCATGCATCCATCCATCCAGCATTCATTCATTCATTCTGGCTAGCAACTCAAGTACTGCCTGAGATAGCAATGGCATTGGCCTCCAGAGAACCACCTCCATGGATGCTGTGAGATATTCACCTGACTGAATTTGCCCAGCAGATAGTTGACAGTAATCCAGCCATAGGCACCTTCCTCTTGGCCAGTAATGATCCTGGCACCCTGGAAGTCAAAGGGGTAGTTGCTGAGGCTCCTCTCCACCACATCCAGAACCCTGTCTGCCAATTCTTCACTTTCCATCCTGTACAAAGGAAGAGCTGAGGTTATCATTTTTGCTTTAATAATTACATTACCCATTTCAGCTATAGCATCCACACACTGCTACTAAGAAGTGAATCATAATACACTGGAATAAATAGAGAGATGGGGATCTTCGCATATGTCTGTCCAAGGAACCCTTCTTTTGGATGAGGCAGAATTAATCTTTTGTTCATCTCTCTCCAAATCCACATCCTTCCAATCCTTTCATAGGTTGGTTTTCCTTAAAAATACCGTTTTTGTTCTGAAGTTCCCTGGCTCAAAAAGTTATCAAAGGCTCTTAAAATTACTGTAGTGGTGATAGCTGGGTATGGTTTGATGATCATACCTGAAGCTGATGTGTGCTATATTAGCTATTGTGTGTGGCTCCTAGCTGGTTACATGGCCAGACTCTGCTCCAGGGTTTTAATTAGGGTTCTAGTAGAAACCAGGTGGCAAATGACCTGGAATATACATCCAAACTCCTCTGCTGCCAGCCTGGGAAAAATCTTCCCCATATTATAACTCAGTTCTTGGGTCTGTTTGAGACTTTGAGACCTGAAGAAGGAATCTTCCAGGGTTGTCTTAATGAAGATGGGATGCAATTGCTTCCAAGATCTAGGCTACGCAACACTGGGAGTCTCTGAGCGACAGGATGCTACCTTCCAGCTGGCATTAGACCCCTGTCATCTCTCATTTAAATGGCTTCCACACCTGCTAACTGCCTTCCTTTTATCCCCAGCTTTTCTCCCCTCCAATCCATCTTCTCTACCAGTGTCACGAGTTGTGTAGTGTCTTTTAATGGCTTCCTACTCTCTCTAAGATAAACGCCAAACTTCCTAGCATGGCCCATAGGGCACTTTGTGACCTGGACTCTTCCTTTTCAGAATCCCACTCAGAATCCTGGCTCCACCACTTCCCAGGTGTGTGACCTTGGGTGAGTTACTTCACATTTGTAAGCCACAGCTTCCGTATCTTGTTAATAATAATTAATTTCATAGAGTTGTTATGACGGTTCAATTAAGTGCTTAGCGCAGTGCTAAGAACATAGGAAGGGCTCAATAAATATGAGCTGCTACTATTATTATCATTATTATTTTACACTACTCACCCATCTTCTATCTAGGCAGAACTACTTACAGTCCTCTGAATATGTGTCTCACACTTCCCTACCTTTGCACATCTGGTAGAACACAAGCTCCATGACGTCAGAGACCTTGTCCTGTTCACTGTTGTATCCTAAGTACTTAGAACAGTGCCTGACATATAATAGGTGCTGAATAAACATCAGTTACTGAATGCATGCTGTCTGCTCTGCTGATAAAGCCATTCCCGGATCCTCCAACTCGTTTTTCATGATTCAGTTCAGGCATCCCTTCCTCTTAAGTTTTCCTGACCTCCTCTCACCCTGGGCAGGGCCAAATGTGCTCCCATAGCAGCTCTGAGCACTCCTCTATTAAAACATTGATCACCCTGCATTGAAACTGATTTCCTTGAGGGTTGAGTTTTCATATTCTGGATAGAGCAGGCTTTACATGCTGAATGAATGAACAAGTGAACAAATAATTCACACAGGTATCAAGTGATATAAAGATGTGCTAGTTGTGAATATTTATGACATGGGATATCTATGAGTCTCCTGTTATCCTCTTCCTCCCAGGTGTTGAGTAGCTAAGTCTGTAGCCCCAAACCCCAGAGTATACGGGCCTCGTCTTTCTATCCCTGTGCCCCATCCCCCTCTTGAATTCCCCATAGGGAGATGCACAAGGGGGCTTTTTTTTTTTTTTTTTTTTTTTTTTTTTAACATACATAAAATCCTATCCCTGTATATGCTAAGAGTTTGGACATTTTATTCACTTACTGAAATTTCCTTTCTTAGGTATGGATTTGGGTGTGTAGAACTTGGGGTATTAGGGAGTGTGGCTCTCTCCCATAACTTCAGAGGCTCTTTCACTGCCAAGTCTAACTCCCAGATACTCTTTGGTCCCTACATGCTGCTATACCTGAGCAACCGCATGCCTGCCGTGGCTCCCAGGTAAACGGGTGTCTCTTGGTGCTGGGACCTTGGAATCACTTCCCTAGCTCTTTCCATGCAATCAGTCAGGTAAATGCCTATTTCATTTACTTTCTGAACATATTTTGAGATTCCAGGACCTAGGAAAAGATGTAGAAGATAAAAATCTTTTTAAAAAAATTATAAAACATACCTTAACAATAGTAGATCAAAATATGGTGTTTTGAAAAAAATACAAGAAAACAATTTCCTGATGTACTATACATTAGGTTATTGTGCTTAGAGGGTAATTCACTGGACCTAGCCTTGAGAGGATTTAATTTCCAAACTTTAAGTTGGGTCTGTCCAATGTTCAATAATTCTGCCACTGGATGGTGCAGTTTCATATTCAATTGTATAACGTTCTCAGACTTTAATGGAGATCTTATAGATAGCTACTCCCTTAGCTGCTTTTTGATATTTCCTCCACAACATTGTAATTAATGACACTAGTTCCTAAGAGACCTAAAGATGACACTTAGAATAAAAATTAAGCAGCAGACAAATTGGCTTTTACTGAAAAGATGAAAGCTGCTACTAACTAGCTATCTGATCCTGGCCAGCACCTTAAAGTTTCTGAGGTGGAGTTGCTTCCTGTTATAAGAAAGAGAAACAGAATCTACATATCCTTGGTGACTTTTCCACTCTGATATCCTGCTTCCCTAGCAAAACTGTTTTTCCAGTTTGAGAGCAAAACTGACTGTTGCTATGGAGGATTAGAGCCAAGATTCCTTAAGCTTTTTGAAGTTATAACAACACTTTCATCTCACATTAAGATAAATATCTACACTATCAGTGCTTCATAGCAGAGTAATTGCTTTAAAGATAATTATTTAAATAAGTTATCCAGATCATTCACAGGTTTTCAAACAGCCTAACAACCATGAGAAAAATCAGCTCTAAGTTACCAGCTAATTGTTTTGATTCAGAAAATTTGTGTTCAACATCTGATTAACTAGAGAACTCTCTCTTTTGAGAGGGAAAAATCCTGCATTTGTTAGGCCAAACACTCATGGGTTACGTCTCAGAAGAAAGATATCTTCTAGATTTTTTTTTTTTTTTTTTTTTTTTTTTTTTTTTTTTGAGACGGAGTCTTGCTCTGTTGCCCAGGCTGGAGTGTAGTGGTGCGATCTCGGCTCACTGCTACCTCTGCCTCCCAGGTTCAAGCGATTCTCCTGCCTCAGCCTCCTTAGTATCTGGGACTACAGGCACGCACCACCATACCCAGCTAATTTTTTTGTATTTTTAGTAGATACAGGGTTTCACCGTGTTAGCCAGGATGGTCTCCATCTCCTGACTTTCTGATCTGCCCACCTTAGCCTCCCGAAGTGCTGGGATTATAGGCATGAGCCACCATGCCTAGACCTTAAAATAACTTTTAAAAATGGAAGGCAGTGGGTTAAATAAAAGCCAATAAAATGAGGGATTTGGGCTTTAAGAAAGGCTAGAAGTACTGTCTCAGTATTGATGGAGCCAAAGTCTCAGTATTGATGGGCTACTGGGTAGAATGACTTGCTCTCTTGGAAGTATCTCCTCTCTACTACTTTCTTGATAAACTATGAAAATTAGTGGATTCCATAGCCTATCAAACTAAAAATCAATTATCTTCCAGGATCTAGGCTATCGGTCTGACTAAAAACAAACAGTGGGTTCCCAGCTCAAAAGGCTAAGAGAGAGAAAAGTCAGAGAGATTGTGGTACAATGGTGCATGGTGGGGTACTGGGTAAAGGGAGTGAAAGCTGAATGTCAACCACTCTAACTTATATTATGACCTTAAAAGAAAAAAATTGTTGATATATAATCCAGCAGCTTAGAGTAGCAGGAAGCCTAGAGTGTAATTAGGAGACCTAGATTCTTGTCTCAATTCTGTTGCTACTTTCAAGGCACTAATCCTCCAGGTTTTTGTTTCTTTCTCTGTGAAACAAAATTTAAACGATCTGTAAGTTCCTTTTCCCAGCCCTAAGAACCTATAATTTGGTCTTTCCTCCCTAAACAGAGGCTGAAAGCTTTGAAAAATGTCTTCCAAGCTGTAGATCAGGGTACAAAGATTAAGAGAGCAATATCTGAACCAGCCGGATCAGCATCACCTAGGAACTTCTTAGAAATACAAATTCGCAGGCTTCATTCCGGATCTGCTGACTCAGAAACTCTAGGGGATGGGGCCCATGCCATCATCTGTGTTTTTGACAAGCTCAAGCAGTTTCAAGTTTGAGAAGCACTGGCTAAGATGTAGACTTGAAGTTGGGCAGAACTTGGTTTGAACCGCAGCCCCAACACTTACTAGCTTGAGTAACATACAAGTGGTATAACCTTTCTCAACCTCAGTGCCCCCATTTTTAAAAAATTAGTATAATAATACATACCTCAAAGGGAGATTATGAGGGCATACTGAAGTAACACATGTTCGGTACTAAGTACATAGCATGCAGAAGTGTTCTGTTGATGGGAGCTACTATTAATTATATTTATGTGTGTTTATTCTTAGGGTTTGATCATTAAGGACTGATTTCAATATGATTTCTGTAATGAAAACATAACAACAGCAGCTGCACTGTGTTCTTCACTTGGCTTCCTATGCTTGGGGCTCCTTTTCCTCTTGTGTTCTACTGGCCATACACCTCTCATGTTCTCATGCCCCACTGTCAGCCTCCCCTTCCCTTGGTCTTCATCTTACCTTTAACCCTGCATTCTTCTACTTGATGCACCACCCCTGTGTCATTCTCCTTTTCTGCTGGCCACTTATAGATGTATAAACTTGTGTGAGAAGAACCCGCATCCAGCACAATCCCATACTGAAAGCAAAACAGACCAAAAACTTATCAGTATCACATCACTCATCTCCATATTAGGCTTGCAAGAGAAAGGACTGGAATTTTCAAAAACATGAGGAGAAAGTATTTGAGAGGAACATTGAGGAGATGGCACTGGAGTCACTCCGATCACAAAATCTACCAGGATACCAACCCTGCTAGAATGGGGCTCTTCATGCTGGTTGCATGTTAGAAATATTCAGACCTTATGCAGAACAGGGCCCAAGAAGCAGTATTGTTTAGAAGCTTCTTAGGTGATTCTAATGTGCAGCCAAGATTCAGAACCACATGCTGAAGTAGCTGAGACACTGTGGAAGGAACAGAAAGCCATTAATCTATAGTTCCCAAATTTGTCTACACATTGGAATCATACGGGAATCACCTGGAAAGCTTCCATGGCTACTGATGTTTGTGTCCTAGACCCAGATATTGTGATCTAATTGATCTGGTATGTGTCCTGGGCTTTGAAATTTTTATAAGGTCCCACATGATTCTAATGTGCAGGTAAGTTTGGGAACCACTGAGTTACTCCATTGAGTGCCAGTAAGACATAATAAATATCTTCATCTAATTTTAGTTCAATAAATGCAGAGTTTGTTTTAAGGAGAGGTGTAAAAAACAGTAAATGCACTCACTTTTAAATTATGAATATAACTGTAAAATTGTATTTAATATATTTTAAAATATATGTACTTAAACTTCATGTTTTTGGCTTTACGATAGGGGGAGATGAAAAGAAGAAAAAAAGGAGGAAAGAAAGTAGGCAGAGGAGAAGGATAGATGACAGCAGGAGAAAGAACTAGATGATCAGAAGAGAAAGAACAAGTCACCATGTCATATTTCACGAGTGCACTAAATGTACCAGTCAGGTATTGTATGAAGCAACCTGTATGAATTATCCAACTAAACTCTAAGAACAGTGCTATAGAGCAAGTACTATTTTTACCCCTTCTATATAGGTGAGAAACTAAAGTACGAAGAGGTTCAGCAATTTCCTCAAGATACACAGCTGATAGGTGACAGAGCCTGGACTTGAATCAAAGTCAGACTCAAGACTTTATATCTAGAAACACAGAAGCAAGGGCTGGGCAATAATTTTCAAATTGGTGCCCCCTTTTAAGGACATGAAATGAGGGGCAGCTACAGTAAAGTGTGCAAATATTAGGCATACACCTCAATAAATTTTTGTATATGTGCACATCCATATAACCACCACCCAGATCAAGATACAAAACACATTCTAACCCTCACAAGGCTTCCCGGTGCCCCTCTCAGTCAGTTACCGCTGTCTTAACTTCTCCCACCATGTATGAGTTCTGCCTGTTTTTGAACTGCAATGCATGAACTCACATAGTATGCCTCCTTTATGTCTAACTTTGTTCACTTTACATTATGTAAGATGAACTCAAACTGTGTGTATCAGTAGATCATCTTTTTCCATCACTGCAGAGTATTTCATTATATGGATATACTATATTTTTATCCATTCAACTGTTGATGGACATTTGGGTTATTTCCAGTTTGGGGCTACTGGAAATACAGCCGCCAGAAACATTCATGTGCATTTCATTTTGTTGAAATAAGTTCTCATTTCTTTGGGAGTATTTACCCAGGAGTAAACTGCTCAATGCCCATTTTGATCAGCTGATAGTCATCTCTGGTTATATCCCTGAGCTTACTCAGGATTAAAAAATGCCATGATTGAGTAATGACATCTGACATGAACTTGGGAGAAGAGCATGATGGCACATGTGCTTTTTAATCTTCCTTAGAGAAGAAACATAGAAGTAAATGGGGAAGCAAAAGGAAGAGAAGCAGGTGACGATTCTGAAATGTGAGCCAATGACTCTTGTCACATGGCTGCTTATTTAAGCTGTGGACCTCAAAATGTGGTCTGCCACTTTAAAAATGCTTAATTTAGCTTTGTGTGTGTGTGTGTGTGTGTGTGTGTGTGTGTGTGTGGTGTGTATATGTGAATCTCCCTACATATATAAGCTAGGTTGCATGAACAGAAGCAGTGGTCTGGAAAGAGGAACAGTAGAAATGACCTTGTTTGGTTCATGGAGACACCAATGTGGGGGCCCCAGTGAAGACCTGAAAATGTAGGTGGCAACAGGTATATATACCACCTGCTATGAATCTAAGAGACTCCAGGGAGAAAAGAGACAAGAAATAGGATTTAAGAGACCTCCCTGGACCACTAGGAAAAGCTAAAAGTAGAGCCTATTGAGTGTCAAACCCTATTCCATTTCACTAGACCAGGGAGTATCACCGTGCAGACCTTGTGAGGACCCTTGACCTGCCATAACCTCCACAGTGTTCTCTTCCTAGTTACACACAGTGGGGATTCCCTCCAGTAATTAGCATTATGCCTTTAGAAAGAAAAGGGCCTGTAGGCTTTGGGCACAGCAAGGAAGCAAGCTGGACAGACTCCTCTACAGCTAGGCCTGCAGTGAAAGGAATCCAAGAAATGGCTTAGGTGGTGGCCACTGTGGGCAGAGAGGAACACTGACTGAGGTCTGGGGCCACTGGACCCGTGAGAAACCTCCCAGAGTGGAGAAAAAGGCCCAGGAATTACATGGCAGAAAATTCTGTTGTTCCCTAACAGGGTCCCTGATTGCTTCCTGCCAGAAAATGTTCCAACCACAGCAGCATATGACAAACACTGGCAAGGTATAAGCAGCAAGCAGCCTTTATCTGGGATCAGGACATTTTATTCTAACATTGTTGATATGAAAGTCATTCTTCCCATAGAGCCAAAGAACCAGGCTTGCTTTTGTCAGCTTGTTTTCTCTAAGGCCTTACACAGTGAGGTAGTTGAGAAACAAAAGCTTTTACTATGTTTCATTTGATAAGTGTTTGAGAAGGGGGTAAAGCATATTTTAATGCAGAAATTGAGGACATTTCATCTTGTGTACACAGTACACTAGCATGCTAACCTGTGCAACTGTGCTAAACATTTTGTCTTCTAAAATGGCTTGCAGAATAAAAAACTGGCATTGTTTGCTGCTTGAGAGACAGATAAAGCTTGACTGAAAGTTCAATTTGAGCATTTGGGGAGTTTGCCTTTCTTTGTTACAATGTCCATCAGAGCCCAGGTAGCCACAACGTTTTTGTTCTCTTTCCACCACACTAGCATTTTCCAATGCATGTTCCAGAGAGTACGAGGCCTACAAGGGCTTCAGTAAATAAAGCTTCCCAGAAGTTTGGAGAATGTTCATGTTCTCTCTGCCTCCTGGGCTCACAAGCCCATTAGCTAGTGAATGTCTCAAAGTCTAGCAGTGGAGAAACCCAACATTTCTCTGTAGCTCATATTTAAACATTTCCAAAAGTCCCTATGAGTATATCCTTTAAAGAAAACAGCAAGATTTGGGTGATAAGGAAGAGATCTGACACTCCCTCGGGATTATTTCAATATTATTTTCTATTTTAAGAGTACTAAAAGTTTCTTAAATATCACTCATAAAATGAAGTTACAAAAAAGATGTTTAAGATTCTACCAATTAGATATCACTTTTATTTTTATTTATTTCCTTCCAAGTCTTTTTTGAATGCATAGTATTGCCCAAAGAAATTGTAGAATTAGAAAAAAAAACTATTCTAAAATTCATATAGAACCAAAAAAGAGCCCAAATAGCCAAGTCAATCCTAAGCAAAAAGGATAAAGCCAGAGGCATCACATAACCTAACTTTAAACCACAAAGCTATGATAACTAAAACAGCATGATATTAGTACAGAAATAGATACATAGATCAATGGAACAGAATAGAGACCCTGAAATAAAGCCACACACTTAAAACCAACTGATCTTTGACAAAGCTGACAAAAATAAACAATGGGAAAAGGACTCCCTATTTTAAAAATGGTGGTGGGAAAATTGGCTAACCATATACAGAAGTATGAAACTAGACCCCTATGTCTCACCATATACAAAAATTAACTCAAGGTGGAATAAACACATAAGTGTAAAACCCTCAAACTATAAAAGTCATAAAAGAAAACCTAGGAAATACCCTTCCAGACATTGGCCTCAGTAAAGAATTTATGACTAAGTCCTCAAAAGCAAATGCAGTGAAAACAAAAATTGACAATTGGGACCTAATTAAACTAAAGAGCTTCTTCACAGCAAAAGAAACCAGTGACAGAGTAAACACACAACCTACAGAATGGGAGAAAATATTTTCCAACTGTGTATCCAACAAAGGACTAATATTCAGAATCTATAAGGAACTCAAACAACTCAACAAGAAAAAAATAAATAACCCCATTAAAAAGTGGGCCAAAGACATAAGTAAACACTTCTTAAGAGAAGACATACAAGTGACCAACACACTTTTGAAAAAATGCTCATCATCACTGGTCATCAGAGAGATGAATGTTAAAACCACAATGAGATACCATTTTATACCAGTCAGAATGGCTATTAAGAAGTTAGAAAATAACAGATGCTGGCAAGATTGTGCATACAAGGGAATGCTTACACACTGTTGGTGGGAATGCAAATTTATTCAGCCCTGTGAAAAGAAGGTTAGAGATTTCTCAAAGAACTAAAAGACCCAGCAATTCCATTACTAGGTATATACCCAAAGGAAAACAAATTATTCTACCAAAAAGACACCTGCACTTGTAAATTTATCGTGGCACTATTCATAATAGCAAAGACATGGAATCAACTCAGGAGTCCATCAATGATGAATTGTATAAAGAAAACGTGGTACATATGCACCATGGAATACTATACAGCTATAAAAAAGAATGAAATCATGTCCTTTGCAGCAACGTGAATGCAGCTGGAGGCCATTACCCTAAGCAAATTAACACGGGAACAGAAAACCAAATACTGCATATTCTTGTAAGTGGAAGCTAAACGTTGGGTACACATGAACACAAAGACGGGAACAATAAACATTGGGGATTCCGAAAGAGGGGAGGTAGGGAGGAGGTCAAAGGGTGAAAAACTACCTATCAGGTTCTATGTTCACTACTTGAGTGACAGGATCATTAGAAGCCCAAACCTCAGCATCATGCAATATACCCATGAAACAAATCTGTGCATGTGCCCCATGAGTCTAAAAATAATTTAAATTTTTAAATTTTTAAAAAGTTGTATATTATTTTTATATAGTTGTAATTTTACTGTGCATACAATTTTGTTCTAAGCTGGCTTTTGATTATGCACATAATGCATGATCAACCTAGCTCATGAAGATTGGTTATAACCGATGAACAGAAGTGGTGGTCCAGAAAGAGGAACAGTAGAAGTGACCTTGCTTGATTCATGGAAACACCAATGCAGGGGCCTTGGTGAAGACCTGGAAATGTAGGCGCAACAGACCCTAAGCTCACTGAGACTGGAGGCCACATAGAAGTAGGGTGGATCTCTCCTTAGGATGGAAACAACTCTACCTACACAAATGTCATATAGTTCCAGGCTTCTGGGTAAGTCTCTTTAGAAGCAGAAACAAGGAGAAACTAGAGCATCAGTCAGCCTGCTTCCTGGCTCCACAGAAGTAGAATATTTCACCCTCTTCTCATTCAGAAAACACCTCTGGTGGAACTGGCCTGCTTGCAGTTGCCCATAGGTCTCATGGCTTCTGCTCCAGGGCCTTTACCCAGAAAGCCCTTCACTTGACATCTCAGCCTTCTCTGACCTCCTGAGTTTAGATCCTACCCTCCTGATCAGAATGCCTGTATTTTCCCTCTAAAGACAATACTCGTCACATGGTGTAATTACATATTTATGCAGCTATTTGATTAATATCTATCTTTCTTATTAGCTTGTAAGCTACATGAGGACAGGTCTACTTTGTTTACCACAGTATATACAGCATCCACGATGGTATATCCTACTATACATTAGGCACAAAGAAAGAATTCAACAGAAAATTATTGAATCAAATTGATAAATGAGGGAGTTGGAACTGGATGGTTCCTAAATCCCTTCCAGCCCTAAAAGAGGTTAATTTTCATTGTCTAATATAAAGTAGTACCACTGGAGTTGTCCTACAAACATGGGCTTTGGCTTCCCCAAAAAGCCCATAAGACAGATGCTATGGTTTGACTGTTTTCCCCTCCAAAACTCATGTGTTGAAAACTTTATCACCAATGCATCAGCATCAGGAAGTGAGCCCTAGTGGGAGGTATTTAGGTATTCAAGAGCTCTGCCCTCTTAAATGGATTAATGCCACAGTTAAATGGGGTTTGGGGAGTGAGTTTGCTATCTCCTACTCTTTTGCCATGTGAGGATCAGCATTCCTCCCTCCAGAGGATGCAGAGTTCAAGGCATCATCTTGGAAGCAGAGACCAGGCCCTTACCAGACACCAAGCCTGCCAGCACCTTGATCTTGGGCTTCTTGGCCTCCAGAACTGTGAGAAAATTAATTTCTGTTCTTTATATTGATAAATTACCAAGTTTGTCGCATTCTGTTACAGCCACACAAAACAGACTAAGACATCTGGTAACACAGACAAGTGTGATCATTAACTTCTCATGGTCCCTTCAGACACAGTGTGTCTTCAAAAACTTTCTTAAAAGTTCCTGTAGCTTTAATGGTAACTTCAGCAGCCTTATCAGTCTGTCTCAGTGAGCTTGGGTTTATATACAAAGCTTATAATTTTGAGTAAGACTCTAGTACTCTATAAACAAACCAGACAGCAGAGATGCTAGCAGGGCCTATAAACATTTAGAGACCATTTTCTTCCTTTCCTTTTTCTTTAATTAGAGTTACTAGATCTTTAATACAAACCACAGTTCTGTTATTGTTTTATTTTTAAATTGCTGTAAAACATACATAACATAAAAGTTACCATGTAACCATTTTTAAGTGCAGTTTTGTGGTATTAAGGATATTCACATTGTTGTGCAACCACCATCTATCTGCAGATGTTTTTTAAAACACACATTAAAATCCAATAGAGTAAAAATAATACAAATATTTTCCAAGAGTATTTGAGGTTGGAAATCAGAGCAAATCTTTCCAAAGTCTCCATAAAAAGATAAAATCACAAATGCTTTATCTAAGAACAGCACTTTTATAAAGCAGATGCATGAAGAAAGGTCATTACCCTTTAACAGAAGTTGGAAATCCTGCAGAGTACTGGTTCGGTGACCATGACACACTAATAGCTAAGGGCCTTCCACAGGACATCTCTTCATTAAAGCAGGTAGTCTCCATTGAGGACCTCTGATGTGCTCATCTCTCTGACAATTAAGTCACTTGTATTATTCCATTTAATTCTCAAAACCATCTTCTAAGTAGGTACTATTACTATCTTGCTTTTACATAGAAGGGGAGGCATAGAGAGAATTTTTTTGCCCAAAGTCTCAACTAGGAAAGTAGCATATCTGGAATTAAAATCAAAGTGGTCTGGTCCCCAAGCCTGCATTCACAGAAGAGGCAGTGTTTAATGAAGGGTAGTTGTTTGGTATTGGGTCAGTCTGGTGCTTGTGTGACAGAGACTCAGTGTGTGCCAAAATGTGGAATGTTTGTGCTAAAAGGAATATCTGACAATCACTAACTGCCACTATTCAGTGATGAGTAGACAAGGAAGTGGGGAACCAAGCAGACATCAAAGCTACCTCCCCACCTAGGTCCACCAGAACAAAGGTACTTTCCCGGGGGAAGCCTTGGGTACAGCTAATGGCTCTTCAGTTCATTAAGGCTATGTTTTTGTTTTGTTTTGTTTTGTTTTGTTTTGTTTTTTTAAGTTCTCATTGTGTCTCACAGGCAGTGGTTCATAGACTTCAGTGGCATGAGAATGCCCCAGGATGCCTGCTAACACACGTAGCTTCCGAGGCCCTGCACTCTGGAGGTTCAAACTGAGAAGTCTCTGAGGGTAAGAGTGGGGAACTAGGATCTCTAGAGAACTCTGAGACAGAGGTCTGCTTCCCACACTGACACTGCCTGGCTACCAGGCTGGTCCTGAGCTCTTCATATACAAGGAGGGAGCAGTTTTATCTGTTCAAGGTGCTTACTCTATTCAGTCAGCAAAATTCTCTGGAGCAACTATCCAAATCAGTTGTGCTGGCTGTAATTTAACATTTATTTTATGATTATTTGATTAATGATTATCTCCCTCATTAGACTATAAGTTCAACAAGGTTATAATAACTTTGCCCATCTTGCTCACTAATATATGCCAGGGCCTACAATAGAGTTGATATTCAATGACTATTTATTAAATGGATAAATGGAGTCAATGAATAAATAAAATGCACACAAAGACAAATGAAATCCATTCCCTGTCCTCAATTGCTTATAACCTTTTAGGTAGCTGGGCAAGTAAACATATCAGAACAATAAAGAGTTCTTGCTGTGTTATGCCACATGTGGCCCAGGCATGAGGCCACCACCTCCCCAGCAGGGCTGAACCCAAACTAGGTCAGGCAGGAAGATGACAAGACTGAATCATCAGCGTGGATGGGCTGACCTGAAATGGGCTACACAAGGGCAAGTCAGATGGGGAATAGTGGGAATAAAATAATGATAACTGTCAATTTGTCACTAAGGCAGGTAAGCTGCAAAAATGATTAAGACATGAGTTATTAATCACTGAGGGTCTGCAGCGGGCAGGCCTTCTGCTCTGCACTCACATTTGCATGTACTTTATCCCACTGAATTCTCACAGTAATCTTACAAGAGAAGAATCATCAGCTCCATCATACAAGTGGAGAAACTAAGGCTTAGAGGTGACCCTAAGAGCAGAGCGAAGATTCAAATCCAAGGCAGTGTGAGTCCATGGCCCATGTTGTGTTGTACTCAAGGCCCGCAGAATAATGATCCCTGCAAGAGGACAGGGATAACAAATTAAAGAGGAAGTGAGTACAGGACAGCTGAAAGTCTTTCCATGTATGAAGTTGCACCAAGAGAGGCTTGTGGCCACCACCCTCTTGAAACAGAGGCATTCGGAGTTTTCTCTCAGCATTTACTGTCCCAAGGTACCTGTTCCATCTTAATCTTAAAAGGTCCTCAAAGGAATTTTGTCACAAAGATCTGGTCAACCCAAGTGTCTTTCACATTATCCCCTCCCTTCACCCCACAGACAATGCCTTAATTCTGGCCTCACCTGCCTTGGACCAGGAGCATGCTAACTGGTCTCTCCTCCTCTAATCTGCTCTGCAGCCAAAAGGAATCTTGGGAACACAAATCTGGGCATCACTTCCCTGTATGAAACCCTTCAAAGCAGTGGTCTTCGATAAAAGCTACTCATTAGAATCACATGGAAGATTTTAAAACATATCAGTCCCTGGGCTTTTTTTGTTTCATTTTGTTTTGTTTTTTGAGACAGAGTCTCGCTCTGTCACCCAGGCTGGAGTGCAGTGGTGTGATCTCGGCTCACTGCAACCTCTGCCTCCCGGGTTCAAGCCATTCTCATGCCTCAGCCTCCTGAGTAGCTGGGATTATAGGCACCTGACAACACGCCCGGCTAATTTTTGTATTTTTACTAAAAACATGGGTTTCACCATATTGGCCAGGCTGGTCTCGAACTCCTGACCTAAAGTGATCTGCCCGCCTCAGCCTCCCAAAGTGCTGGGATTACAGGCCACCGCGCCCAGTGATCTACAATATTTTGAATCATTTTTATTTAACTTTAACCTCCAAAGATGATTTAATTGACCTGAGATGGGGCCCAGCCATATTTTTGAAAAGCTCCCCAGGTGCTTCTAATGTGGATCCAAGCTTGAACACCACTGCAGTTTAATGGATGAGATGCCCACTTTTAAGCCAGAAATACTAAGTTCAGACTTGGACCTCCTCTTCCACCACTCCTTCCTGCCCTCATATTCAACAATCTAACCATACTGAGCTGCTGATTCCACAGGGATTGCATATGATTTCAAGCTGTCACTCTTCAACACATGGTATAATCTTTGCCTGGAACATGTCCTATCTCACTTTCTGGAAAACTCCTTACCATTTGTCGTAGTCCATTTTCTGTTGCTATCACTGAATACTTGATACTAGGTAATTTATTTTAAAAATAAATGTATTTCTTACAGTTCTGGAAGTTATGAAGTCCAAGGTCAAGAGGCAACATCTCATGAGGGCCTTCTTGCGGGTGGGGACTCTGCAGAGTCTCGAGGTGGCACAGGGCATCACATGGCAAAGGGGGCATACTGAGAGCCAAACTAGCTTTTAATACAGACCTACCCTAATGCTAACTAACCCACCCTTGTGATAACTCAATCCATTTATCCATGAATGGATTAATCCATTCATAAGATCAGAGCCCTCATGATCCACCACCTCTTAAAGGCCCTGCCTCTTAATACTATTATACTGGGGATTAAGTTTCAACATGAGTTTTGGAGGGATCAAACATTCAAGCCATAGTACTTAAGACTCAGCTCCAAGGCTACCTTCTCTGTGAAGTCTCCATGTAATCAGGCACAACTAGCAGCTTCTTTCTCTGGGCTTCCACAGCACTGTCTCTGTATGAATTTATCTCTATTGTATTGAAATTATGTGTACAAAGAACCCTCACCTCCACAAAAAGCAGGAGGTGCAATGATACTTCAGATATTTCTTGTGGCCATTTTACATCTTGGCCAACTTTTTACTCTAGCCCCAGCAGTATCTCCTTATCTCTCTATTTTTGCCCAGGAGCTTCTCTCCTGCTGCCTAGGTTGTCACCTGTGGTACCCACATGGCCCCTCTGACACGCGTGCAAACCTGGAAGTGACAGGGACTTAACACCGGATGGGAGCAACCCTTGACCAACAGGTGATGAGAACCAGGGGATAAATCCCCAGGGCAGACAATTCTAAAGTTCACTCTCCACAGCTCTTCAGAGGGTCCCTGGGAGGATCAAGCCTCAGTTGCTCAACATGGTAATTTGCTCCTCTCTTTCCTTTCTTCCTTGTTTCCTTGGAATCACTTCCCAAAATAAACATCCTGCATGCAATTTCTGTTAATAGGATGTGTTGTTTGGAAAAACACATTAAGACAAATGAAAAGAACATTAGTCTTTGGATCAGAAAACTGAATTCTAGTTTTAGCTCCCCCTCTGCCTTGGGTGAGAGAACATCTAAGGCTTTGATTTTGTTATCTATAAAATGGGGATGGCCATTACTGGGTATATAGCCAAAGGATTATAAATCATGCTGCTATAAAGACACACGCACACGTATGTTTATTGTGGCACTATTCACAATAGCAAAGACTTGGAACCAACCCAAATGTCCATCAATGATAGACTCGATTAAGAAAATGTGGCACATATACAACATGGAATACTATGCAGTCATAAAATAGATGAGTTCATGTCCTTTGTAGGGACATGGATAAAGCTGGAAACCATCATTCTGAGCAAACTATCACAAGGACAGAAAACCAAACACTGCATGTTCTCACTCATAGGTGGCAACTGAACAATGAGAACACTTGGACACAGGGTGGGGAACACCACACACAGGGACCTGTGGTGGGGTCGGGGGAGGAGGGAGGGATAGCATTAGGAGATATACCTAATGTAAATGACGAGTTAATGGGTGCAGCACACCAACATGGCACATGTATACATATGCAACAAACCTGCACATTGTGCACATATACCCTATAACCTAAAATATAATTTAAAAATAAATAAATAAATAAATAATGAAACGGGGATGGCTGTGCACCGTGGCTCACGCCTGTAATCCCAGCACTTCGGGAGGCCGAGGCGGGCGGATCAACTGAGGTCGAGAATTCAAGACCAACCTGACCAACATGGAGAAATCCCGTCTCTACTAAAAATACAAAAATTAGCCGAGCATAGTGGCACACGCCTATAATCCTAGCTACTCGGGAGGCTGAGGCAGGAGAATCGCTTGAACCCAGGAGGCAGAGATTGTGGTGAGCCAAGATCACACCACTGAGCTCCAGCCTGGGCAACAAGAGTAAAACTCCGTCTCAAAAAAAAAAAAAAAAAAAAAAAAGGGAGATAACCTTCCATTCTTCACAGCATTCATGGAAGAAAAAATGGAAATGCATGTGGAAATGATTTATAACTGCAAAGCACTAAATAATATTATCATTATGTTTTAGGAGGAATTCCTTCCCTATTCACCCTTTAAATCAGTGGTCCCCAACCTTTTTGGCACCAGGGACCAGTTTCTAGGAGGACAATTTTTCCACAGACCCAGAGGTTGAGAGAAGGGGGCAATGGTTTCGAGATGATTCAAGTGCATTACACTTATTGTGCACTTTATTTCTATTTTATTTATATATTGTAACATATAATGAAATAATTATACAACTCACCATAATGTGGAATCAATAGGAGCCCTGAGCTTGTTTTCCTGCAACTAGACAGTCCCATATGGGCGTGATGGGAGACAGTGACAGATCATCCGGCATTAGATTCTCACAAGGAGCACGCAATCCCGATCCTACATACATGCAGTTCACAATAGGGTTTGCGGTCCTATGAGAATCTAATGCTGCCACTGATCTGACAGGAGATGGAGCTCAGACAGTACAGTGGACGATGGGGAGCAACTGTAAATACAGATGAAGCTTTGCTTGCTCACCTGCTGCTTACCTCCTGCTGTACTGGTCCATGGCCTGGGGGTTGGGGACCCCTACTTTAAATGATAGAGATTCTCAGGACTTGGACCTTGACTGTCTTCTCATTTTATAACCCCTTCCTAGATGACCTCGTCCATTTCTAAGACTTCAGTCAATCAATGCCATCAGAGACATACCTTTAATCTAGGCCTGTGCTATCTAACCAGGGTAACAAATAGCTGGCAATTGAGCACTTGAAATGTGACTAGTTGGAATTGAGATACGCCATAAGTTAAAATTTGAAGATAGTATGAAAAAAGAATGTAACATATCTCATTAACAATTTTTTTTTGGCTGGGCATGGTGGTGACTCATGCCTGTAATCCCAACACTCTGGGAGGCCAAGGTGGGCGGATCAAGAGGTCAAGAGATCGAGACCATCCTGGCCAACATGGTGAAACCCCTGTCTCTACTAAATACAAAAATTAGCTGGGTGTGGTGGCATGCGCCTGTAGTCCCAGCTACTCAGGAGGCTGAGGCAGGAGAATTGCTTGAACCTGGGAGGCGGAAGTTGTAGTGAGCTGAGATCGCACAACTGCACTTCAGCCTGGGCTACAGAGTGAAACTCCTCTGTCTCACAAAACAAACAAACGAACAAAAAACAATTTTTTTTTTTTTTTTTTTTTTTTTTTTTTTGAGACAGTGTCTTGCTGTGCCACCCAGGCTGGAGTGTAGTGGCGTGATCTAGGCTCACTGCAACCTTCGCCTCCCAGGTTTAAGCGATTCTCCTGCCTCAGCCTCCCAAGTAGCTGGGACTACAGGTGCCCACCACCACGCCCAGCTAATGTTTTTTGTATTTTTAGTAGAGACAGGATTTCACTATATTGGCCAGGCTGGTCTTGAACTCCTGACCTGGTGATCCACCCGCCTCAGCCTCCCAAAGTGCTGGGATATAAGCGTGAGCCACTGCACCCAGCCACCAACTCTTTATTTTGATGAAATGTTGAAATAATATTTTGGATACATTGGGCTACATAAAATATATTATTAAAATTACTTTCACCTCTTTTATTCTACTTTCTAAAATGTGGCTCTTTGAAAATTTGAAATTTGGCTTGTTTTATATTTTTGTTGAGCACGGCAGTAGACATTTGCTCAGAAAAGAAAGGTCCAAATCTGATTATCCAACTGCTTTCTTGACATTTCCCATTGGCTTTCCAATACTCAAAACAATTATTCAAAAATTAGACCCAAAGCCTCCTTGTCCTTCCAGATTTTTCTGGTAGCCTCCTCCTGGTATCCTCCTACATCTCATCCCCCTCTAATTCATTGAAATCAGAGTGATCTTTGCAAAAACAAACCTGATGATACCACTAGCTTCCCACTACTCTTAGGATTAAAACTGAAATCCTCAACCTGTCTTGCAGGGCCTGCACCACCTACCTCCCCACCTTTATATAACACGTGGCCCACTCCTGCTCTCCAACTAGTTCCTAGAAGATACCCAACTCCTTCCTGTTTCAGGACTCTTGCATCTGCTTTCCTTCTGCCTGGAATACTTTTTTTTTTTTTTTTTTGAGATGGAGTCTAACTCTGTAGCCCAAGCTAGAGTGCAGTGGCATGATCTTTGCTCACTGCAACCTCCGCCTCTGGGGCTCAAGCGATTCTCGTGCCTCAGCCTCCCAACTAGCTGGGATGACAAGTACGTGCCACCACACCCAGCTAATTTTTTGTATTTTAGTAGAGATGGGGTTTCACCATATTGCCCAGGATGGTCTCAAACTCCTGAGCTCAGGCAATCCGCCAGCCTTGGCCTGCCAAACTGCTGGGATTACAGGCGTGAGCCACTGCGCTCGGCCCTGCCTGGACTACCCTTTACCTATGTCTTTCCCAGCTAACTTCCAATCATTCCTCAGATATTATTTTAATATCATTTTTTCAGGGAAGACTTGCCTGATCCCAAAACTTTCATTTGGTGGCAATTTATCACAATTACAATTAATAATTTGTGTTATTAAATACATTTGCATCCCCAGATGGTAAGCTCAGTCACATCTATATACCAGCTTTCCTTATTGTGTAGCCCAGTGCCTAACACAGACAATGAATATTTTTTATTTTACTTTTTTTGAGACAGAGTCTTATTCTGTCAGGCAGGCTGGGGTGTAATAAATAATTGTCGATGCATAAATTTATAAAAAATGAATGAAGAACTGCTGAATGAGGTATGGTCATAAAGTCATGTCATTGTGTGTTCTTAAAACACATGTATCGGCCAGGCGCGGTGGCTCACGCCTGTAATCCCAGCACTTTGGGAGGCTGAGGCGGGTGGATCACATGGTCAGGAGATCAAGACCATGATGATCACATGGTCAGGAGATCAAGACACAGTGAAACCCTGTCTCTACTAAAAATACAAAAAAATTAGCCGAGCATGGTAGCAGGCGTCTGTAGTCCCAGTACTCAGGAGGCTGAGGCAGGAGAATGGCGTGAACCCGGGAGGCGGAGCTTGCAGTGAACTGAGATTGCGCCACTGCACTCGATCCTGGGCGACTCCGTCTCAGAAAAAAAAAAAAAAAAACCCAAACAAAAAACAAACAACAACAACAAAAAACATGTATTAGTAAAATATCCAAATAAGTGTTATCTTTTAAATGGTCATTTTTGGAAGTAAATATATTTATTTCAATAAACTACTCAAACCAGTTTAGTAGCCCATGATATTTGGGATGATCCTGGTACTAGTGTACAAACCATGCAAGAAAAACAGTTTTTTTGTTTCTTATTCTAGATTTTATAAAATGTCTTATCATACACCTTATTCATTAAAGTTGGTTTTGAATGACTTCAGAGTTATGATTCAAGAGTATGCTTTAAAGTGGCAATGCCTAGTAGAACTTTCTACAGCAATGGAAATATTCTATATCTGTGTTGTCCAATACAGTAGCCACCAGCCATGTGTGGCTATTGAGCACTTGAAATGTGGCTAGTGCAACACAGGGACAGAATTTTTTATTTTATTTAATTTTAATTGACTTAAGTGTAAAGAGCTGAATGTGGCTAGTGGCTATCAAATTGGACAGCACATCTGGTTTAAAGCCATCATCAGAATACAAGTTTCTGAAATATTTTGCCCCTAGTATATGCCAGGAATCTTACTAAAATTATATAACTTCAACAAATGACTAGTTTGCATATATAAAACTATCTTTATATAAAATAAATCAGTGATATTATTAAAAAGATTCACTTCAGATGCCAATGACTGCTCTTCAATACTCCTCCCTTTTATTTAAAGAACGCCAAAGACCTTGTTCCATTTTGCCAGGCCCATATAACAATGCAGAAGCACAACAGACTTGAAGGAGACCACTGTGAATGAGGGAAGGTCGTCCATGACCACACATATTCTTGGGAACATAACTCAAGTTTGTCATGGATTTTGCCTGCTAGGCATCTCCCTCTCCAATGATGCAATACTGAACATGTAAAAAGGTCAAATTAAGAAGGCAATCATGTATTTCTGGAACTGGTAAACAAATAATGGAACCAAGATGTCATGAGACTTCAACTGTGAGTGAAGTTTTGCCAAGGAAACATCACTCAATATTAAAAGGCAAGCGACCCTTAACAATGAGATAGTATCAGCTTTCTGTCTTGACAAAGGGACTGCTGTACACAGCACCACTGGGTTGAACTTGACAAAAAGATGCCAGTGTGACACACACGCCTCTGCTATACAGTGATTTGGGTGGATGTCAAAAGTTTCAGAGGCCTGGCATATGCAACCATCCTTCCAGGCTCCCAGTTCAACATCTTCAAATACAAAAGAATATACTTCTACATGTGTATTCCCAGGCCTCCATGGTCAAGTTAACTTTTGGATATATTACTGCCCACATAGACATACATGCTTATTAGTATATTGGTATCATCTGAACCCTTATATATTTGTTACTATAATTTCAGTGAAAGTTTAAAATGGTATATCTATAATATAAATTTTTATTTACCACATGCTTTTTAATTAACAGATTAAAAAATATAATGACCATATTACAAAGTACTTGTGAGATATTCATGTCTGAAATTTTACTTTGATGAACTGGAAAGAAAACAGAAATACATTAAAGTTAATGATCCTAATGATCTTTAATGATAGTAACTAGTTGTTCAAATGTAGAAATGTCACAAGAGGCCGGGCGCGGTGGCTCAAGCCTGTAATCCCAGCACTTTGGGAGGCCAAGATGGGTGGATCACGAGGTCAGGAGATCAAGACCATCCTGGCTAACACGCTGAAACCCCGTCTCTACTAAAAAATACAAAAAACTAGCTGGGCGAGGTGGCGGGCGCCTGTAGTCCCAGCTACTTGGGAGGCTGAGGCAGGAGAATGGCTTGAACCCAGGAGGTGGAGCTTGCAGTGAGCTGAGATCCGGCCATTGCACTCCAGCCTGGGTGACAGAGCGAGACTCCGTCTCAAAAAAAAAAAAAAAAAAAAAGTCACAAGAAATCTGCCTATCCATGAATTCATTTCAAATGACTATACTTGATACACATATGTTTTCTGATTTGCTTTTATTGATTTTGTTGATTCTTTACTATATTTGGAGATAAGATACATGTCTTCTCCACAATCTCTGACTTCCATAGTACTTTATACAGAGCTGTATAATAAACGTATTGTTTTGGTGATAGTGATAATAATGAAGTAAAAAGAACGGAGTGCAGTATTGTGATTCACCCATGATGAAGAAGTGGAAATATACTAGAATATAGAATCTTGGCATAGTATTACACAGATCTGGATGAGCTGAATAAAGCATTAATCTCTGCCAGAGTATCAATTTAATGAGTTTGCTAAACAATCATAAAGGCAGTTATCTTCCCACCACTAATTGATTCAAGGCATTTACTCTTCTAGAATGAGCATCTATTTCCATTTTACTACCCTAATCCAGTGGAAATTGACTTGTTCCTGGGCTGTTAGAACCTCAACTCCTCCCCTATGCTCTACATACCTTAACCCTCTTCCCCCTGTCCCACCCAGATCCCCTCTTAGATACACACAAACACACACACATATTTGACTTACCTTAATGTTTTCTGGCAATGCTTTGTTCTGAGTCAGTCCCACAGCAAGCAAAGCTATCACAGCTATGATAGAGGAGAAGCCAAGGATAGCTAGGATATTCTTGGAGCAAAATGTCTTCACGTTAGACTCTAAAACCAAAAGCAGAAAAAAAAAATACCAACAAGAAATCAAAAACACTGATTTTCCTCCCCTTTCTGTCTGGTCTTGTAATAGCTACCTGGAGGTATCAGAGACAGATTAAAAGCCAATCTTTTTTTTATCAATGAGGCACTTACAAAGTAATTGGGAAATAATTCAAGAGCAAAAGGATTTGTTTGTACTTTGACAAAGGCCAAGACTGAGTTAGTGGCTGTGGCAAGGACAAAACTAGGTCAGTGATCAGATATGGAATGAGGAGTGAGAAGAGCCCCAAATTGGCTGTTTAACAAGTAATACAGATCTATCAAGGTACAAGTAACAAATAACAAAAAACAAGGATAGCCCTCCTCATTTTTGAAATCTACCACAAAATGTTTAAGATGTTAAAAAGTATTAATAATGTATCATCAAACAACAAATCCCGCTATTCCATGACATTTCCTGGCTTGACATACATACCCCTTGCATTTAAACCACCCTTATATAGTAAGTGATTAGTAATGGCATAGAGGCTGAGGAGTCTTGAACATTTTGGATCATAATTCATATTATCTTATTTATTTTGTCTTTAGTCTCATTCTGTCATGGGACATTAAAAAGGCTCCAATAGTAGAGTTATATAAAGGCAAAAGTGGCTGGGCGTCATGGCTCACGCGTGTAGTCCCAGCACTTTGGGAGGCCAAGGCAGGTGGATCTCAAGGCCAGCAGCTCGAGACCAGCCAGGTCAATATGGTGAAACCTCATCTCTATCAAAAATACAAAAATTAGCCAGGCGTGGTGGTGGGCGCCTGTAATCCCAGCTACTCAGGAGGCTGAGGCAGGAGAATCACTTGAACCCAGGAGGTGGAGGTTGCGGTGAGCCAAGATCACGCCACTGCACTCCAGCCTGGGTGACAGAACAAGACTCTGTCTGAAAAAAATTAAAAACCAAAAACGGGCGCCGTGGCTCACGCCCGTAATCCCACCACTCTGGAAGGCCGACGGTGGGTGGATCACGAGGTCAAGAGATCAAGACTATCCTGGCCAACATGGTGAAATCCCGTCTCTACTAAAAATCCAAAAATTAGATGGGCGTGGTGGCGTGCACCTGCAGTCCCAGCTACTCAGGAGGCTGAGGCAGGAGAATCACTTGAACCCAGGAGGCGGAGGTTGCTGTGAGTCAAGATCGCACCACTGTGCTCCAGCGCAGGCAACAGAGCGAACTCCCTCTCAAAAAAAAAAAAAAGGCAAAAGCTACTTTGGTCAGATGTAAACAGATTGCATAGAGGAAGCAAACAGGAAATGAAATGGTTGCACCATTCCCTCCATTTTGACAACTCAATCTCCTCCTCTCTCAACTCCCCAAACTATCCCCAAATGTTTTCCTTATGCTTTGGGAAGAAAGGACAAGATAACATAATTAAAAAGCATATGGAAATGAGATGGGTTCTCTAGAATAGTTTATACTTCTCTAAGGACAGAGGGTGGGATCAAAAAGCTAAAAGAGGAGCCCAGGTCTCCTCTTTCTCTTTCCCCCGTTGTCAGTAGAAGCTGGCTGGGCACTGAAATGGGAGCTCCCCCTGAAGCTCTTGAGCAGAAGCTTGAACTTAATTCAACTCTAAGCCTGGATTAAGGTATGGGTCTCCAATCCACCTCAATCCCCAGAATCTTGAGGCAGTCTTTACCCACCAGACCAAACAATGCAAAATTTAGGAGAAAAAGTTTTAGCAACATCATTATCTATTGCTTCCAAACAAGGAAGAGCAGATGAAATATACAGCACTTCCCCACTTCTCCCTTCCCAAAAGAACCTCCATTTTGTTCAGATGCTTGCTTTTCCTCCAAGCTCAGGGATGGACTTGTCTGTGTAATTTCATTCCCTCACCAGTGATTGGTTTAACAATGGGTATGCCACCTAATTATGGTCCATGTGACCCTGGAGGAAGTCTTCTGGGGCAAGTCTAGGGAAAAAAGAAAACATTCTCTCTTCATCCTTAAATATTGTCCTGCCTGGAAGGGATGACATCCAATGATGGCAGAGCAGAGAGATGTAGAGAATGTGAGTCCTTGATGGCATTTTAAGCTGCTAAATCAACAAATGCTGAGTCCATCCTTCCACAAGACTTAATGCTTTGACCCAATTAGAGTCAGGATTTTAATTACGTGAAGCTAAAACATCCTGATAAAACTGGTATGGGAGAGATGTCCTCTTTGATGCCAGTGTTCTGGAATCTGGAAAAGAACCCTCTAAGGGCACCCCATTTTGGTTCCCAATGTTGTGATGTTGACAAACACGGCCCTAGCTAGCATGTCCTTTGGATAAATAATTATAAATATAACAACCAATTATAAATATAACAACAAACAAATTGTAGCAATGTTTCTACCATAATAAAATTTTGAATGTTTTACTCCCTCAAGCTATTCAAAAAGGTCTATCTATTAACTTCTTTTGTTTTTGTAAATATGACAATCTTGCTATCTCATTTTCCTTCCATGGCCATTTCAGGCACTATTCTTAGCATCCAAGTTACTACAATAAAAAAAGAAAAACTGATAAGGCCTCTGCTCTTTGGAATTTACATTCTAGTTAGGGAGAAAGATAAACCAGAAAAGAAGCACACAAATAGGTCATATCAGGTCATGATATCATGATATGTGCTAAGAAGAAATTCAAACCAAGGAACGTGATAGAGTGACTTGCAGTAGAATTGGGAATGAAGGGAAAGGTATCAGATTGAGGGTCAAAAAAGCCTCTCTCAGAAGATGACATTTGAGCTGAGACCTAGAGGGTGACATTTGAGGAGAAAACACCAGCCTGGAGAGGGAGTAAGAACATAAGAGGAAGAAGGAACAGAAACTGCAAGAGCCCAGAGGTGGGAACCAACTTGATGTGACTATAATTATTTCTTCCTTTTCCTAACGAGAATATTTACTAACTTCTTCTTGTCACTGAGGAGTTGGATATACACTTTTCCACATTTTCCCAGCTTTTGCAATGATATCCAGGTTACCAGAATATATGGAAGCCTTTCATCCTAAAAAGACTTTTAGGTCAAAGAGAAAATTTAGGAATTTTCCATAAGTGATTTTTCAAATGTTTTTATTACCAAAAAACCCACAATGGTTAAGTTTGTTTTTCATGTAACTGACTACGTTTTCCAGAGAGCAGTAATTAAAATGCTGTCTTCCATGGACTATATGAAAGCCAGTTTTCAAAAGTCCCTGATCACATTCAGGAAGCAGGAGAGTCATCTCAGAAGTGGTGCCAGAGAAGAGGTGCTAGAGGTGGGGTGCAGGTTGACATATCTTGGATGTGCTCATAAAAATAGAATTACTTAGGTAAATGCCCCTTCTTCTTGGACCCCCAGAGTGCTTTCAGACACCATGACTGCCACAGTCAAGCTCTGTTATGGAAAATTCACATTGATTGTCTTCCCCCTGAAAAGCCCTTCATTTGCCTTGTGGATAACAGAAATGTGGTTTCTGTCATACAATGTGAAATGGTATTTTGAAACAGAATTTCAACAAACGATTTTCCAAAAATATCCAATGGCAAAGTGTTATCATTGTTTTCCCTTTGAATTGGCTTACTGTACTGGAGAATTTAAGACTGCCACTTCCTTTGCATTTTTTTCTTTTCATGTGATGAGACAAGGGAGAGGAATTTTCTGCTTAAAGTGAGAGAGCAAGGTAATATTAACTTCAACTCGTCACCTGACAGAGACGAAACTGAAGGAAACCCAAGCTTTGAAAAAACAGGCTGATTTCAAACCAATTAGCTGTGTCAGAGGAAAAATACCTTCAAGATTTTTATACGAATCAAAGGAAGCAAAGGTTCTTTTGATTCTTATAGAAACAGCCATCATGATGTCCAGTTACAATCACACTAAGGTGAAAATCAGAATTATTTAATTTCAGCAGGGTGCAGTGGCTCACACCTGTAATCCCAGCACTTTGGGAGGCAAAGGTGGGTGGATCTCTTGAGTCCAGGAGTTTGAGACTGGGGGGTAACATGGTGAAAATCTGACTCTACAAAAAAAAAATACAAAAATTAGCCAGGCGTGGTGGCAAGTGCCTGTAGGCCTGTAGTCCCAGCTATTTGGGAGGCTGAGATGGGAGGATCACTTGAGCCTAGGACACCAAAGTTGTAGTGAGCCAAGATCACACCACTGCACTCTAGCCTGGGCAACAGAGTGAGACCCTGTCTCCAAAACAAACAAATGAATAATTTAATTTTGTCCATAGTCAAAATTCTGTTGTACAGAGAAATCCCAGCATTGCTACTCTGTGATAACAAAAATATAACATTTTAAAATGTTACTCCATTAATAAATAGATTTAGGGTATTGACAGATGTGGTGCATTTCAGGCAAAAACAAGTTTTGCTTTGCAGATCCAATGTGACTGACTAGATTCAAATTGTTTCCAATTTGTTATGGGTCACATCTGGACTGAACTTTTCTTGTCATATAGAGAACAAAACAGCAAATGTGGACAAACATTGGTGAGCAAACATCCAAGGAATGTTGTGGTCCTTCCTGTGTTTACATAGCCTAATGATGGAACAATCACTGTAGCTCAGAAGACTGGTCCTAATCTGGCCTTGTCATTCCTCCAACTCCCAGAGTCAAAGTCTCTACACCACCCCTGCTACCTTCCTTCTTCTCCTTCAGGGAGCTCTTCTTGAGGATACATATGTAGGTTGTTCTCACACTCAGGGGCTTGAAGATCGTATCTCAGTTATTTCATCCCAAGCCCCTTAGACCCACCTTCTTCCACAGTGATATCCACATCCCCTGATTCCAGTCACCCTTACCTCATATCTGATCTTCTACAATGGCCCTTTCTGTGACTCCCACACTTCCTAATTCTCTTCCCTATCAGAATCCCTCCTTCATGTGGCTATAGAAATCTTCCACAATTGACGTTCCTAAGACTCTACCTTATCAAGAACCTATGGCCTGCTGTGTGCCAGATGAAAGCCACACTGGTCTACCTAGACCTCCAAGCCCTTCAGAAATTTCAGCCCTTCTCATTTTACCATTCCAACCAACAGATCTGTTTGGCTCCAAGATGAGAATTCCTGACATTATGACTACTAGAATGTAAGCTCCCTAGGGCAGGGACTTTTTTCTGGCTTGTTCATTGGTATATCCCATGTTGTATGAATGGATGGATGGATGGATGGATGGATGGATGGATGGATGGATGGATGAATGAATTTTGGATTCTCTGAATTTTTTTCAGCATGGGACTTCCTTCATTTGTAATTCCATTCCCGTCATTCTCCAAGTCTTTTTGTCTCTTCAAAATCAAGCTCAGTTGGAAGCTATGTTCCCCCCACACTCTACAAAGCTCAGTTATGTCAGTAGTCCTCTCTTCATGTGCTACCTCTAGATATAGTTTGAACCATTTCAGTTTGGGACTTCTATAGTTGTTGGAGAGGGGGCTATGCCTCATTCATTTTTTCAATTGGTCACTCAATAATTACTTATTGAATACATTATTACTATGAACTAGATATGCCCTAGGCTCTGAGCTACAGCAATAACCCAAAGTGAGAAATGTCCCTGTCCTCATGGTGCTTATATTCTAGTTTGGAGAGAAATACAATAAGCAAGATAAACAAGTAAAATTTACAGTGTATTACATAATTTTAAGTGCTGAGGAGGAAGAAAAAGCAAGGAAAGTAAAAAGGAAGGATGTGGTGATTAGGACTGGCCTGAGAAGGTGATTTCTATTGCAGGGAGAAAGCCTGCATACCTCTGAGGCAAGAGTTTTACAGAAACTGGAACTGTACACGGAAAGGCCCTGAGGGGAGAGTAGTAGGAACTGGTCAAAGGAACAAAGGGGTGCCCTGCTCATAAGGCCTTGAGGGCACTAGTGAGGGCTTTGCCTTATTCTGAGTGATGTGACTTACTTCTAATGTCATTCGTATAATCCACGCTCAGCAACTTAGGGGTGAACAAGGAACCATTGGGGACTGTTGAAGTCAATGGAGAGTGAGGGTGTGGCCTTTTAGGGTGGCACATCCCTGCCTCTTGTGGTAATGATGTGCTGAGGCTACCCAAATGAGATCAGGCCACACAGCCAAGTGTGGACAGAGCCTGGCTCCATCAGAGCAGAGCTTGTGCCAAAACCAGGTCTGGGCAGACACATCCAGGAGGAGTAAACATAATCACATGAGACAACCTTCTCAATACCTTCTATAATTCTTCATGGCTTAGAACTGGAGAGTCTTTTCTGAGGGACCGTCATCAGGAACAGTCACCGAGCCAACAATCATCAGGATCCATCAGCAGATAGTCAAACTCCACAGACTTCTGGGGCAT
The DNA here is from genome assembly GCF_007565055.1 of Rhinopithecus roxellana. NCBI lineage: Eukaryota > Metazoa > Chordata > Mammalia > Primates > Cercopithecidae > Rhinopithecus > Rhinopithecus roxellana. The sequence continues at coordinate 77,651,460 of NC_044559.1, forward strand.
GGTTCAAGTTAGAGCAGAGTTCAGACAAGCTTACCTTTGCTTAGTCTCTGTAAGCCTCCATTTCCTCACGTGCAGAATGGGAGTCACAACAGTATCTGCTTCATAGGGTTGCTATGTAAGCTTCAATGAGCTAACAACACATAATAGCCTACACTAAAGAGTTCTTACTGTATTCCAGATTCTACTCTTAGCACTTTAAATGCAGCCATTAATTTAGCCTTCACTACAGTCCTATAAGGTGCATGTAATACTATCGTCTTCTCTATAAAATCTGTATCAGCTTTTTAGGACTGCCACAACAAGTTACCATGAACTTGCTGGCTTCAAACAGAAATTTATTCTTTCATAATTCTAGAGGCCTGAAGTCCAAAAGTTAAGGTATCAGCAGGGGCATGCTTCCTTTGAAGGTTCTGGAAGAGATGTCTTTCTTGTCTTTTTCAGCTTCTTAGCATTCCTCTGCTTGTGGCTGCATCACTGCAATCTCCACCTCTGTCTTCACATGGCCTTTTCCCCTGTTGTTCTATCTGTCAAGTTTTCTTCTCCTTTCTCTTATAAGGACACCAGTCATCAGATTCAGGGCCCACCCTAAATTCAAGATGATTTCATCTCAAGATCCTTAGCTTAATTACATCTCCGAACACCCTACTATATTTCAAATAAAGTCACACTCACAGTCACTATTATAATTATCGTTAGTTAACAGATGAGGAAACTGAGTCACAGAGAGATTAAGTAACTTCCCAAAGTTACACTGATGTAAATGCTGCACTGTTACAAGTAGTTAGACAGACATGGCAGGAAAGGGCTCTTCTCCCCCACCCACTAGAAATGTCAGGTGATGGTTTGACAACTGATCACATTGCTTCTCCAAAAATGGTAATTTGGTAGCTGGAGCCAGGGACAGAAAATCTCCTGCTGATCCACAGCTGTAACATTAAAGTGCTCATTGAATTCAGGCACCAGGGAGAAGCAACTTCCTGGGCATGCACATTAAGAGACAAATGGAGGAAGATGACTTGCCAGAAGCACTCCACCGGAAAAGGAAAGAAAGCCTCAGATGAGCATGCACACAACTTCCTAAACACACTGTATGCTCAATTCACAAAGGTGAGGAGGGCACTGCGTGTGCAGGCAGCCCACCCTAAGGGAAGAATCACGGGAAAAGGGCTCAAGATGGCAGCCTATAAAGTCCTAGGATCACAGTTGAACATGGTGTTTGTTCTCCAAGTTGCCCACTTGGATCTCTTCTAAGGGTTCTTTCCTTTCTTTCCTGTTCTAAAGCCTTTTCAATAAACTTCCAGTCCTGCTCTGAAACTTGACTCAGTCTCTTTTTCTACTTTATGCCCCTCAAATTCTTTCTTCTGAGGAGGCAAGAATTGAGGTCACTGCAGACCTGTATGGATACGCTTGCCCAGATAGCTGCCACCAGTAACAGGGCCAGGAATTAAACATGGACATTCTGGCTTCAAGGTCCAGGCTTTCAACCACCACCCTACCCTACAGTACATGACTGAGGCTCTTACAGTGCCTGGGCTGTGCTACCAGTACTGCTATGTGGTAGCCAATCTCATTATCCAGAAATAAAAAGTGACCAACATTGAGGATTTGACTGGAAGGGTTGTCTGGACTGTTCTCACTGAGCACACCAATGTCCTACCTTTTGAAATCATGAATCTGATCCCTGACAGTCAGAAGCTTACAGTTAAGTGACAAAAGGCTGAGACTGTGATTCTCAGGAAACTTAAGGGACTTGCCCAAGTCATACACCTTACACATGGCAGAACAGGGATTTGATCCAAGTGTCTCAATTCCACTTCAATGCCTTAAATCATTGTCCTGCATTAGAGATGTGTAGAAATTTTTCAGTTTTATTCTTTCTCAGCTGACTCAATGCAAAAGCACTAGTCCAAAATTCTATCTAAATGGAAAGGTCTTATTCTACCCCCACCCCATATTTCTCCAATTAACCAATCCAGAGTCACATTCAAGGATAAAGCAGTTTAATTTAGTGGGCTTTTTCCTGTCTATATTTTACTTAAAGAAGTCGGCACAAACATCAAGAGAAACACAACTGCTAAAGACAAACTTTGATCCTAAAGACCTCAATGATAATCAGGTAGTTAAACGGAAAGGCAAAAGAGAAGGAGGAAAAATAAGATGGACATTGGGTTGGGAGACACAGGCAAGAAAATAGAGCCAGGAAATAAGAGGGAAGGGAAGGCGTGGGGGTGAGAATGAAAAGAAAGGTAGAAAGACAGGGTAATGGAGTAAATAACCCATGTCCTGTTCCACTGATCTCTTGAACCACAGACATCAGAGGAATTTACTGGCTCTTTTTAATGCTATTTTATTTCCACTCTTTGAACTTTTAATTAGCCGATTATTCTCAGTTTGCAGCTTCTTAGTTAGAAAACGATTGCATGTATTTTAACAACGTAGCCTGGCTGATACTGAGTGGACCCCTTGAAACTCAGTTTTGGGTGGGGAGAGCCTATTTGGTGATATCTAAATAGTGTAGATGTGGTTGGGGATGCAGAACAAGCTCTTCCTGCAAATCAGATTCAGCCAACCTGAGGCTCCCCCACCCACAGTTCTTGGGCAACATGCTCTTCTCAGATTAGCAGCACATAACTCACATAACTGACTTTGCACTTGGTTGTACCTGACTCTAAAAATGTTAATGATCGCAAAAATCAAATGCTGACAGAGGCTCTGTGTGTGGGAAATGAGGAAGCAAAGGAGTCCTCTTCCCTGATTCTTCCACTTCCTCCTACCAAACCATCTATTCTCTCTTCCTCTCACCCCTTCTAGCCTCCCCTGAATTCTTTTGCCCATAGATTGCATTGAGCATAATAGGCCTTTGTGGTCAGTGTGGAATCCCATGTTTAAGTGTAGGGTTGGCAGTGAGGAAGGCTGTTTCCGGCAAAGTGATGTCACTGACACTGCAGACAGGAATTCCCTGTGTCCCAGCCAAAAGGCGTAACAATCTGGTGTATTGATGGCCTCAGCAATAAGCACATTGCTTCCACTAAACGAGTCTTCTTCCACATCTGAAATTGAAAAATTGTGCCCTGGGGACTCTATGCTTTCTCAAAGCAGCTGCATTTGTCAACAAGCCTTGGTTACTTGCAGATGGTGAGAAAAAGCAAGAAAATCTGTATTGGCCATGTATCTCTAGTGTTGGGTAATAGTGGAAGCAGGGTGAACTGACTCAACCAGGGTGCCTAGCCTTATAGTCTTGTCTCATATACCTTGCCTTTATAAACTCTCTCATTTCTACCACCTTATTTTTGCACCAATGAGGTACAAAATTTAGAGGTTACATACAAATATTACTTAGAAAAGTGTGCTATAAGCTATACAAAATAAAATTCTAAGCCCCCCAACTCACTGACCAGACCATCTTTTGGCCAAGGGGACCCCAGAGAAACCTTGAAAACTGCATTCTCGGCCAAGATGGAATGGAGGGTGGGAGGGGCTCAGACCCTCTCCCTTGCTAACTAGGATTAGGCTTTCCTTCTCAAGGGCCTAACAGAAACCAGCCCTTTCAAAAGGCTCCACCACTGATATCAATCGACTCCCTTGTGCTGCCCCACCTTTTCTGCCTGATAAGAGATCACTAACCATGGGGTGGTTCTGGCCGGTCTATGAAGAATAGGTAGCTAGTATTTTTACATCCTCTGCTTCACCTTTTGATGTCAGAGGGCCAAAAACTCCATCTAAGATCACCACCATTTTCTGAACATGGAGAAGCAGAAGGCTCAATTACACATGCAGATGGTTCTCCCTTCATAAATATTCATGAATCCTTCTATAGCTTATTGAATATGTATATCTGGCCACCAGCTCTGTGTAAATTCTTGTTCCCTTTGCCCCTCCCTCCAAGTATGTTTCTGGCTTCTGACTGGAGGCTATACTTCCCAACCTGTCAGAATGGCCATCCTGCAGGCTGTAACCTTTTATAAGAAATAAAGTCTCCTCTTCTCTTCAAAATTTGTAAATCGTATTTCTGTAAGTTAACAAATCAAAGTAAAAAATGACAAACAGAAAAAAATGTTTGCAACAATTATGAAATAGTTGGATTCACTAACATATAAGCATCATTTAAAAATCATTAAGAAAATGATCAGCTCACGTAACAGAAAAATGGGCAAAGAAGATGAATAGGCAAAGCAAAGAAAAAGAAATATATGGGTTATCAACATATTAAATGTATTCTAACTACCCTTAATTAAAGAAATGTAAATGAAAAAAGTTATTTTCAGAATAGCAACATTTTTAAAGTTTGATAAATACATAATATTCACTACACACTTATTAGAATGGCCAAATTTTTTTAAATATTGACAATATGAAATGTTGGTAAGAATGCAGAGCAACTGAAACACTTGTGCCTTGCTGCTAGGGATGGAAAATAACAAAGCCACTTTGAAAAAGTGTTTGGCAGTTTCTTATAAAGTTAAATGTAAACTCACCATAAAATTGAGCAATCCCATACTGAGATATTTACCTGAGGAAAGCAAAGACCTATGTCCACACAAAGATATGTACCTAAATATTTCTAACTGCTTTATTCATAATTGCCAAAACCTCAAAACAATCCAAATGCTATCAACTGGCAAATGTATACAAATTGGGAACAATCATACAATGAAATTCTACTCAGCAATAGAGAAAAAGAATAAACTACTGATAAATGTAACAACATGTATGAATCTCAAAAGCATTATGCTAAGTAAAAGAAACCAGACTCAAATAGGCTATTTACTTCATGCTTTCGTTGATATGATATTCTGGAAAAGGCAAAACTAAGAACAGAAATTAGATCAGTAGGCAAAGGCTCAGGATGGGGACAGAGGATTGACTACAAAGGGCCACAAAGGAGCTTTTGGAAATAAGATAAATATTCTAGATTTTGATTGTGGTGGTGGTTAAATAACTTTATATATTTGTCAAAATTCATAGAACTTTACACCTTAAAAAAGTGAATTTTACTGTAAATTCAGTAAAGAAATGACATAAGTTGACAAAGATTTGGGAAAACAGATACTTCTTGTATGTTGGTAGGAGTAAAAATTTGTAGAACCTCTTTGACGGGGAGGCAATTGAGTAACATCTATCAAAGGGTAAAGCATATATATCCTTTGACTGAAGAATTCTACTTCTAGAAATGTAACCTGCTACTTATGAATATGTGAAAAAATGGTGCATAGATCGCGACATTCAGTGCAGTATTGTTTGTAATGGCAAAAGACTAAAAATGACTAAAGGTCATCAACCGGTGTCTGGATATATAAATTCTACTACATTCATACTACATAATTCTATGCAGACATGAAAAAGACTGAGCTAGATCTATGAATGTTGATGCAAACTGTCTTCAAAACATTTCATTATGTGAAAAGCAAGATGTGGGGCCAGGCATGGTGGGTCATAACCCCAGTGCTTTGGGAGGCCAAGGCAGAAGAATCACTTAAGCCCAGGAGTTCGAGACTAACCTGGGCAACATAGGGAGACACCCTATCTCTACAAAAAATTTAAAAGTTATCCAGGTGTGGTGGCATGTGCTTGTGGTCCCAGCTACTCAGGAGGCTAAGGCAGGAGGGGATTGCTTGAGCTCGAGAGTTCTAAAGGCTTTGAGTCAAAGAGGAAAAAATGTACAGAGGGTTTCCAGTTAAGAGTAAAGTGTCAAAGATACTAGGAGCTGGGAAGGTGAACATTGGGTACTTAGGAAGTTGTGCACTGGTGGTTTAATGTTGCACCCTGGTTTAATGTCCACTCTAGCACCCTGCTAACCACTCGCCAACCTGATTAACTCAAGCAGCTACCTTTGGGTTCCCATTCATTCTTTCTTGCCAGATCAATGTAATTTCTGTACTCTTTGGGCAGAATTGTAAAGTCTCACTTGGTAGACTTTGAGTGGACTCAAAGTTTTATTTTGAGAGAAATTTGACATCTGCCCCTCTGTCCCTCTGGGGTTATGTATCAGTGTAAGTGAGAAATGCCATCTGGATAAGATATGGTCATGCAATTAAATGTCTACGGTAACACTGTCACAGATCATCTGACACCTAACCAGCTGGCTTTCTCTTTAACCATCAACACAGAGTATCTGCACTTTAGATACATGAAAACTCAATCTTATAAATTGATTAGTATCTAGTTCCTGTCAAAATGTGACAGATACTACTGATATTTCAGAATGGCAATATAAGGGTCCCCTGTGTTTTTTTCCAAGCATATTTTCTGTACCCATTTAGTGAGGAGGAAGGTAGGAGGAGTTAGAGAAAGGTTCCTTTACCTTGGAAACAGGAATTTCCTCTGAGAGCAAAACTAGTAAGATGAATATATCATAGATGAGAGTAGCTTTTAGCCAAATCACCCACACTTTAAAAGTTCTTTCAGTCTTGTGGCTTCAGTATCTCCTCAAATCCAGCATATGACTCAGAAAGTAGTGTCCTACTCAATTTTGTACCCTGAGTGAAGAAGGAATATGTGAATATGGCGGGGATGGGGTCATCTACATAGAGTAAAAAAGGCAACTAAAATAATCTGTCAATGTATCTCTAGCATGCTCTGGGGAAAGAAGGTGCCTTGGCCTGTGGACTCAAGTACACCATTTCCTTGAAAGTTTTTTTCCCCTACAGTGATGAAGAATGCCTCCTCTAAGATAATCAAACTAACTCCCCCGCTTCTGATTTCATGTCTACCAAGCTATCTTACCATGTCAATTTTTCTACAAGGTAGAAAAATGAAGACCTGGTATCATTCCTGCTGAAACTATTCCCAGAATAGAGGAGGAGGGACTTCACCCTAACTCATTCTATGAGGCTTACGAGCATCATCCTGATACCAAAACCTGGCAGAGATGCAACAAAAAAAGAAAACTTCAAGCCAATATCCTTGATGAACATGGATGCAAATATCCTCAACAAAATGCTGGCAAACCAAATCCAGGAGCACATCAAAAAGTTTATCCACCACAATCAAGTAGCCTTTATCCCTGCGATATAAGGTTGGTTCACCATATGTGAATTGATAAATGTGATTCCTCATGTAAACAGAATTAAAGACAAAAACCACATGATTATCTCAATAGACACAGAAAAGGATTTTTATAAAATTCAACACTCCTTCATGTTAAAAACTCCCTGTAAATTAGGTATTGAGGGAACATCCCTCAAAATAATAAGAGCCATCTATGACAAACCCACAGCCAACATCATAGTAAATGGCAAAACCTGGAAGCATTCCCCTTGAAAACTGGCACAAGGCAAGGATGTCGTCTCTCACCACTCCTATTTAACATAGTATTGGATGTCCTGGCTAGGGCAATCAGGCAACAGAAGGGCATCCAAATAGGACGATAAGAAGTCAAACTATCCCTGTTTGCAGACAACATGATCCTATATCTAGAAAACCTCATGGTCTCAGCCCCAAAGCTCCTTAAGCTGATTAACAACTTCAGCAAAGTCTCAGGATCCAAAATCAATGTGCAAAACTCCCTAACATTCCATACACCAACAACAGTCAAGCTGAGAGCCAAAGCAGGAAGAGCTCTCCAAGGAGAACTACAAAACACTGCTCAAACAAGTCAGAGGACGGATCCATTCCAAGATGGCTGAAAATGAACAGCTTTGGTCTGCAGCTCCCAGAGTGATTCACCAAGAAGATGGGTGATTTCTGCATTTCCAATTGAGGTACCTGGTTCATCTCATTGGGACTGGTTGGACAATGGGTGCAGCCCACAGAGGGTGAGTTGAAGCAGGGCAGGGTGTCGCCTCCACCTGGGAAGTGCAAGGGGTTGGAGGATTTCCCTTTCCTAACCAAGGGAAGCTGTGACAGATTGTACCTGGAAAATGGGATACACCCACCCAAATGCTGTGCTTTTCCCAAGGTCTTAGCAACCAGCAGACAAGGAGATTCTCTCCTGTGCCTGGCTTGGAAGGTCCCACACCCATGGACCCTGCTCATTGCTAGTGCAGCAGTCTGAGATCAAACTGTGAGGTGGCAGCCTGGCTGGAAGAGGGGCATCCACTATTGCTGAGGCTTGAGTAGGTAAACGAAGTGGCCTGGAAGTTCGAACTGGGTGGAGCCCACTGCAGCTCTGCAAGGCCTACCGCCTCTAGACTCCACCTCTGTGGGCAGGGTTTAGCTGAACTAAAGGGAGCAGACAACTTCTGCACACTTAAACGTCCCTGCCTGACAGCTCTGAAGACAGCAGTGGTTCTCCCAGCATGGTGTTTGAGCTCTGAAAACAGAGATTGCCCCCTCAGGTGGGTCCCTGAACCCTGTGTAGCCTGACTGGGAGACACCTCCCAGTAGGGGCCGACTGACACCTCATATAGGTGGGTCCCCCTTTGGGATGAAGCTTCCAGAGGAAGGATCAGGCAGCAATATTTGCTGTTCTGCAATATTTGCTGTTCTGCAGCCTCCGCTGGTGATACCCAGGCAAACAGGGTCTGGAGTGGACCTCCAGCAAACTCCAACAGACCTGCAGCTGAGGGTCCTGACTGTTAGAGGGAAAACTAACAAACAGAAAGGAATAGCATCAACATCAACAAAAAGGACATCCACACCAAAACCCCATCAGTAGGTCACCAACATCAAAGACCAAAGGTAGATAAAACCACAAAGATGGGGAGAAACCAGAGCAGAAAAGCTGAAAATTCTGAAAACTAGAGCGCCTCTTCTCCAAAGGATCGCAGCTCCTTGCCAGCAATGGAACAAAGCCGGACGGAGAATGACCTTGATGAGTTGACAGAAGTAGGCTTCAGAAGGAAGGTAATAACAAACTTCTCTGAACTAAAGGAGCATGTTTGAACCTATCACAAGGAAGCTAAAAACCTTGAAAAAAGGTTACATAAATGGCTAACTAGAATAAACAGTGTAGAAAAGACCTTAAATGACCTGATGGAGCTGAAAACCATGGCACGAGAACTATGTGACCTATGCACAAGCTTCATTAGCCGATTTGATCAAGTGGAAGAAAGGGTATCAGTGATTGAAGATGAAATTAATGAAATAAAGCAAGAAGAGAAGTTAGAGAAAAAAGAGTAAAAAGAAATGAACATAGCCTCCAAGAAATATGGGACTATATGAAAAGACCAAATCTACATTTGATTGGTGTACCTGAAAGTGACAGGAAGAATGGAACCAAGTTGGAAAACACTCTACAGGATATTACCCAGGAGAACTTCCCCAACCTAGCAAGGCAGGCCAACATTCAAATTCAGGAAATACAGAGAACATCACAAAGATACTACTCAAGAAGAGCAACCCCAAGACACATAATCGTCAGATTCACCAAGATTGAAATTAAGGAAAAAATGTTAAGGGCAGCCAGAGAGAAAGGTCGGGTTACCCACAAAGGGAAGCCCATCAGACTCACAGCGGATGTCTTGGCAGAAACTCTACAAGCCAGAAGAGAGTGGGGGCCAGTATTCAACATTCTTAAAGAAAAGAATTTTCAACTCTGAATTTCATATCCAGTCAAACTAAGCTTCATAAGTGAAGAAGAAATAAAATCCCTTACAGACAAGCAAACACTGATAGATTTTGTTACCGACAGGCCTGCGTTACAAGAGCTCCTGAAGGAAGCACTAAACATGGAAAGGAACAACCTGTACCAGCCACTGCAAAAACATGCCAAATTGTGAAGACCATCGATGTGAGGAAGAAACTGCATCAACTAACGGGCAAAACAACCAGCTAACATCATAATGACAGGATCAAATTCACACATAACAATATTAACCTTAAATGTAAATGGGCTAAATGCCCCAATTAAAAGACATAGACTGCAAATTGGATAAACAGTCAAGACCCATCAGTGTGCTAAACTCAGGAGACCCATCTCATGTGCAAAGAACGCACATAGGTTCAATATAAATGGATGGAGGTAGATCTACCAAGCAAATGGAAAGCAAAAACAAAAAAAAACAAAAACAAAAAAAAAAAACAGAGGGGTTGCAATCCTAGTCTCTGATAAAACAGACTTTAAACCAACAAAGATCAAAAGAAACAAAGAAGGCCATTACATAATGGTAAAGGGATCAATTCAGCAAGAAGAGCTAATTATCCTAAATATATATTATATATGCACCCAGATTCATAAAGCAAGTCCTTAGAGACCTACAAAGAGACTTAGACTCCCACACAATAATGATGGGAGACTTTAACACCCCACTGTTAATATTAGACAGATCAATGAGACAGAAGGTTAACAAGGATATCCAGGACTTGAAACTCAGCTCTGCACCAAGCAGACCTAATAGACACCTACAGAACTCTCCACCCCAGATCAACAGAATATACCAATGACAAAAATCACATGATTATCTCAATAGATGCAGAAAAGGTCTTTGACAAAATTCAACAGCCTTGCCCAGTGAGGCTGTGGACCAGGAGCGGCGGCCACAGGTCCAGGCGCCATGGCTGCGGAGCGGACCCCGCCGCTGCGAGGCTCTGGCGGCCCGAGCGTGCCTAGTAGCTGTGAACCCGGCGCGAGGTCCCGGGCCCCGGGGCGCTCGCTCAGGTAAAATTTTCCATAACCTTGTGGAGAGAAAGGACTTTGAGACATGGCTTGATAACATTTCTGTTACATTTCTTTCTCTGACGGACTTGCAGAAAAATGAAACTCTGGATCACCTGATTAGTCTGAGTGGGGCAGTCCAGCTCAGGCATCTCTCCAATAACCTAGAGACTCTCCTCAAGCGGGACTTCCTCAAACTCCTTCTTCCCCTGGAGCTCAGTTTTTATTTGTTAAAATGGCTCGATCCTCAGACTTTACTCACATGCTGCCTCGTCTCTAAACAGTGGAATAAGGTGATAAGTGCCTGTACAGAGGTGTGGCAGACTGCATGTAAAAATTTGGGCTGGCAGATAGATGATTCTGTTCAGGACGCTTTGCACTGGAAGAAGGTTTATTTGAAGGCTATTTTGAGAATGAAGCAACTGGAGGACCATGAAGCCTTTGAGACCTCATCATTAATTGGACACAGTGCCAGAGTGTATGCACTTTACTACAAAGATGGACTTCTCTGTACAGGGTCAGATGACTTGTCTGCAAAGCTGTGGGATGTGAGCACAGGGCAGTGGTTTATGGCATCCAGACCCACACTTGTGCAGCGGTGAAGTTTGATGAACAGAAGCCTGTGACAGGCTCCTTTGACAACACTGTGGCTTGCTGGGAATGGAGTTCCGGAGCCAGGACCCAGCACTTTCGGGGGCACACGGGGGCGGTATTTAGCGTGGACTACAATGATGAACTGGATATCTTGGTGAGCGGCTCTGCAGACTTCACTGTGAAAGTATGGGCTTTATCTGCTGGGACATGCCTGAACACACTCACCGGGCACACGGAATGGGTCACCAAGGTAGTTTTGCAGAAGTGCAAAGTCAAGTCTCTCTTGCACAGTCCTGGAGACTGCATCCTCTTAAGTGCAGACAAATATGAGATTAAGATTTGGCCAATTGGGAGAGAAATCAACTGCAAGTGCTTAAAGACATTGTCTCTGAGGATAGAAGCATCTGCCTGCAGCCAAGACTGCATTTTGATGGGAAATACATTGTCTGCAGTTCAGCACTTGGTCTCTACCAGTGGGACTTTGCTAGTTATGATATTCTCAGGGTCATCAAGACACCTGAGATAGCAAACTTGGCCTTGCTTGGCTTTGGAGATATCTTTGCCCTGCTATTTGACAACCGCTACCTGTACATCATGGACTTGCGGACAGAGAGCCTGATTAGTCGCTGGCCTCTGCCAGAGTACAGGAAGTCAAAGAGAGGCTCAAGCTTCTTGGCAGGCGAAGCATCCTGGCTGAATGGACTGGATGGGCACAATGACACGGGCTTGGTCTTTGCCACCAGCATGCCTGACCACAGTATTCACCTGGTGTTGTGGAAGGAGCACGGCTGACACCATGAGCCACCACCGCTGACTGACTTTGGGTGCCGGGGCTGCGGGTTTTGGGTGCAACCTCTCTGGCAGCCGACTGCATGAACCAAAGTTCTCACCTAATGGTATCATCATGCAGTGCACAATCATTTATCTATGTTTGCCAGGGGCCAGGGCTCGGGGTGGGGGAGGGCTTGTTTTATTGACATACAACGCAGCATGCTTAATGGGGTACACCATTGACTTCATTTGTACTTAGTTAATATACTACAAGGCTACAGTAACCAAAACAGCATGGTACTGGTACCAAAACAGAGATATAGACCAATGGAACAGAACAGAGTCCTCAGAAATAATACCGCACATCTACAGCCATCTGATCTTTGACAAACCTGAGAGAAACAAGAAATGGGGAAAGGATTCCCTATTTAATAAATGGTGCTGGGAAAATTGGCTAGCCATAAGTAGAAAGCTGAAACTGGATCCTTTCCTTACCCCTTATACGAAGATTAATTCAAGATGGATTAGAGACTTAAATGTTAGACCTAATACCATAAAAACCCTAGAAGAAAATCTAGGTAGTACCATTCAGGACATAGGCATGGGCAAGGACTTCATGTCTAAAACACCAAAAGCAACGGCAGCAAAAGCCAAAATTGACAAATGGGATCTAATTAAACTAAAGAGCTTTTGCACAGCAAAAGAAACTACCATCAGAGTGAACAGGCAACCTACAGAATGGGAGAAAATTTTTGCAACCTACTCATCTGACAAAGGGCTAATATCCAGAATCTACAAAGAACTCAAACAAATATACGAGAAAAAAACAAACAACCCCATCAAAAAGTGGGGAAAGGATATGAACAGACATTTCTCAAAAGAAGATATTCATACAGCCAACAGACACATGAAAAAATGCTCATCATCACTCGCCATCAGAGAAATGCAAATCAAAACCACAATGAGATACCATCTCACACCAGTTAGAATGGCAATCATTAAGAAGTCAGGAAACAACAGGTGTTGGAGAGGATGTGGAGAAATAGGAACACTTTTACACTGTTGGTGGGATTGTAAACTCGTTCAACCATTATGGAAAACAGTATGGCAATTCCTCAAGGATCTAGAACTAGATGTACCATATGACCCAGCCATCCCACTACTGGGTATATACCCAAAGGATTATAAATTATTCTACTACAAAGACACATGCACACGTATGTTTATTGCGGCACTATTCACAATAGCAAAGACTTGGAATCAACCCAAATGTCCATCTGTGACAGACTGGATTAAGAAAATGTGGCACATATACACCATGGAATACTATGCAGCCATAAAAAAGGATGAGTTTGCATCCTTTGTAGGGACATGGATGCAGCTGGAAACCATCATTCTTAGCAAACTATCACAAGAACAGAAAACCAAACACCGCATGTTCTCACTCATAGGTGGGAACTGAACAATGAGATCACTTGGACTCGGGAAGGGGAACATCACGCACTGGGGCCTATTATGGGGAGGTGGGAGGAGGGAGGGATTGCATTGGGGAGTTATACATGATATAAATGATGAATTGATGGGTGCTGACGAGTTGATGGGTGCAGCACACCAACAGGGCATAAGTATACATATGTAACAAACCTGCACGTTATGCACATGTACCCTAGAACTTAAAGTATAATAATAAAAAAAAAAAAATTCAACAGCCTTTCATGCTAAAATTTCTCAATAAACTAGGTGTTGATGGAATGTATCTCAAAATAATAGGAGCTATTTATGACAAACCCACAGCCAATATCATACTGAATGGGCAAAAACTGGAAGCGTTCCCTTTGAAAACTGGCACAAGACAGGGATGCCCTCGCTTACCACTCCTATTCAACACAGTGTTGGAAGTTCTGGCCAGGGCAATCAGGCAAGAGCAAGAAGTAAAAGGTATTCAATCAGGAAAAGACAAAGTCAAATTGTCCCTGTTTGCAGATGACATGATTGTATATTTAGATAACCCCATCGTCTCAGCCCAAAATCTCCTTAAGCTGATGAGCAACTTCAGCAAAGTCTCAGGAAACAAAATTAATTTGCAAAAATCACAAGCATTCTTATACACCAATAACAGACAAACAGAGAGCCAAATCATGAGTGAAGTCCCATTCACAACTGCTACAAAGAAAATAAAATACCTAGGAATCCAACTTAGAAGGGATGTAAAGGACCCCTTCAAGGAGAACTACAATCCACTGCTCAACAAAATAAAAGTGGACACAAATAAATGGAAGAACGTTCCATGCTCATGGATAGGAAGAATCATTATCGTGAAAATGGCCATACTGCTCAAGGTAATTTATAGATTCAATGCCATCCCCATCAAGCTACCAATGACTTTCTTCACAGAATTCGAAAAAAAACTACTTTAAAGTTCCTATGGAACCAAAAAGAGCCCACATTGTCAAGACCATCCTAAGCAAAAAGAACAAAGCTGGAAGCATCACATTACCTGACTTCAAACTATGCTACAAGGGTACAGTAACCAAAACAGCATGGTACTGGTACCAAAACAGAGAGACAGACCAATAGAACAGAACAGAAGCCTCAGAAATAACACCACACATCTACAACCATCTGATCTTTGACAAACCTGATAAAAACAAGAACTGGGGATAGGATTCCCTATTTAATAAATGGTGCTGGGAAAACTGACTAGCCATATGTAGAAAGCTGAAACTGGATCCCTTCCTTACACCTTATACAAAAATTAATTCAAGATGGATTAAAGAATTAAATGTTAGACCTAAAACCATAAAAACCCTAGAAGAAAACCTAGGCAATGCCATTCAGGACATAGGTATGGGCAAGGACTTCATGACTAAAACACCAAAAGCAATGGCAACAAAAGCCAAAATGGACAAAAGGGATCTAATTAAACTAAAGAGCTTTTGCATGGCAAAAGAAGCTACAATTAGAGTAAACAGGCAACCTACAGAGTGGGAGAAAATTTTTGTGATCCACCCATCTGACAAAGAGCTAATATGCAGAATCTACAAAGAACGTAAACAAATTTACAAGAAAAAAAACAACCCCATCAAAAAGTGGGCAAAGGATATGAACAGACACTTCTCAAAAGAAGACATCTATGCAGCCAACAGACACATGAAAAAATGCTCATCATCACTGGCCATCAGAGAATGCAAATCAAAACCACAATGAGATACCATCTCACACCAGTTAGAATGGCAATTATTAAAAAGTCAGGAAAGAACAGATGCTGACGAGGCTGTGAAGAAACAGGAAGGCTTTTACACTGTTGGTGGGAGTGTAAACTAGTTCAACCATTGTGGAAGACAGTGTGGCGATTCCTCAAGGATATAGAACTAGAAATTCCATTTGACCCAGCAATCCCACTACTGGGTATCTACCCAAAGGATTATAAAGCATGCTACTATAAAGAAACATGCATATGTATGTTCACTGTGGCACTATTCACAATAGCAAAGGCTTGGAACCAACCCAAATGCCCATCAATGATGGATTAAGAAAACATGGCACATATACACCATGGAATACTATGCAGCCATAAAAAAGGATGAGTTCATGTCCTTTGCAGGGACATGGATGAAGCTGGAAACCATCATTCTCAGTCAACTATCACAAGGACAGAAAACCAAACATCACATGTTCTCACTCATAGGTAGGAACTGAACAATGAGATCGTGTGGACACAGGGCGGGGAACATCGCACACCAGGGCCTGTCAGCGGGTGGGGGACTTGGGGAGGGATAGCATTAGGAGAAATACCTAATGTAAATGACGAGTTGATGGGTGCAGCAAACCAACATGGCACATGATACCTATGTATCAAACCTACACGTTGTGCACATGTACCCTAGAACTTAAAGTATAATTTTAAAAAAAGAAGGTGGGAAATAAATCATTCAAAACAAAAAATAAATAAATAAATTCATAGCTATGCTAATTACCCTAAAAAAAAAAAAAAGAAACATTTTACAACCTGCTCTCTCTCTCTCTCTCTCTCTCTCTGAGGTCTGCTATCTGAGAGCTTCCTTTGCACAGTAAAACTCGGTCTCCACAATCCTTTATCTTTAACCTGAACATTCCTTTTTATAGATCTCAGGTCTTTTGACAAACTCAACCAATTGTCAACCAGTCAATGTTTAAATTTACCTATAGCCTGGTAGCCCTCGCTTTTAGTTCTCCTACCTTTCTGAACCAAACCAATGTATTTCTTAAATGTATTTGATTGATGCCTCATGCCTCTCTAAAATATATAAAACCAAGCTGTACCCCAATCACCTTGGGCACATGTTCTCAGGACCTCCCAAGGGCTGACAGGCCATGGTCACTCATGTTTGGATCAGAATAAATCTAAAAAGTCAGAGATGACACAAACAAATGGAAAAACATTCCATGCTCATCGATAGGAAGAATCCCTATCATAAAAACAGCCATACTGCCCAAAGCAATTTATAGATTCAATGCTATTCTTATTAAACTACCATTGAGATTCTTCACAGAACTAGAACAAACTATTTTAAAATTCATATGGAACCAAGAAAAAGCCCAAATAACCAAGGCAATGCTAAGCAAAAAGAACAAAGCTAGAGGCATCATGCTATTTGACCTCAAATTATACTACAGGGCTACAGTAACCAAAACAGCATGGTATTGGTACAAAATCGACACAGAGACCAATGGAACAGAATAGAGAACCCAGAGGCAGAGGTTGCAGTGAGTGGAGATCACGCCATTGCACTCCAGCCTGGGCAACAAAAGCAAATCTCTGTCTCAAAAATAAATAAAAATAAAAAATAAATTTAAAAAAAGAATAGAGGACCCAGAAATAAGGCCACACATCTACAGCCACCTGATCTTGGATAAACCTTACAAAAACAAACAATGGGGAAAGGATTTCCTATTCAATTAATGGTGCTGGGATAACCAGCTAGACATATGCATAAGACTGAAGCTGGACTCCTTCCTTATGTCATATATAAAAGTTAACTCAGGATGGATTAAAGACCTAAATGTAAAACCCAAAACTATAAAAACCCTGAAAGACAACCTAGACAATACCATTCTGGACATAGGAATGGGCAAAGATTTCATGAGGAAGACATCAAAAACAATAGGAACAAAAGCAAAAATTGATAAATGGGATCTAATGGAACTAAAAAGCTTTTGCACAGCTGTTGTGGGAAGTCAGGGACCCTGAATGGAGGGACTGGCTGGAGCCAAGGCAGAAGAACATAAATTGTGAAGATTTCATGGACTTTTATCAGTTCCCAAAATTAATACTTTTATAATTTCTTACACCTGCCTATATGCAAGCTCCGAACATAAATTTTGAAGATTTCATGGACATTTATCACTTCCCCAATCAATACTCTTATAATTTCTTATGCCTGTCTTTACTTTAATCTCTTAATCCCATCATCTTCATAAGCTGAGGATGTATGTCATCTCAGGACCCTGTGATGATTGCATTAACTGTACAAATTGTTTGTAAAACATGTGTGTTTAAACAATATGAAATCAGTGCACCCTGAAAAAGAACAGAATAACAGTGATTTTCAGGGAATAAGGAAAGATAACCATAAAGTCTGACTGCATGCAGGGTCAGGCAGAATAGAGCCATATTTTTCTTCTTGCAGAAAGCCTATAGATGGATGTGTGAGTAGGAGAAACATTGATGAATTATTTCCCAGCAAGGAGTAACCCTGGGGAAGGAATGCATTCCTGGGGTTAGGTCTGTAGACAGCTACTCTGGGACTGTCTGTCTTATGCAGTTGAGATAAGGACTTAAATAAGCCCTGGTCTCCTGCAGTACCCTCAGGCTTACTAGGATTGGAAAATTCCAGCCTGATAAATTCTAGTCAAACCGGTTGTCTGCTCTTAAACCCTGTTTCCCATTAAGATGTTTATCAAGACAATGGGTGCACAACGAGACATAGGCCCTCATCAGTAATTCTAATTTTGCCTTGCCTTGTGACCTTTATTTCCCTCTGAGGCATGTGATCTTTGTGACTTACTCCCTGTTCATACACTTCCTCCCCTTTCAAAATCCCTATGGAAAACTTGCTGGTTTTGCAGCTCCAGGTCGTCATCATGGTCCTACCAATATGTGATGACACCCTCAGAGGCCCAGCTGTAAAATTTCTCTCTTTGTATTCTTTCTCTTTATTTTTCAGACCAGCTGACACTTAGGGAAAATAGAAAGAACCTACATTGAAATATTGGGAGCTAGTTCCCCTGACACACAGCAAAATAAACTATCAACAGAGTAAGCAGACAACCTACAGAATGGGAGAAAAATTTTGCAACTTATGCATCCAACAAAGATCTAATATCTGGCATCCATAAGAAATTTAAACAAATTTACAAGAAAAAAAACAAACAACCCCATTAAAAAGTCGGCAAAGGACATGAACAGACACTCTTCAGAATAAAACATACATGTGGCCAACAATCATATTAAAAAAGCTCAACATCACTGATCATTAGAGAAATGCAAATCAAAACCACAATAAGACACCATCTCACACCAGTCAGAATGGCTATCATTAAAAAGTAAAAAAATAACAGATGCTGGCAAGGTTGTGGAGAAAAAAGAATGCATATACACTGTTAGTGTAGTGTAAATTAGTTTAACCATTTTGGAAGACAGTGCAGTGATTCCTTAAAGACCTATAAAGAAAAATAACATTTGACCCAGAAATCCCATTACTGGATATATACCCAAAGGAATATAAATCATTCTATTATAAAGACATATGCACACATGTGTTCACTGCAGCACTATTCACAATAGCAGAGACATGGAATCAACCTAAATGCCCATCAATCATAGACCAAATAAAGAAAACGTGGTACATATACACCATGGAATACTACACAGCCATGAAAAAGAATGAGATCATGTCCTTTGCAGGAACAGGGATGGAGCTGGAGGCCATTATCCTTCACAAATTAATGCAGGAACAGAAAACCAAATGCCACATATTCTCACTTATAAGTGAGAGCCAAATGATGAGAATACATGGACATATAAAGTGGCATAACACACCCAGGAGGGTGGAAGGTGGGAAGAGAGAGAGGATAAGGAAAAATAACTAATGGAAACTAGGCTTAATACCCAGGTGATGAAATAATCTGTACAATAAACTCCCATGACACAAGTTTACATATATAACAGACCTGCACAGGTACCCCTGAACTTAAAAGTTAAAAAAATGAGCTGATCATTGGTAATCCCTAAATGGGTATTATGCCTTAGACACCCATCTCTTTATGTTTGGTTTCACATGATTCTCATTCTTTTCATTCTATCAGGCGAAATAGATTGTCTGTCTGTATAAAACCTGGGCTACCTATAGAACACAGAAGCAATGTGAAGACCACCGAAACCACATATTCAGCAAAATATGTGTGCTTCTTGCTCACACACAGGTGGTCTGTTTTCTTATTTGCTCAGATTCACAGAAGTAGGAGTGGTGCAGCCACAGAAGGAAGGTCAATGCAGACAACAGTAACTCCACATACCTTTTCTCCTTCAGAGTTACAGTAACGTTCTGAGTGGAGGAAAATGTGTCACCACCTTAACAAAAGCTTGGGATACCAAACTGAAGGAAGAATATATTATGGTACTTGGAAATTACTTGTAAAATATTTGAAATTCTTTATAGAAATTCCTAAAAACCCAAAGACTCTTGGGAACACATGAGTTAAAAAGGAAAATTTTACCCCACCTTCTGGGAAGGTCTTGTTGCCTAGAACTGACCTCTGGGAATGGCTTGTCCCATCTTTAGGGAAAGGATAGCTAGTAAAGACAATATTTGGATAACCAAGACAATATTAGGCCCACCCTCCACCCATTCTCTCAGGATTGGGTGGGGTGAAGCCACATCCTCTCTTCTCAGAGCTTTTTATAGTGTTTATTCCACCTCTCTCCCCTTCATTTCTCTCCCTCCGGCATTCCCAGAGAGCTGATCCATGCCACACCAGTTCTTATTACTTGACTTGCTCTAACTTGGTTTTTTTTTAATTCTCCTGGCAATAAGTGCCTTTCTAAATTCCACCTCCCTACAACCTACTTGCTCAACCCACTGCATCTGGTTCCTGCTCCCATTCTACTAAAGCTGTTCACACAAATACCACCAACAACCTCATAGTGCCAAATCTAGTGGACACATCTCAGTATCTACATTTCATGTACATTTTGACATTTGACATCTCAGTACATAAGCACTCTCCTTTCCTGGCTCTCATGACACCAGGTTCTTCCAGTAACCATCCTACTTCCCCTACTTTGCCAGCTTCTCTTTTACACCATACCCTTTAAATATGAATGATCCACAGTGTTCCATCTTGGGATGTTGGTTCATCTCATTTTATATACATAGGCCAACTGAATGGTGATGACTCCCTACTCACTATGGGGATGGCAAGTCCTTAATGTCTATGAGGTCAACTCCCCAACCTCTATAGGAATGACAGCCTACTTTCTATGGGGATGATACTTGATACAGTCTGGATGTTTTCCTCCTCCAAATATCATGTTAAAATGTGACCTTCAATGTTGAAGGTGGGCCTAGTGGCAAGTTTTTGCATCACAGGGGTGGATCCCTCATAAATGGCATGGTGTCCTCTCCATAGTAATGAGCAAGTTCTTGTTCTGTTAGCTCACACAAGAGCTGGTTGTTTAAAAGAGGCTGGCACCTCCTCCTTTCTCTCTTGCTCCCTCTCTCACCATGTGATATGCCCATTGCCTTCTGCCATGATTGTAAGCTTCCTGAGGCCCTCACCAGAAGCAGATGTTGGCACTATGCTGCTTGTGTGCAAGCACCATGTTACAGGCTGTACCTGCAGGACCGTGAGCCAAATAAACCTCTTTTCTTTATAAATTACCCAGTCTCAGGCATTCCTTTATAGAATGCAAACAGACTAACACAATGCCCTAATCTCTATGAGGATAACTTCCTAACCTCTATGATGACAAGTCCCCAGTCTTTATGGTCATGATTCCCTGATCTGTATTTCCAGCCTAGACTTTTCTCTTGAGCTCAAGATTTATAATGCTAGTCATCTGCTGGACATATCTGCTTGGATGTTTTACAGCCAAACTCACTATGTCTAAAATTTAACTTTTTACCCACTCTAAATTAATCTTTTTACATAATCGGCTCCATAAAGATCACCACTTTCCCTCTAAGTCCCCCTATATTCCCTCTTCTCCCTCCAATCTCCAAGTTTTGTTGATTCCACCCACTAAATACCGCTCAACTCTATTTGGTTATCTCCTTATTTTGTTTTTGGGTTTTTTTCAGATAGAGTCTTGCTCTATCACCCAGGCTGGAGTGCAGTGGCACACTTACAGCTCACTACAGCCTTGAACTCCTGGACTCAAGTGATTCTCTTATCTCAGCCTCCTGAGTAGCTAGGGACTATGGGTGTGCACCATCGCACCTGGCTAATTTTTTTTGTAGAGACAGAGTCTCAATATGTTGCCCAGGCTGGTCTCAAACTCCTGGCCTCAAGTGACCCTCTTTCCATAGCCTCCCAAGTAATTGGGATTACCAGTGTAAGCCACCATGCCCAGCCCATTTTTCTCTGTATTTCTTCCCTGGACTCCTACAATAACTTCTGTAGAGGCCTCCCCACCTCTAGGTGCTTCCCCTTCCAACCCATCATCTACTTAAAAGCTAACATAGTCATCCTAAAAATGCAGACCTCAGTATGTGACCCTAACCAGTATGAAGTTCTTCAATTATGCCTCTATGTCCCTCAAAAGCCAAACCCTTCAGCAACAATTTTAAGACCACGCTAACCATCTAACCACACAACCCATGTATAGTTTAAGGTGTTGGTCTCTAAATGGGGTCTTTTTTTCCTATACTCCTGCCTGATGGTAAAATGTTCCTGTTTCTTTCTTTCTTTTTTTTTTTAGATGGAGTCTTGCTCTGTCGCCCAGGCTGGGGTGCAGTGGCTGGATCTCTGCTCACTGCAAGCTCCGCCTCCCGGGTTTACGCCATTCTCCTGCCTCAGCCTCCCGAGTAGCTGGGACTACAGGAGCCCGCCACCTCGCCCAGCTAGTTTTTTGTATTTTTTAGTAGAGACGGGGTTTCACCGTGTTAGCCAGGATGGTCTGGATCTGCTGACCTCGCGATCCGCCCATCTCAGCCTCCCAAAGTGCTGGGTACCTGAAACAGTATTCTTTCCTTTCTTATTTAACTAACTCTATCCTTATGAGGAAATTGAGGCTCAAATAGTTAATGTGTTATCACTGCCAGGAAGTCTTTCTGAGAAAGGCTTTCCCCTTCTGTAATGATGGATGAAATACCCTCCTTGGCAATCCTCTCATAGCACCCTTCTCACAGTGCTATAATAGCCTTTAACTTGCGTCAGTCTCCACTATGAGAAAGAGCCCCTTAAGAGCAAGGTGTGCCTCTCCAGAGTCCAGCAAAGGGTCTGGCCTATAGCAGTGTTACATATGTCAGTTGAATGGCTGAAATGGATTTAGACTTTTAGTGCACAATGTTTTCCATCAAAAAAGTGGAGGTATATATTTGACTACTTCAAATGTGTTTTAACTTCTCAATTCCATGATTCTCACTATTTTTAGTAAGCCTTCCAGGCAACCTCAACTTCAGTTTGCATGTTTTCTAGGAAGCAAGGGGACAGGCATTTGGGCAGTAAACCCAAAATCTGGATCTCAGAGCTTAATCATAAACTCCATGGGATATTTTTTCACTGACTTTCCAAGAATAGTAGACTCAAATGCCATGTTTATAATGGAAGAAAATATATACTCAGCTGGTCACTGGTCATTCCTTAGCAAACATGGTTAATTCTCCATTGTATCTGAGAATCAGTCATTCTGATTAAGGAAATGCAGTATGACTAGGTACCAATGCATCTCCTGCGAAATGGGATCTCAACCCTGCCTCTTACTAGCTGCATGACCTAGGCAAGTTATTTAACCTGTCTAAATTTTCATGTTCTAGATAAAATTTTAAAGATGTAACTTATTTAGGTAAGTTGATGTGGATATAGTGAGCTCTGTATGAAAAAATGATTAGAGTGATCTCACCGGACTCCATGGTCTTAGTTACTGTCCATAGGTGGGAAATACTCTATATTTGGTCCAGACATATGTATTATTGAACTTTCAGCTGCCTCCTTCACCTTTTAGCTTGGATATCTCACAGGCACCTTAAACCTATTGTGCCCAAACAGAATTCATGCTCTCCTTTCTCTGCAAAACTGTTTCTCCTCCAGCTTTCCGTAACTCATCGTTCATAGTTCAGTGAACATCAACCACTCATCCAGTTACTGACACCAAGAACAGCGGCATCATCCTGTATTCCTTCCCCACCCTCACCCTTTATGTCCAAGCAACTCACTAATTCAGCAAATGTCCCTGAGACTTTGTACCAAGCCTTGGAACCTCCCAAAGATTCTGATGCCATGTAACCCTCTCCATCACTCTAGTGTCTTCTTAGTCCCATCATCATGCCCTCCCACAGAAGACTCCTAACTGGTCCTCCTGCATCCACTCTTACCTATCACCAATCTGCTTTCCAGCTACAGCCAGAGTAATCTTTTCAAAGAGTCTATATGATCACATCATCCACTAGTTACTTAGAATACTTCATAGCTTCCCATTACTTTTATAAGAAAGAACACAATCCTTTATCTAGCCCATATGTCGTGTATGTTCTGGCCCCTCCCTGGGTCTCCAGCTTCTCTAATCACCGTATTTCCTTCACTGTTTGCCCCCTTTCAGCCCTCACTTCACTATGCTGTCCCTGCCCAGAGCCCTAGCACAATTTATGTACTCTGCCTGGAACATTTTCTTCCCATCCTCTTTGCTTAGCTATTTTCTATTTACCCTTCTAGATCCCAGCAGAAAGTCACTTCCTCAAGGATGCCTCAGAAAATCCTACCCTGAACCCCACACTAACTGGTGCCCTTCACAGCACTCTGAGCTTTTTCTTCATAGCACTTAAGGCTATTATAATGAATTGTCTACATGTGTAAGTCTTTCACCAGAGCAGTCCTCAATTCCGGATGTATACATTAGGTTCACTGGAGACCTTTGTAAAAACGTCAACTCTGGGGTCCCATCTCAAAGCACTTAAATCAGAATCCCTCAGGGGTTGGGGGGCCTGGGCACTGACATTTTTTAATGGCTCCCTGGTGCCATGTGCAGCCAGGGTTGGGAATCACTGGGTAGGAGGGCAAGGACCATGTCTGCTGCTTATCTATGACTTCATCCCTCATGCTGAGCACTTAGCAGTGTCTGCACAGAGTAGGCACTTGATAAATGGCAACTGTACTTATGATTGTTGTTTTTGCTATGGTTGATAGGGTTATGATTACAAAGATCATTAAACCATATGACTTTTTTTCACATTTTTGGCCTCTGTGATTCTTTGCCACAGAACTCTAAAAAATAATAATAATAAAACTGTAGTAACCAAATCATCTTTTAAAAATTCAATGAGTTTCTATTTTCCTGTCAACATAGAGCTCGATTAAGGATTGACCAGAACCTACTAGACATGTTTTTACTAAAAGCTATATCTCCAAAATGAAACAAAATACAGTATACTTAAAAATCCAACTCATATCATATAATGCCCTTTTATGCAGATATATATTAGAAATTACAGTCATTAGTGACTTTCTGATTTTGTAATGATATGAATTAATTGGATTGAGCACTGTGACATCATTCTGATCCTATTTGATTTCACAATTCTCTGTTCATTTTTCTCTCCTGTCACATTAACTGTCTTGTCACGTAAATGTCAAACCACCACCCACCACAGCTCAGTGGTTAGTTCTGAAGTTTTTTCTGCTTGCTGCTTTCCTGTCCAGCCCCATGTCAGAGGGGAGGCCCTGGACAACTTCTCCTTTAAAGAACCTTCTAAAGACATGGTTTCTCTAATCCAGTTCTTAACCAACAACCTGCATCAGAATCACCTGGAAGGCTTATTACAACTGCTTGACCCCATCCTCAGAGTTTCTGATTCAGTAAGTCTGAGGTGAGGCCAGGGCATCTGCATTTCTAACAAGTTGCTAGGTGATGCTCTGCTGCAGGTCCAGGGACTACACTTTGAGAATCACTGCTTTAATTCATAACACACATAAGTAACCCCCTAATTAATGGCGGGTGAGAGGGGGAGAAAGAGAGTGAAGAGCAAGTATGAGGCCTTTTAGGGATACAGGGGGTGAAGACTACTCAAGTTATTCTCTATACTTAAAGCCCAACCAGGGGCCTTTTCCCCATAATTTTAGGGGTATTTTCCCTTCATTATTTTTTTATAAACAACTCAACATATCTCATCCATACTTCTCTTTTTATAAGAAAGAGATTATGTAGGGGCAGCAGGCCTCCAGTCTATTCCTTATTAGGCAATTCCCTTGGTCACTATTAGCCTGCTTTTTAGAAGCAGTTCTAGTTCACCATCCTTGAAGTTAGCTAGTTTAATGAAATTGCTTTTGGGACTGTTTAACACAATGGTGGGAGGGGAACTGAAATAGCAGTGAAGAAATTGCTAAGAAGCTATTCAAAGAAACAAGCTTCAAAATCATTTTAGGAGGTTTCAGCTGGTGTTGGGAGGAAGCAATGATGTAAGGAATCCCAAGGCACCCCAAAGAAAGCATAGTAAGCCCAAGACCAGTACCCTGGCAAGATGCTGGGCACACAAGCATAGTACTATGATTGGAATACATAGCCAGAGTGAACGCGACATTTCAGCCTTTGCAGTTACGCACACCAAAGCCATGATTTCAGATGAATGCAGAGCACATCTTTACTCTGCAGGAAGAGTGACTAGGATAACAAATGGTTTCCCGTGTTGCCTTCATTGCTGGGTGTTAAACAAAAATTATAGGAGGCCACTGTTTTGGACTAAACTCCTGCACTAGGCCCCAACAGACCAGACTAAAAACGAAAATAGAGTCACTTATCTAAGATTCTGCTTCTCCAAACCTTGAGTTTGTTATCTGGCCTTCTGTGAAATCAGGAGAGAGAGACAACAGCCTAATTTCCCAACAGGCCAGTTTCAGTCTTCAATTGGCAATCATTAAGTTCCCTCTGTTTTAATTCTTACAACAGAGTAACCTGATGTTAACCAATCAGTTATCTTTCCATCTTTCTATCTCCCTATCCCCACAATGAAAGTAACTTTGAAATGACCAATCTACTTTTTGCTCTTTGTTTCTGCTTTCTTCAGCCCTTTCTCTGTCTAGAAAGCCTGCTGCCTCTGGTCAACTCATTGGAACACTTACTTTATGTTATGGAATGAAGTGTTGCCCAATTCTAAAATCGCAATAAAGCCTATTGAGATGTTTAAACTAAATTTGTTGTAATTTTGTCTTTTGACAGGGGCCTGTGGGGCACTCGGGTGACCAACCACCCCAGTTTCCCTGAGATTCTCCTGGTTTTAACACTGAAAGTGCTGCATCCCAAGAAACCTCTCAGTCCCAGGCAACCCAGGGTGGGTTGTCAGATGGACACTCCCATCTTCTTCAGCCGCGCTTTCTTCTCATACCATTCCCACTCAGTCACACTTTTTTTTTGATGTTTTTTTAACTATGCAAGGCACCCTCTCCTGTAAGCTGCGCTGTCTCCTGGTAAGCTCTAGCACTTTTAGTCTCTCTTAAGCAATTCTCTTTACTCCCCTGAGCTCAGTTTTGTACATGACTTCACTGTCATCTTCAGGTTTTCCACCACGCTGGCTTCTAAAATAGCCCCCATGAACACGATTTCTTTTTTTCGGACCAAAAAAAAAAAATCTCAAAGTTGAAAGGATCCTTAGAGTTCATGCACTCTGGAGCTCCCTGGGGACTTTCTGTAGTCCTGCCTGGGGCAATTGCATCAGAATCTCTGGCATGGGGACCAGGCACTGTTCACTTTTAACACCCCCACCTCCTGCCAGGTGATTCTAATGTACAGCCAAGGTTCTCCCTTGTGAACCTCTGACTTAGTCCAACTCCTTCCAAGTGGCAATCCTGTTTAAAAGATGGGTATTTACCCTCTGCAGTAAAATTCTCCACTGATGGGACAGAAGTGCAAATCCACATAGTCCAAGCCATTGCCAGACATGTCTAACTGTTAGCAATCTATCTCGACCCAAGTTCTGTTTCATTCTAACTTCCACTCTCTGATCCCAGCTCAAAGCTACAAAACAAGTTAGAATTTGTTTACTTCATTAAAAATTTGTTTTTCAAGTCCTCAAGGGTTGCCAGTATATAAACCCCATCCTAAGTCCCCTATTCTCCAGGCTAAATAGCTCGAGCTCCATTTACCATTCTTCACGTATCATGATTTTCAGATTTTATGTCACCTTAATTACCCTCCACTAGATGCCTTTCAGTTTGTAATGTCCCTCTCAAAATACATTGCTCTGAACTGAATACAGCAGATATAGTGAAGTGATTATAGCCCTTCATCTGGAAACTAAACATTAATTAACACTGTTTAAATATGACTCATCATTTTAGATACTCATACTGAGGGCTATGGTCTGGTAAAACCTACAGATCTTCACATGAACTACCTCCAAGTCAGGATTCTCACCTTGTGTGTATCAATTAAATATCAACCTACGGTTTCAGCTCATTTTTCCAGCCTGATGATACTTGATCCTTTTATGTAATACATTGCAGTCTCACTAAAAGCTATGTACTGTTAGCAAATCTGCTAAGCATGCTTTCTAAATTTTCGGTCATGTCATTGATAAATCGTGCCATGTAAGACAACAACAGGGACAGAATCTTGTGGTATATTTCCCTATCACCTTTCTTTAAGGAAGATTTCAAACTATTTATCAACATGATTTGGCCATGGTTCATGTTAGTACCAATCCTTTTAGTTCATTCTTATCCAATCTCTATTTCTCCAACTCATCTTTAAGCATATCATGAAAGACTCTGCTATACATTTTTTTCATACTGAAGTACTCACAAGTAAAATGATATAATGTCTGAGATTTGCTTAGAATAGTCCAATAACAACAAAAAGGTATGGTTGGGAGGAAAGTGACAGATGAAACAAAAAAAAAAAATCTGACTATTGATAGTTTGTGATGATGGGTAATGGGTATATAATGGTTTATTATATTATTCTTTTCATCTTGTATTTGTTTGAAAATTTCTACAACTAAAAAACATTTTTAAACTCTTGATGAAATAAACTTCGGTTAACCCTTGAACAACATGGCAGTTGGGGGTACTGACCTCCATGGAGTTGAAAATCTGCATGTAACTTTTGACTCCTCAAAAACTTAACTAACAGTCTGTTGACCAATAACATACACAGTCAATTTACACATATTTTCTATTTTACATGTATTATATGCTACATAAAAGAGTATACTTATAATAAAGTTACATAAAAGAAAATGTTATTAAGAAAATCATAAAGAGAAAATACATTATAGTCCTGTACTGTATTTATCAATATGGTAAGTTTGCAAGATCCCCCATCTACAAGATGAATCATCTGTCTGAAGTGGTGAGCAACCACAGCTGCAGACCTCAACCCACAGTTCATATCAAGCAATTCAACGTTTTCTTGTAATATCATCAGTCATGACTTTTCTCTGCTTCTTGAGAGCACTTCCAATATCACTCATGGTACTTTGCATGGGTCCTATGGTGTTATTCAAAGTTTACAGTGTTGCACTAAACACAATGAAAAATACTCAAAATACTCGAGAACCATGAGAGATCATTTTTACTGCAATATGCAATTTATGGCATTCTAGGCAGATACTTACAACACCTGAGCTCACTGTAATAGCAAGAGGAAGTGGCTACAAAATTATTACAGTAGTACGGTATGTACTGCAGTTAATTTTATGCAGTTATGACTTAATACTGCATCTTTATATTTGTTTAAATTTCTCTCAACTGTAAGTGGTGTCATGCATGGTCTGTAATTGTGTTAGCTTTGATGAATGTTAACTTTTTATAATAGATTTGTGTATATTTCATGGTAGTAATGATAGAATAGATTAATATCTACATATATTTTGTGCATTCATGGCATACCTTTTACCTAATTTTTTTCAATATTTCTAGGCTATATGGTTCATCTTTGAGTTTTTCCAATTGTTTCAAAGTGGACCCATATAATTCAAACCTGTGTTGTGCAAGGGTCAACTGTACACTGTTTCTATGAATTTGAGAGACTGCCAAAATTTCTTAACTCTAGAGCCCTTCTAAATATTTCACATGATAGAGTAATTTGATGTAAGTTGATTCAATAAATGCAAGCCAGTTTCCAGTGACTGGAGCTTTCTTTTTTAGGTGCCAACAAATCTTCCATATTTATTTTAAGACTTTGCCAAGTATCAACTCATACGGAGTTTCCTGGATACATTCTCTTTCATCTTTTACTATTTAGATTACCAATTCCAATAATTTAAAGAGCATATCTCTCTAAAATTCTTCAAACTCATTTAGAAAAGTCAAGGGCTCTCAATAAATTCTCATCCATTTCAATGACTTCTTAATTGTGTATGTTTTACTTTGTACTGATTGAACTCCATTTTTCTAGATGGAAGCAAAACAGAAGTTCAGAGGTTCCAATTCCTTTGCATCATCCATGATCACTGTGCATCCCTCTTCCTGTTCATGTTCTTGCACTGAACTGTAACCAAAATAACTTTTGTTATCTTTAGCATTTTTTCCTCCATGCCTCATCGCCAGCAGATATTTAGTCCAAGTGATGCTACTTTTAAAAGAATTATCCTAGCTTCTAAACATTCTTCTCAATTACTTGCCATCCCTTTCTCTATTGTACAAATCCTTGGAGGAAAGCTGTTTATTTTATAAAAGCCATAGTCACCATAGAAATTTTTAGAAAATAGAGAAAACAATATATAAGAAAATTAAACTCACCCATACTTTCTGGCCTCCTCGTAAAGTTCCTCTGATCAAATAAGTGTTTTAACTGCTTTTCACTTTTCTCATCCATTATGATTATTTATTATTGTATAATCAGATTTCTCATTTAGTTATTTCTTTTTCAGACTCGCTTTTCTTCTTCTTCTTCTTTTCTTTTTTTTTGACAGAGTCTCACTTTGTCGCCCAGGCTGCAGTGCTGTGGCACAAATCTCAGCTCACTGCAACCTCCACCCTCCACCTCCCATGTTCAAGTGATTCTCCTGCCTCAGCCTCCAAAGTAGCTGGGATTACAGGTGCCAACCACCATACCCAGCTAATTTTTGTATTTTTAATAGAGATGGGGTTTCACCATGTTGGCCAGGCTGGTCTTGAACTCCCGACCTCAAATGATCCACCCACCTCAACCTCCCAAAGTGCTGGGATTACAGGCATGAGCCACTGTGCCTGGCCTAGACTCATCTTTTAAAGCCATATTCTTTTTAGTAAATTTGATCATGAAAATTCATCTATCATTTTTCTGGTTTTGTTTTAAAATTTTATTTATGCACATATTTATTTTTAAATCTGCCTTATTAAAAAATTGAGGCGGCCAGGCACGGTGGCTCAAGCCTGTAATCCCAGCACTTTGGGAGGCCGAGATGGGTGGATCACGAGGTCAGGAGAACGAGACCATCCTGGCTAACCTGGTGAAACCCCGTCTCTACTAAAAAGTACAAAAAAAACTAGCCGGGCGAGGTGGCGGGCGCCTGTAGTCCCAGCTACTTGGGAGGCTGAGGCAGGAGAATGGCGTAAACCCGGGAGCCAGAGTTTGCAGTGAGCTGAGATCCAGCCACTGCACTCCAGCTTGGGCGACAGAGCAAGACTCCGTTTCAAAAAAAAAAAAAAAAAATTGAGGCTATGTGTCTGGTTTCCTTACAGTTCCCTCTTTTAGGACTATTAATACTTAAATGAATTAGTCAGTCATTTCTCCTACCTTCTCAATCATATCTTTCTTTTGAATTAAAACTAAACCAAGGAAGACAGGCACTAATATCTTCCTCTAACTTGCAAAGGTATCTCCAAGGAAAAGTCAAGAATTCTTCACATGTTCTACTTTTGGAAAAGTAGATATTCAATAAATATACAGGTAAAGTTACAGTGTTTCAGAATTTTCATAACTGAAAGGAATTTGGGGGTGGGGGTTGATGGAGGAAAGTGTTGCCACATCCATTGCAACCTTCTTTATGACAAGCACTGTAGTAGACACGCCACATAATTTTTTCATTTAATAGTCTCAAAGATTACATCTGGTAAGAACTGTACTGTTTTAGTCTCATTTTGCAAATAAGAAAAATGCAAATGATATAGGTTAAACAACTTCCCCAAGATGGAAGAATATAACAATAATAATTTACATATCCAGTATGCAAACTCCCCTCAAGATACTCCATCAACAGTCTACATTGCTTCTGTCCCAGCTCTGTAATTTATAATAGAAATACTTTATCCAGAGCCTGTACTTAACTGGGGTGGTTTATCTTATATTCACACAACAATGTTTTTCTCACTTTCTCTCCTTTGTATTCTCTCACCCAAAGCCCTCTACAGAGCTGCCAGTCTCATACTTCTATGTTTTCATACAGCCAAATACTATGTTTAACATCCCCTCTCATTCCTAAAACATCTAAATCTTTAAATAAAAAATAGACTGTGTTGCTCTGTACCAATTAGTAGGCCCATCCTTCCAAACCCTCTTGTAATATGTGGAGCTTCATGTTTACACAGAGTAAAAGAAGCATGTCTATTTTAACAGATTAAACTTTGGTTTGAAAATGATGAAAATAAAGCTTGGAATACTACGCTGATCAAATTTCCCTAAAAGTTGTATCAGTAAATCATATTCCCCCTTTTTTCTCCCTCAGCTCTTTTCCTGGAAATTAATATATCTTATTATTCTTTATCGGAAGATGCAAAGACCATGGCCCAGCACCTTTCTATGCATCATTCTAATGTTGGTAGCTCATTACCTAAATTGAAAACAAAACCAAAAAGTAAAACAAAACCTTGAGGTTACTAGCTCTGGGATCTTGAGCAAGTCACTTTTTCCACCTTGTTTCCTCAGCTGTAAAATGAGGATTAATGGTAATACTTACTTGACAGGGTTAAGAGGATTAAAGTGAACTGAATAATGTATAAGAAACTGCCATATGAACCATAAATTCAATGATTATAATGATGATTATGATGGTTCACAAGGCCACAACTCCGTTTGTAATCAACATACAAAATCAAATATCTAAATGTGCAACACTCAAGTAACTAGAGGCTTTTTACATCTATAAATGGTATTGAAAATTTTAAGTTTCCCAGATTGCCAGGTTTCATCTTTTTCCCATGGCAGAAAAGTCTAGGTTGGATAAGGTGGTTTCTGTCATTTTAACATTTGCTGAAACTTTTTCTCACTAGATTTGGTGCTTTCCCTGCTGATAGTGGGCACAGGGAGCCAGAATCTAGGACTGCACTTGGCTTGGTGGGAACCAGTGCTAAGCTGCCTTCCTCCTTGAGGAACAACATTAGTCTGAGATTCTAAAATCAGGGTTCACTTTCTCAGGCAAAGGAGGGTGGTGCAACATGGAAGCTGGGGATATGCATTCCTTCTCCCTTCCCTACTGATCCTACAATATGGAAGTCTCTGTGCTCCAAGTACCCTCCATCCTCCATTGCTTATTGCTCCACTAATTTCCAATTTGGTGGAGTTAAAAAGAAATACCTCTGGTGGCCTTAAAGGTCAAAGGGAGCTGTGTGGTCCTTCTCACCAAAACCTGGCTGTGGCAAAGCTGAACAGAATGAACAGAAGTTTTGAGTCATTATGGGAAGGGGAGGGGCAAACCATCCCTATGGAGTTTGGAACAAAGTGCTTTAAGCAACACCGAAGCACTGGGTAGCAGGGTGGGAGGACAAAAGGGGTCAGGAGGTAGAAGTGAGGCTCAGAAACGAGGCCCTCAGATAAACACATCTCTTTCACCTGCATCCAGTTTTACTAAGAACCCACTCTTGTCTCCTTCTTGCCTCCTTAGATAACAAGAGCAGCACCACCGGATGCTAGGACAATAAAAATGTCTGCCATCCTCACAATCATCCTCTTCCCCATTTGTTACGTGCTTACTGGGTAGCAGGCACTGTGCTAAGCACTTTATACTCATTGTTCATCAAATTATCACAACACCGTAGATATCATTAGCCTATTTTGCACTTGAGAACACTGGGGTCCAAACGTTTGATAACATATTCATGGTCATACAAATGGTAAGCACAGAGCTGGAATTTGAACATAAGCCTGCCTGACTCCAGGGATTCTAAGCTTTTAATTATTAGGAGACATTGACACTCATTTAACTCTTCTCTTCTCTTTTATTCCCTCCACCTATCCACCCCCCAACTTCCTTCAACCAAATGAGGCCAGTTTACATAGCCACCTTCTGAGAAAAGTTACCACAGGTGGTTTCTGCTTCATAAGTTGCTGGGTTGGTTTTGTGGCCAACTTTGTGTCCTGAGACCATATGATCTTGGCCAGAATAGATTGTTCCAACAACTGCTGCTTAAGCCAAAGTCAACCATAGGCTGGACTTGCATTATGTCATTTAATCCTCATAACAAAGCTTTAAATTAAGTACTAATACCAACTGCATTTTACAAGCGGGAAAACTGACATTTAGATAAGTTAACTTACCTGCCTAAGGTGGGACAGCTAGTAAGAAGCAAAACTATGATTGGAAGGTAGGTTTATCTGAATGCTTGAACACTGTTCTAACTCCCATTTTTTCAGAGATCAACAGAGTGGGCCTTGAACAAGAGATGCTCTTGAATGCAAGTTGTAACAACTAAGAGAAATTGCCCAGACACTGCAACAGGAGATGCCGACAAAGTAACAGAGTCAGAGAAGAGCTGAGTCTTGGGAATGGAAAAGTGATGAGGGAATGACTTCCACAGTGGCTACCTGGTCATCTGAGTTGCTGCTCTGCCCTCATCAAAGGGATTTCCACTCCGTGAGTCTCTGATATGCAGCTATAGAACGTGTTGCCTGTGTTTCCTGATTTATCCATGTGGGCCTGTCACCCTCATCACCTCAGGTAACAAAGTCCATTCCTTGTTACTTTATGCCTCACACATACACTCCCTTAGACCTAAACTCCCTGCAACACCACTCCTGCCAAACCCCCATGATTGTCCTGGTCTGATGGAGTGAAGTAATGAGAGACCTGGAGCCTTGTAGACCCGAATGCTCATATCTTGCCACTACCCCAGCCTCCAGCTTTACTTCCTCCTCCAATGGGTAGCTCTCTCTCTTCCTTCTTCATTGTCTGCCGGTCTGAGGGAAAAAGAGTACTGAGGCCGATGGGTGTTTTCCAAAAGGCCCTGGGTACACTGGATGTACACTAGCTGTTTCCTGCGACAACAGCAAGACAAAAGCAATGGGCATGCAGAAAGCCATATAGCAATTTGTCGCTGGAACTGCTACTTCCTGGGTCCACAAGGTCTTGGGGTGACTAGGAAACACAGCCCAAGTTTTTCTCCCCAGGCCTTCACACTCTACAGTTATCCCCATTCTCTACACAAGACAACAGAGCTCACAGGAGTCCCCATGTCACTGAGCTTGGCTAGGGCAAACAGAGAGTGGCTGCTGGTGAGAGACTGCTGAAAATGCTGGCAGCAAGCCACGTAAGACATTTTTAGTGGCCCCATAATGTCTATATACTCTAATGAACTTATATTTGTGAGCAGCTGGTGCTACATCATTAGATGTCATATGTGACAGGCTGTTCCAAGAAAGATCCAGGAATACAAGAAGCTGGATTTCCTGACTTTAGTGTCCCTGGGTTTTTAATGCCTACCCTATCTTATGGGTAATTTGGCAAATGGTCAAATTGCTACCCTGATCTTTTCTACAATTAAAAAAAAGAAAAGAACAAGCAAAGTACCTGTATACAAAGCATCTTACTACATGCCTCCTGCAGGAAGGCAGGATATAGTAATCAGAAAGAGACAAAAGAAAAAAATGACTAGGAACCTATATTTTTGCATAGATTTTCTACCTGCTTTCACCCCCACCTCTTCCCAGGCCACTAGCTATTCCAGTTTTTGGTCACCAAATTTGCCTCATCTCAAAATTAGTTTCTCTTCCCCATAATCAGTAGTATCTAGAAGCTGAGTTCCCCAGGCAACCATGAATACTTGTTATTCTTTCTGCCATGTGACTTGCCCTAAAAATAAATTCAAATATTTTTCCTACATCAAAATGCCAGGAAGAATTGGATACTGTTTTGAAGAAGTGGACACTGTTTTTTGTTTGTTTGTTTGTTTGTTTGTTTTTAATGCCTACCTGTGAAATAGAGAAGGCCTAATGCTACTTAGCCAAAATGTTTAGGAATCCTAAGAAAGTCCTAACATAGAAGAAAACATAAAAACCTGGGTGTTATCCTATCTTCAAAATGGGACAAGCAAAGAAGGGGTTGGGAAAAGAGAATTAGAACAAGCTGATACACACATGCTCACACAAATCCAGATCAGTAGAATTTGTTTTTCTTTTTAGAAAGGGAGTAGCAAAGAAAAGAGTGCGTGTTTGCTCTGAAGCTCAGTCAAGATTTTGCCACTTTCCTTTGAAACGCCCCGTTGATGTGCCAGCCAAGGACCCTTAGAGACCTCCATTTGAAGCTGAAAGTACTTGAAGCCAATTAACAAAAAAGATTTGCTTTCTAGTCTCATGTGACTCTGGGGTGGGTGACCGTTTGGAAATTATGGACAAAGTCTCCATTTAGAGCTCCTACAGAGTGATGACTCCACTATACAAATCATTGTGAATTAGGGAGCTTCCAAATTAAACTAGATTCAGCAAATAGAACAGCGACAATGGTAACAATGATACTCATAAAACTACATTTAGATGCTCTCAGAAACAGTTTACAAAATTCATTTATGTCCACTCTCTTTTTTGATCCTCAAAGAAACTCCCTAGGACACAAAGGATACATACACTACACACACACACACACACACACACAAACACACACATACACACACACCACTCCCATTTTACAGGTGTGCAAAAGCTGAAGCTAAAGAGCAAAGCAACTTGCCCAACCTGTTTGTGGCTGAGTGTAAAATTCAACCAAGGCTTCTACTTCCAGCTCAGTATCTTTTTAACCTAGACATTCTCCTCCCACGCCTCCATCCCATTATCCCCAAGAATCCTGAAACCAGTAGTGATCCAGATGACGAGGAGCTGAAAAAGCAGCCTTAGTACTTTTAGAGAATCAATTCAAAAATAGATAAAAGAATAGAAAAACTGTTGCGGGTAAGGGAAAAAGGTATTGCTGAGATGAACTAACACAGGATGAAGTCAATAAGGCAAGGGGGAAAATTCTCTCTCTTCTTTTTCCTTCACATCTTCCCTGTTCATCACCACCTAGCCTAGGCCCCAGGATTTCCTCAAATGGCCCTAACTCTTTTGCCCAATACTGGGTTGTTTTTACCAGGTTCACGTGATAGGCTCTGAAAATATTTTAGCTAAACCTTTTGATTAGCCAGGAGCACGTTTCCATTTTTTTCTTGGAACTACTAGCCCCAGTTATATTCATTTTTACTACCTCCTTTGACACATGTTCCTTATATGACATAGTCTCTGCATCCTTCCCCATTCTGGACATACCCACCCAGTTTGTCAATATCTCACTTCAGATGTGATACGAAAAAGGAAATGAAAAGTGATTTTCAGTTCTTCACTCAATAAATCAACCAAAAAGTAAATAAATATATACTGAATCACAGGAAACATCTTAGAATGATAGAATACTCTATATAATTAATATATCTTAATAGGGTAATTTTAAAAGTGTTGTTGTAGGGGTAAACAAGGTGGTGAAAGTCAAGCACTTAGCACAGAGCGTGGCACATTAGTCTTTTACAGATCACTGCAAACCAGTGCCTTCATGGCACTCTATCTGCAGTATTATCTTCAGCTCAGAGCAGTGTATTTTGGAAGTGGCATTAACAAATTGGAGGCAGAAGTTCTAAAGAAGAGAAAGGAGTTTCTACTCACAGAACTCTCATCAATAATTTGCCCCTTTCTGTTCACCCTTATCCAGCTCTGCCCTGCCTTGGTGAAGGCATAACAGGCTTGTTTCCTGAGGCTCTGTCTCAACCTAATTCCTGGAATATATTATGGGCATTTTTGCATTAGTAGGAGAGCACCTGAAAACCCACCATCACTCCCACGCCTGGGGTCAAGTGTCCTGGAATGAATTTAACATCACCTATGGGAGAATCTGGGCAAACCTCCTTAGCTAAATCCATTCCAGAGTATATAACACAATTGTGAACTTCGGTCTGGCTACCAAGGTCCTGGCCCTCTTTTCGTTTCCACCCTTAAGACTACAACCTCACCTAAACTGTTGACCAAATTAGTAGGAGACTGGCTCCCTATGCTGATTTTTTTTTTTTATTTTTATTTTTACGGGTACACAGTAGGTATCTATATTCATGGGGTACTTGAGATATTTTGTTACAGGCATGCAATGCATAACAATCATATCAGGATAAATGAGGTATCCACCACCTGAAGCATTTATCTTTTGTGTTACAATTAAATTGTACTCTTTTAGTTATTTTTAAATGTTCAATTAAATTATTTTCTATAGTCACCCTATTGCAAACCAGTGCAATAAGTTTGATAGTACCCTGTTGTGCTATCAAATACTAGCTCTTATTCATTCTTTCTAATTATTTTTTGTACTCACTACCCATCCCCTTTTCCACTCTACCCCAGCCCCCACTACCCTTCCCAGCCTCTAGTAACCATCCTTCCACTATCTCTCTCAGTTCAATTATTTTAATTTTTAGCTCCCACAAATAAGTGGGAACAAGTGAAGTTTGTCTTTATGTGCCTGACTTATTTCACTTAACATAATGACTTCCAATTCTATCCATGTTATTGCAAATGACAGGATTTTATTGTGTATGGCTGAATAGCAGTCCATTGTGTATAGGTATCACATTTTCTTTATCCAGTCATCTGTGGATGGACACTTAGGTTGCTTCCAAATCTTAGCTATTGTGAATAATGCTGCAATGAACATGGAAGGGCAGACAGCTCTTCTATATACAGATTTCCTTTCTTTTGGGTGTATACCTAGCCATGGAATTGCTGGATCATACGCGTGCACTGGTTTTAGTCCGCTTCTGTCACATAAGGTCTGAATTCAGTTTCCCATGTCTCCATGGTGCTAAGACAGACTTCCCTGACCAACAATTTGGACACAGACCAAGAATGTACTTCCCTGATGCCCCTATAGCTGGACCCCACACCTAGGATCAAATTCCTTGAATATAGTCATGACCTGGATCAAACATGAGTTTGTTCCTCTATTGGACACAATGATGTGAATTGCCTGGGGCAGCTTCCTTTCAGTCTTCCATTTGCAAAGAACTTCAGGCATATTTCATGTCTATAGATATTCTATTTATACCAACAGGGAGAAGGGAAAAAATTACAAAAAGCAGACATATAGACTCATAAAGCAAAACAGTTTATAAAAGATTTAGTGTAGTGGCAAATAGTTCTAAAAACTTTAATAGACCTTGAGGTCATTGCTGTTTTATAACTTCACTGAATCATTTTTGAATATAATATACAGTACATATTCATGTACTCATTCATATGCATGTGTGCAGTGATTTGAATCATAGTTGCCTATAATATGCTTGGCACTGCCTATACAAATATAAATAAGATTCATATTTATGGGGCCACATATTTATTCATACTTAAAGGGCCACAAAAATTAATATTCAATGGACAATTAGGTTGCTTCCAAATCTTAGCTATTGTGAATAGTGCTGCAATGAACATGGGAGGGCAGATGTTCAATATCATCACCTCAACTTATCAAATAAAAGTTTTTATGTTTGGTATGTTCTGTTAAAGATGAGAAGTATGCAATATACCTCAGTAGGTTATATAATTTCATCCAACAACATTGGCTGTAATTGGCATAAAATATAATATGTGAGCTTCATTTCTGTGGGTAACAGCAGTATTAGTCTTGAGTCTGGTATTTAGGTCTGGAATATACCTCTGGCCCTCCTAGTTGTATCCAACTAGCCACACTTCCTCACATCTA
The DNA here is from genome assembly GCF_007565055.1 of Rhinopithecus roxellana. Taxonomy (NCBI): domain Eukaryota; kingdom Metazoa; phylum Chordata; class Mammalia; order Primates; family Cercopithecidae; genus Rhinopithecus; species Rhinopithecus roxellana. Next base: position 77,690,451 of record NC_044559.1, read on the forward strand.
AATTGAGAATAACAGCAGTTTTCACCTCATAATGCTGTTATCAAAGTCAAATGAAATAATGTATACCAAGTGCTTAACATGGTACCTGAAAAGCCCCCATTTACATTGTATTTTCCTTCTCAAACACACATGATAGTTTTTGTTTGTGCAATTTAAATTAAGATATTTCCATTTTTCAAATCACCTTAGCACCTCCACTTGGGCTTAATAGCTAAGGTTAAGTGAAAATGGCCTTGAAAAAAAAGACCCTATGAGGTAAAAGCAGTAACCAGTAAGGACAACACACACACACAACCCTAACTAAAAAGGAGGTGAGTAGAAATAGGCAGCTCAGAGTCCTAGAAAATTTGTGAAAAACATCAAAACTATCACTTGCTAGGAAAAGAAGTTGCAGCACATGAAACTCCTCAAACTGGAACTAAGCCAACTCCAGGATGCATTAATAAAATGACAGTATCCCATTTGAGGTTAAGTATTTCAGAGCATATCTGGACCCTATGTTAAGTATAGACACACACTTAAAGTGAGACTTTGACAGGACATGGTCCAAAGCATTCCAAAAACATTAGCCAAGTAGAATTTCACAAAGATGCAGAATAAAGTAGGCAGAACCAGGCCTCTTCAGGCTGGGGAATGGCAGATGTGGAGGAATCATGGGAGTATCATTTCGAATATTTGAGGGACTATCTCCTACGGAAGGAGATGTAGAAAGGGGAGACGATCTCTATGGTCTACAGGGCAGAACTAGTTCTAATGACAGTGGAAAGATAAAGGGAAGGAGAAAGACTTTAATTCAACTTGGAAAAATTCTAACAAAGTTATCTAATATAGTGAGACAAGTGCTGGGGTTGGGGCTGGGGAGGTGGTGAGGAGAGATTTTAAGGATTCAACAGAGAATCCAACTAGATTAAGAAGCTGGACTGTGGATTTGGCTGGTCTGTAACCAATAATTTTGGTCTATGACCAACAATTTTTTCAGCTGCCCATGGTAAGATAAATAAAACAGTAATACACTCCCTAAGACCCATTAACTATAAAACAAGGATAATAATATCAACCTGATAGAACTAAGTGAAGATTAAATAATATGTGAAAAGGTCTTCAACATGAAAGACATAAATGAAAATTTTAAAACACAGTTAAAAAAACAGAGGAAACAAAGAAGAAAACATTAATTACTATCATCAGAGAGAGGAGAAAGTATTACATCCATGAGACCGAAAAAGTGTATAATTGTATTTAAAGAAAATATCAGAAAATAAAAACAAGCTTTTAGATATTTAAACAGTAATAATCAAAATAAGAAATTTTAACAAAAAAGTTAAAATATAAGGTTGAGCACATATCCTAAAAAGTAGAACAAAATGTCAAATTTTATCCATTGCATTCTAGCCAACGGTTGGGGAATATTAGTTTCCCCACATCTTCAACAACGCTGGATATTAAGAAAAAAATCTTTGCTTTTGGGTATGTGAAAAATAGTACCTCATTGTTTTAGTTTACTTTGTTTGCCTACCAGTGAAATTGGATATTTTCTCGTATCTTTAGCCATTGACACTTCCTCACCTACAAACCACCTGTTGACCTCTAACAAGAGTCAAGTCAACTGCCTGGGTCTTGTCAGTTTTCTTTTCCCTGTGTGTCATTAGAAACATCTTGGTTCCAAGATGGCTGAATAGGAACAGTTCCAGTCTGCAGCTCCCAAGCATGATCAACACAGAAGATGGATTATTTCTGCATTTCCAACTGAGGTACCTGGTTCATCTCATTGGGACTGGTTGGACGATGGGTGCAGTCCACTGAGGGCGAGCCAAAGCAGGGTGGGGCATCACCTCACCCGGGAAGTGCAAGGGGTTGGGGATTTCCCTTTCCTAGCCAAGGGAAGACAGTACCTGGAAAAAACAGGACACTCCTGCCCTAATACTATGCTTTTCCAATGGTCTTAGCAAATGGCACACCAGGAGATTATATCCAGCGCCTGGCTCAGTGGATCCCATGCCCACAGAGCCTTGCTCACTGCTAGCGCAGCAGTCTGAGATCAACCTGCCAGGCAGCAGCCTAGCAGGTGGAGGGGCATCCACCATTGCTGAGGCTTGAGTAAGTAAACAAAGTGGCCTGGAAGCTCGAACTGGGCAGAGTCCACCACAGTTCAGCAAGGGGGGCTGCCTCTGTAGTCTCCACCTCTGGGGGCAGGGCATACCTGAACAAAAGGCAGCAGACAACTTCTGCAGACTTAAACGTCCCTGTCTGACAGCTCTGAATAGAGCAGTGGTTCTCCCAGCATGGTGTTTGAGTTCAGAGAATAGACAGACTGCCTCCTCAAGTGGGTCCCAGACCCCCATGTAGCCTAACTGGGAGACATCTCCCAGTAGGGGTTGACTGACACCTCATACAGGCAGATGCCCCTCTGGGACGAAGCTTGCAGAGGAAGGATCAGGCAGCAATATTTGCTGTTCTGCAGCCTCCGCTGGTGATACCCAGGTAAACAGGGTCTGGTCTGGAGTGGACCTCCAGCAAACTCCAACAGACCTGCAGTTGAGGGACCTGACTGTTAGAAGGAAAACTAACAAACAGAGAGGAATAGCATCAACATCAACAAAAAGGATACCCACACTAAAACCTCATCTGTAGGTCACCAACATCAAAGACCAAAGGTAGATAAAACCACAAAGATGGGGAGAAACCAGAGCAGAAAAGCTGAAAATTCTAAAAACCAGAGCGCCACTTCTCCTCCAAAGGATTACAGCACCTTGCCAGCAAAGAACAAAGCTAGATGGAGAATGACTTTGACGAGCTGACAGAAGTAGGCTTCAAAAGGTCGGTAATAACAAATTTCTCCAAGCTAAAGGAGCATGTTCGAACCCATCGCAAGGAAGCTAAACACCTTGAAAAAAAAAAAATAGATGAATGGCTCACTAGAATAAACAGTGTAGAAAAGACCTTAAATGACCTGATGGAGCTGAAAACCATGGCAAGAGAACTATGTGACCCACGCACAAGCTTCATTAGCCAATTTGATCAAGTGGAAGAAAGGGTATCAGTGATTGAAGATGAAATTAATGAAATCAAGCCAGAAGAGAAGTTTAGAGAAAAAAGAGTAAAAAGAAATGAACAAAGCCTCCAAGAAATATGGGACTATATGAAAAGACCAAATCTACATTTGATTGGTGTACCTAAAAGTGACGGGGAGAATGGAATCAAGTTGAAAAACACTCTTCAAGATGTCTTATCCAGGAGAACTTCCCCAACCTAGCAAGGCAGGCCAACATTCAAATTCAGGAAATACAGAGAACATCACAAAGATACTCCTCAAGAAGAGCAACCCCAAGACACATAATCGTCAGATTCACCAAGGTTGAAATTAAGGAAAAATTGTTAAGGGCAGCCAAAGAGAAAAGTCGGGTTTTTCTCACAGCGGATCTCTTGGCAGAAACTCTATAAGCCAGAAGAGAGTAGGGGCCAGTATTCAACATTCTTAAAGAAAAGAATTTTCAACTCAGAATTTCATATCCAGTCAAACTAAGCTTCATAAGTGAAGAAGAAATAAAATCCCTTACAGACAAGCAAACACTGATAGATTTTGTCACCAACAGGCCTGCGTTACAAGAGCTCCTGAAGGCAGCACTAAACATGGAAAGGAACAACCTGTACCAGCCACTGCAAAAACATGCCAAATTGTAAAGACCATTGAGGCAAGGAAGAAACTGCATCAACTAATGGGCAAAATAACCAGCTAACATCATAATGACAGGATCAAATTAACACATAACAATATTAACCTTAAATGTAAATGGGCTAAATGCTCCAATTAAAAGACACAGACTGGCAAATTGGATAAAGAATCAAGACCCATCAGTGTGCTGTATTCAGGAGGCCAATCTCATATGCAAGGAACGCATACAGGCTCAAAATAAATGGATGGAGGAAGATCTACCAGGCAAATGGAGAGCAAAAAAAAAAAGCAGGGGTTGCAATCCTTGTCTCTGATAAAACAAACTTTAAAGCAACAAAGATCAAAAGAGATGAAGGCGGCCATTACATAATGGTAAAGGGATAAATTCAACAAGAAGAGCTAAGTATCCTAAATATATATGCACCCAATATAGGAGCATCCAGATTCATAAAGCAAGTCCTTAGAGACCTACAAAGAGACTTAGACTCCCACACAATAATAATGGGAGACTTTAACACCCACCCCACTGTCAATATTAGACAGATCAATGAGACAGAGGGTTAACAAGGATATCCAGGACTTGAACTCAGCTCTGCACCAAGCAGACCTAATAGACACCTACAGAACTCTCCATCCCAGATCAACAGAATATACCAATGACAAAAACCACATGATTATTTCAATAGATGCAGAAAAGGTCTTTGACAAAATTCAACAGCCTTTCATGCTAAAATCTCTCAATAAACTAGGTGTTGATGGAATGTATCTCAAAATAATAGGAGCTATTTATGACAAACCCACAGCCAATATCATACTGAATGGGCAAAAACTGGAAACATTCCCTTTGAAAACTGGCACAAGACAGGGATGCCCTCTCTCTCACCACTCCTATTCAACTAGTGTTGGAAGTTCTTGCCAGGGCAATCAGGCAAGAGAAAGAAATAAAGCGTATTCAATTAGGAAAAGAGGAGGTCAAATTGTCCCTGTTTGCAGAGTATATTTAGATAACCCCATCGTCTCAGCCCGAAATCTCCTTAAGCTGATGAGCAACTTCAGCAAAGTCTCAGGAAACAAAATTAATGTGCAAAAATCACAAGCATTCTTATACACCAATAACAGACAAACAGAGAGCCAAATCATGAGTGAAGTCCCATTCACAATTGATACAAAGAGAATAAAATACCTAGGAATCCAACTTACAAGGGATGTAAAGGACCCCTTCAAGGAGAACTACAAACCACTGCTCAACAAAATAAAAGAGGACACAAACAAATAGAAGAACATTCCATGCTCATGGATAGGAAGAATCAATATCGTGAAAATGGCCATACTGCCCAAGGTAATTTGTAGATTCAATGCCATCCCCATCAAGCTACCAATGACTTTCTTCACAGAATTGGAAAAAAAACTACTTTAAAGTTCCTATGGAATCAAATAGAGCCCACATTGCCAAGACAATCCTAAGCAAAAAGAACAAAGCTGGAGGCATCACATTAACTGACTTCAAGCTATGCTACAAGGGTACAGTAACCAATACAGCATGGTACTGGTACCAAAACAGAGAGACAGACCAATGGAACAGAACAGAGGCCTCGGAAATAACACCACACATCTGCAACCATCTGATCTTTGACAAACCTGAAAAAAACAAGAACTGGGGAAAGGATTCCCTATTTAATACATGGTGCTGGGAAAACTGGCTAGCCATATGGAGAAAGTGAAACTGGATCCCTTCCTTACACCTTATACAAACATTAATTCAACATGGATTAAATACTTAAATGTTAGACCTAAAATTATAGAAACTCTAGAAGAAAACCTAGGCAATATGATTCAGGACATAGGTATGGGCAAGGACTTCATGACTAAAACACCAAAAGCAATGGCAACAAAAGCCAAAATAGACAAATGGGATCTAATTAAACTAAAGAGCTTCCTCACAGGAAAAGAAACTACCATGAGAGAGTGAACAGGCAACCTACAGAATGGGAGAAAATTTTTGCAATCTGACAAAGGGCTAATATCCAAAATCTACAAAGAACTTAAACAAATTTACGAGAAAAATACAAACAACCCCATCAAAAACTGGGCAAAGGGTATGAACAGACACTTCTCAGAAGAAGACATTTATGCAGCCAACAGACACATGAAAAAATGCTCATCATCACTGGCCATCAGAGAAATGCAAATCAAAACCACAACGAGATACCATCTCACACCAGTTAGAATGGCGATCATTAAAAAGTCAGGAAACAACAGATGCTGGAGAGGATGTGGAAAAATAGGAACACTTTTACACTGTTGATAGGAGTGCAAACTAGTTCTACCATTGTGGAAGACAGTGTGGCAATTCCTCAAGGATCTAGAACTAGAAATACCATGTGACCTAGCAATCCCATTACTGGGTATCTACCAAAGGATTATAAATCATGCTACTATAAAGACACATGCACATGTATGTTCATTGTGGCATTATTCACAATAGCAAAGACTTGGAACCAACCCAAATGTCCATCAGTGACAGACTGGATTAAGAAAATGTGGCACAATACACCATGGAATACTATGCAGCCATAAAAAAGGATGAGTTCATGTCCTTTGCAAAGACATGGATGCAGCTGGAAACCATCATTCTGAGCAAACTATCATAAGGACAGAAAGCCAAACACTGCATGTTCTCACTCATAGGTGGGAATTGAACAATGAGAACACTTGGACACAGGGCAGAGAACATCACACCCCAGGGCCTATCATGGGGTGGGGGGGGGCAGGGGGAGGGATAGCATTAGGAGAAATACCTAATGTAAATGATGAGCTAATAGGTGCAGCAAACAAACATGGCACATGTATACCTATGTATCAAACTTGCATGTTTCACACATGTACCCTAGAACTTAAAGTATAATAATAAAAAAAAATTTGGTAGCCAGGCATGGTGGCTTATGCCTGTAATCCCAGCACTTTGGGAGGCTGAGGTGAGAGGATTGCTTGAGGCCAGGAGTTCAAGACCAGCCTGAGCCCCATAGTGAGATCTCATCTCTACAAAAAAAATTAAAAATTCGCCAGGCATGGTGTTATGCACTTGTAGTCCCTGCTACTCAGGAGGCTGAGGCAGAAGTGAGCCATGATCACATCACTGCACTTCAGCCTGGGCGACAGAGTGAGACTCTGTCTCCGAAAAAAAATTAAAATAAAAAGAACCATCTTTGAGTAGTATAGATGTAATATGTGAGGAGGGTTTTTGGAATAGGCAATAAAACATAAATATATCAAGGCCTCTGCAACACTGTTATATGAAAACCCAGCAACTGAGTGGAGAATGGCCTACTTATACCACTGAGCAATTAGGAACCATCTGAGTAATTAGTTGCTGTTTTTGATTTAACAATTGATTTCTTAGTTTGGATGTAATAAGAAGAGGTTTTCATGATTGCTTTAAATGTTTGTGTAGGTTGGGGACTTCACAACTCCAGGGGTGTTATTTACACCCTAGACCATCTGGATACCACTGGAGTTATGCCCCAACAACCTACCGGTTGTATGCAGCAGACCTGGTTGGGTACGTAGGAGTCATGGACAGGCCTTTAAGAATCTACCATGGAGATAAATTGCGATATTTCCTGTAACATGTCCTCAATATCTAAGATCATTTTATATATTAGGATGAATCATAAGAAACTGCCAAGATGACAATTTTTGACTTACAAAACTGTCCATTTCAAATTGTTCAACCTAATAAATATTTGTAAAATCCTGTATTTGTAAAATCCAATATTTGTAAAATGGGATATTGCAGGTTAAGAATTGGACAAATTAGCATTACCTTTTAAGAGTTTCTCAGTTATTGAGGAGCCATCAGTTCAACCTGCTCTAATGTGTGGGCCTTGCTGTGTATGGGTTGGGGTGAGTCAAAGTAAAACAGAAGCAGTGTAGGATGGGGATGAAGGCTTTCATCAATCACTGGAGTTCACTGAAAGATGACTTTCCTATAAAAATATAGGCATACCTCATTTTATTGAGCTTTGCTTTACTGAACTTCGCAGATACTGCATTTTTTACAAATTAAAGGTTGCAGTGACCCTGTGTCAAGCAAAGCTATTGGCTCCACTTTTTCAAGAGCATGTGCTCCCTTTCTGTCTCTGTAATATATTTTGGTAATTCTTGCCATATTTAAAACTTTTTCATTATTATTAGACCTGTTATGTAGATCTGTGATGAGTGATCTTTGATGTCACTATTGTCATTGTTTTGGGATGCCTTGAACTGTACCATGTAAGATGGCAAATTTAATAAATGTAGTGTGTGTTCTGACTGCTCCACTACCATCTGTTTCCTTGTCTCCACCATTCTTCTCAGGCTTCCCTATTCCCTGAGACATAACATATCAAAATTAGGCCAGTTAATAATGCTACAATGACCACTAAGTGTTCAAGTGAAAGGAAGAGCCATACATCTCTCACTTGAAGTCAAAAGCTAGAAATGAGTAAGCTTACTGAGGAAGGCATGTCAAAAGCTGAGATGGGTTGAAAGCTAAGCTTCTTGCATAAAACAGCCAGGTTGTGAGCACAAAGAAAAATTCTTTTAAAAAAGCAAACACACTGCTACAGTGAACACACAAATGATGAGAAAGACAAACTTATTGCTGATACGGAGAAAGTCTGAATGGTCTGGATAGAAGATCAAACCAGCCACAACATTCCCTTAAGCCAAAGCCTAGGGCTTTGACCAAAGCAAGACCTGAACTCTCTTCAGTTCTATGAAGGCTGAGTGATGTGAGGAAGCTGAAGAAAAGCCAGAAGCCAGCAGAAGTTGGTTCATGAGGTTTAAGAAAAGAAGCCAATTCTGTAATGTAAAAGTGCAAGATGAAGCAGCAAGTGCTGATGGAGAAGGCTGCAGCAAGGTATCCAGAAAAGCATGCTAAGATCATTGATGAAGGTGGCTACATGAAACAACAGACTTTCAGTGTAGACGAAATAGCTTTCTTTTGGAAGAAGATGCCATCTAGAACTTTCATAGCTAGAGAGGTGAAATGCCTGGCTTCAAAGCTTCAAAGGACAGGATGACTCTCTTGTTAAAGGATAATGAAGCTGGTGACTTTAAGTTTAAGCCATTACTAATTGACCATTCTGAAAATCCTAGGGCCTTTAAGAATTATGTTAAATCTGCTCTGCCTGTGCTCTATAAATGGAACAAAAAAGGCTGGATGACCATAAATCTGTTACAGTATGGTTTACTGAATATTTTAAGCCCACTGTTGATGTCTGCTTCTCAGAAAAAAATATTCCTTTCAAAATATTACTGTCCATTGACAATGCACCTGGTCATCCAAGAGCTCTGATTGAAGATATACAAAAAGATAAATGTTTTCATGCCTGCTAATACAATATCCATTCTGCAGCCTATGGTTCAAGGAGTGTTATGGTTTGGATATTTGTCTCCTCCAAGCCTCATACTGAAATTTTATCCCCAGTGTAGAGGTGGGGCCAAATGGAAGGTGTTTGGTCATGGGGGCAGATCCCTCATGCATAGATCAATGACCTTCTTTGGGGGTGAGAGAGTTCTTACTCTATTAATTCTCATGAGAGCTAGTTGTTAAAAAGAGGCTAGCACCGGCCCCTCTATACCTTGCTTCCTCTCCCACCATGTGATCTCTGCATACTCTGGCTCCCCTTCACCTTCCTCTAACAGTGGAAGCAGCCTGAAACCCTCACCAGATGCCCAATCTTTAGCTTTCAAGCCATCAGAATTGTGAGCCAAATAAACTTTTCTTTCTTTATAAATTTCCCTGTCTCTGGTATTCCTTTATAGCAACACAAAATAAAGTAATTTTGACTTTCAAGTCTTATTTAAGAAATACATTTAGTAAGGTATGTATAAAAATATTATACATAATGATTTTTCTGATGGACCTGGGCAAAGTAAATGGCAAAGTAAATTGAAAGCCTTCTGGACAAAAATTACCATTCTAGGTGCCATTAAGAACATTCATGATTCACGGGAGGAGGTCAAAATACCAACATTAACAGGAGTTTGGAAGAAGTTGACCCCAACCCTCAGGAATGACTTGGAGGGGCTCAAGACTTCAGCGGAGAAAGTGACTGCAGAAGTGATGGAAACAGCAGGAGAACTAGAATTAAAAGTGGAGCCTGAAGATGTGAATGAATGACTGCAGTCTTGTGATGAAACTTGAACAGGTGTCAAGTTGCTTCTTATGGATGAGCAGAGAAAGTAGTTTCTTGAGATGGAATCTACTCCTGGGGAAGATACTGTGAACATTGTTGAAATGACAGCAAAGGATTTACAATATTACTTAAACTTGCTCAATGAAACAGCAGGAGTGCTTGAGGAGGACTGACTCCAATTTTGAAAGAAGTTCTACTGTTAGTAAAATGTTATCAAACAGCACCACATGCTACAGAGAAATCTGTGATAAAAGGAAGAGTCATTCGATGTGACAAACATCATTATTGTCTTCTTTTAATAAACTGCCATAGTCACTCCAACCTTCAGCAATCAACACCTGATAAGTCAGCAGCATAAACATCAAGGCAAGACTCTCCACCAGCAAAAAGAGTACCACTCACTGAAGGTTCAGATGATTGTTAGCATTTTTTTTTTTTTAGCAATAAAGTACTTTTAATTAAGGTGCATTGATTTTTAGACATAATGCTATTGTACACTTAATGATACAGTATCATGTAAACATAACTTTTATATGCACTGGGAAACCAAAAATTCATATTACTCTTTTAATCACGTTACTTCCTTTGTAGTGGTCTGGAACAAAACTTGCAATAACTTTGAAGTATGTCTGTACTATAGTGAGTAAGATTTTAGAGAAAAATATATGACCAGTAAAGCTAAAAAGAAGTCAAGAAAACTCCAGGAAGCCTTCACATACATGAACGAATATCTAATGGGTGGTCGTTTTTGACTAATGGGAAAATATTTGTACTCCTAAAGAGGGAATGTATCTGAGAAGCACATCTCTCATGAAAAAGGACATCTCTAATTGTTCAGAGTTCATGCCTAGAGATACACTGGGGGACTAATTTGGGATAAGTGGGAGCCAAGAGTTTTCAGGAAAAAGTTAAATGTCATCAAGGTCCAAGGAATCATATAGGACATCACTAAAAGGAGGTTGAAATGCTATAGAATGCATGGTAGTAAGAAAAGGAGAGGGGAACTGGGCACACTCAGCCAGCAACCAGTTGTGCAACATGAGCACATTCCTTCCCACCTCATGACTTCAATGTTTCTCACTCATACACTGCTGAAATTTGGAAAGAAATTTGGAAATTCTACTTTTAGGAATTGATCCTAAAGGAATTGATCCTAAAGAAATTGTCAAAGATGTGAAATGAGGTTAATCCACAGAAGTTATAATATAATTATATATTTGGAAAATAACTTGCAAATGTTTTTGAAAAACAATTTGGAAAGTAATTGGAAGTTTCCCAAATGCTTCCCAAAAGGAAATGGTTAAATAGACATATGGTATATGTTCAAATGATGGAATATTATATGCAGCCATTAAAAGATCATATGGTAAAAGCCACTCAATTGTCACAACAAACTGTAAAGTAAAATTGAGGATTACAATTGGTATGCATAACATGGCTCCAAATTTGTAGAAAATAAATACAAAAAAACAGTAAAAAGTAAGCCAAAGAGAGGGAACAAGAGAAAGACTAAAAAGTCATATGACAGAGTTACAAGTAGTAAACTTACACAAATTTTTATTTTCTTATTTATTCTTCATATATTCTAAATTTTGTTATAAACTTGTATTAATTTTGTAATTAAAACAGATAGCAAATGCAATTAATGTCATTTTAATTAAGAGATTTGAGGATATTTAAGTGTCTTCCAGCACTAAAATCCATTGAGTCTTTTTAAAATGCCAAATGCATAGATACATACACCACATATGAAATGTGATCTTCTACTCCTCCCCAGCCCTAATCCTCCATTAGTTTTGCAAACAGATCTGCTCTCTGAAGCCATAAAGCAGTTCTGGGAAGAGTAACAGTAGGTTACTCTGGAGTATGTTACTCTGGAGTAACCCACTGTTACCTGGAGTTTGGGCTGTCTTCACAATCTGAATCTTAGAGCAAGCTTTTTGAGAAAAACACAATTGAAAAAGACCATACTTCCTGCCCTGAAAGACCTCTGGCTTTTTTTTCACAGAAAATGTCTGCAGTCTGGATAGACATCAGCACCAGGAAGTTACACACCTTTCTGTAAATATTTCCATCCCTAAAAGACTTCCTCTACTTGTGAAATCTTTACTAACAACCTTCAACATTCACTGTGCCAAATGCCAGGGTCAATTCTCAGTTTCATATTTTACCCATGAGCAGCATTAGACTCAGACCCAGTTGAAACACTTTTCTCTGATGGCTCCCAGGACACCATACTCACCTACCTAGTTTATCCCCCTTCCCCTACTCCAACACACACTCTCTCTCTCACTCTCTCTCTCTCTCTCTCTCACTCAATCTCTCAATCTTCTTGGATGGTTTCTCATCCTATACCCAACCTTTAAAGTTGGAGCATCTGGCTCAGTGCTTACAGCATTGTTGTTGCTGTTTTTTTCTAGTTACACTCACTTACCCAGTCTCATTGGATTTAAATCCTGTCTCACTCAGTTTAAACACCACCTGATGACCTAAATTTGTATCTCAAGCCCAGTCTTCTTCCCCAGACTCCAAATTTGTATATCCTTCTGCTCCATTTGAAAGACGCATGTCAAACAGACATCTGAAAATTAACACACCCAAAACTGAGATCCTGATCTTCCCACTCAAAGCTATTCCTCCTACAGTCTTCTCATCTCAAGGCAACTCCATCCTTCAGTTTCTTGGAAGGCCCAAAACCTTGGAGTCAAGTTTCCTTCTCTCTTGTTTCCCATTCAAATCCAACTAGCAGATTTTATTGGCTCTACTAGATCCAAAATCCAATCACTTTTCACCACATCCACTGCTGCTACCTAGAAATGGACACCATCATTTTTACCTGTATTACTGCAGTAGTCTCCCAATTAGTCTCTCTTCTTCTGCTCATATCCCTTTATGTCTATTCTCTACAATGCAGCCAGAGTGATCCTATTAAAACGTGAATTGGATAAAGTCACTCCTGTGCTCAACACTCACAGTGGTTTCCCATTGCTCTGTAAGTAAAAGTCAAAGGTTATATAGTGGTCTGCAGGATGCTAGACATTCTGTTTAGGCCAAACCTACCTCTCAACTCTCACCTCCTTGCTTTCTCCACTCCAACCACAGTGGATTCTTTGTTGTTTCTTAAACACCTAATTTCTCCTCAGAATTTTGTACATATTGGTTCCTCTGCATGGAATGTTCTTCAAAGAAACAGCCACATTAGCAGCTATATGCTACCTACCACAAGTCTAAAGAGATCATAGAAATGATATCCAACAAAGGCTCAGGAAAACTGCTAAGCAGTGGAACAGGAGCTCACTCCCTAATTCAATAGAGGTTTGCTCTCAGTGGGGAAGGAACAAAGGCTCCTTCCTGAATGGCTTTATGCCTCTGGACAACCATACTGACAAAACTCTGACAGCCCTAGTAACTTTATTTTCTGGAACATGACTACTGTACATGGCGAGAAGACTTTTGCCTTCTTTCTGGGATCTGAGTGAACTTTTCTGCTTAGAGGATTTAGATGTCTTCTCATATTTAGATGGGGATCTAGCATTTGGTGATTGCATTTTTCCAAGATCTGAACAGAACGTGAGGGAGCCATGGGCAGACTATGCATTCTATCCATATCTAACGTTAGACTGGGATAAATCTCCCCCAATACATCCTTAAATACTTTTTAGGATACGGTGAAAAACACATTCATACATACATACATACAAAAGGAATCTCTTTTCTTTCAAGGATAAGGCCTTAGAGTAAATAAATTTGCAAGAAAATAGAAAGAACAATGAAAGAAAAGCTTGCCTCTAAAATAGATATGAGGCAGGAATAAGATGGAAATCTTTTGTTTTTTTTGAACTCTGTACAAGAGGATGTTGCCATAAACAAGCTAAAATAAAAGATTTCATGGAAGCCAAAAACATTGTAACTGAATGAAAGTTTATACTGGAGATAGTTAAGGAAAATTGAATCAGTGACATAGAGGAAATTCTTAGGAAAATAGTATCAGAATGCAATGAAGAATAAACTGATAGAACAGAAGGAATAAAGAAGGAAGGAGAAAGAAAGAAAGAAAGAAGAAAGAAAGAAAGAAAGAAAGAAAGAAAGAAAGAAAGAAAGAAAGAAAGAAGAAAGAAGAGAGAGAGAGAGAAGAAAGAAAGAAAAAAGAAAGAAAGAAAGAAAAAAAAAGAAAGAAAAAAGAAAGAAAGAAAGAAGAAAGAAGAAAGAAGAAGAAAGGAAAGGAGGAGGGAGGTGGGAGGTATGGAGGAGTCTGTATTAATTAAGGAACGTCACTCCCCATCCCATCCCATCACTCTCGATGCGAGATCGTCGTTATGGCTTCTAAGCCCTTAGTTTTTTTCTTTTTTCAGGTTGCTTCAGGCAGTGCAGGCCGCAGGCAGGCAATTTAGAGATAAGAGATTCAAATAATAGGTCCCAAGAAAAACAAAGAAAACAGGCGCATTAATCAAAGTTGTGACAGAAGAAATGTTTCTTGCTCCTAAATAAGTCCTAAATTTGGAAATCAAGAGGGTTTACCATATTACAGGCAAAAATTTTTGAAAGGAAGTCTACACCCAATTGTCTTATTGTGAAAGTTGTAAATTTCAGAAATGGGGAACAAAAACCATTCAGGCTAAAAAACAGTTGTCCTCAACTTCTGAGTCTGTTTTGTGCTGCTACAACAGACTGAGTCATTTATAAACAACAGAAGTTTATTTGGCTCACAGTTCTGTTGGCTGGGAAGTTCCAGATCAAGGGGCCAGCATCTGGCGAGGGCCTTCTTGCTGTGTCATCCCATGGCAGAAAGCAAAGGGCAAGAGAGCATAAGAGCAAGAGATCAAACGCACAGCTTCAAGTCCTTTTATTATTGGCATTGATCCATTCATGAGGGAGGAGCCCTCATGACCCAAACACCTCCCAGTAGGTCTTGCCTCCCAACACTGTTATATTGGGGATTAAGTTTTGAACATATGTTTTTAGGGGGACATATTCAAACTATAGCAATTTCTTTACAGCATCAAACTTCTCAAGACAATGGAGGAATATTTCCAATGACTTGAGGGGGAAAGATTGTTATATTTAAGAGAAGTTGTCTCTCTTTTATAACACTGATTCCCTTTCTAAAAAATTAATATGCTTACTAAACCATTATGAAAGGAATCAAGATTAGGGACCCAAGAATGGGGAAAGGTATAGTGAGATAAGAACTATATTAAAATTCATTAAATTCATGGAGGAATGAGTTTGATTATTAATATCCAAACAAAGAGAAAAACATCCTGTGAAATAAATGACTAATATAATTTTTACTATTTGAATTTATAACATTGTCAAATTAAATATTTAAAATAAGAAAAAGGAGGACACAGGGACACAAAAACTCTTAATCCTTCTCTCATAATGGGGTCAAAAATTACTAACTTCACTTTGATATTAAGATAAATTTAAGCTCAGGAATGCTTTCCCCCCCCCTTTTTTTTTTTTTTTTTTGAGATGGAGTCTCGCTCTGTCTCCCAGGCTGGAGTGCAGTGGTGTGATCTCAGCTCACTCAAGCTCTGCCTCCCAGGTTCCTGTCATTCTCCTGCCTCAGCCTCCTGAGTAGCTGGGACTATAGGCGCCCACCACCACGCCTGGCTAATTTTTTTTTTTTTTTTTTTTTTGTATTTTTAGTAGAGATGGAGTTTCACCATGTTAGTCAGGATGGAATGCTTTTCTTTTATTTCCACAGCCTGAGCAACATAACAAGACCCTGTGTCTACAAAACATAAAAAAATCAGCTGGGTATGGTGGTGCATGCCTGTAGCCCTAGCTACTCAGAAGGCTGAAGCAGAAGGATCACCTGAGCCTGGGAGTTCAAGGTTACAGTGAGCTATGATTATGCTACTGCACTCCAGCCTGGGTGACAGAGCAAGACCCTGACTCAAAAAAAAAAAAAAAAAAAAAAAAAAAAAAAAAACAAAAACAGAGAATCAAATTGGATTTAGAAAGATTAAAAACAGACAACATATATCAGCCAAATGGGCGGGGGGGGGGGGGAACAGAATTTAAGACTAAAAAAGTAGATAAAAAGCAGTTATTTCAATTTTATCAAAATATGAACTGCAAAAACATACAAAACATGAGTAGAGGTAAATAGACAATAGACAATTGTATTGAATTAAATGAATCTTAATTGCATTAAGAGCATGAAGTCACTATTATTTGAAGCACTGTTAAAGAATCTAAGAACTTATGAGGAATACAGTATTGAGGGTAATTGAGGTTAAAAGTAAATCTATAATAACAATTGTTTGATCAATTAACAAAATTTGATTATAGACTACAATTGAAAGTATTCTATCAGTGTTAGATTTCCTGAGTTTGATTATTGTACTGTGGTTATATAAGAGAATATCTTTGTTCTTGGGAAATACATACTGAAATCTTTAAGGGTAAAGGAACATAATATATACAACTTATTCTCAAATGGTTCAGGAAAAATACTATATGTGACTGTTGTGTGTGGGAGAGACAGAAAAGGGAAGAGAGAATGATAAAGCAAATGTGGCAGAATTTTTTAACTTGGTAAATATTTGTGAAGTGCTCTTTGAATTGTTCTTGTAACTTTTCTGTAATTTTGAAGTCCTTTCAAAACAGAAAAATTAATACAACAACAACAAAAAATCTCTGATAACAAACCAAAAATGAAATTTTACAACAATTACATTTATAATGGCACCAAAAAGAAAATCATACTTAGGAATAAATTTAACAAAAAAATACAAAAGTTACACTCCGAAAACTACAAAATATTACTTAAGGAAATTAAGAAAGACCTACACACACAGAAAGACATCACATGTTCATGGATTGGAAGATTTAATATTTTTAAGATGGCAATATTCTCCAAATAGATTTACCGAGTTGATGCAATCTTATTAAAATCTCAGCTGGCTTCCTTGCAGAAGTTGACAACCTGATCTTAAAATTCATATGGAAGTTAATGGGACCCATAATACCCAAAACAATATTTTAAAAATAAAAAGAAATTGGAGGACTCACACTGCCTGATTTCAAAACTTACTACCAAACTGTAGTAATCAAGAAATGTGGAACTGACATAGGGCTAGATACATAAAGAAATGGAATGTAACTGAGAGTGTAGAAAAAAATGCTCACACTTATGGGAAATTGATTTCCAACAGGGTGCCAAAACAATTAACAGGAGAAAATAATAATCTTTTCAGCAAATGGTGCTGTAACAACTACATATTCACATAGAAAAACATGGCCGGGCACGGTGGCTCAAGCCTGTAATCCCAGCACTTTGGGAGGCCGAGACGGGCGGATCACGAGGTCAGGAGATCAAGACCATCCTGGCTAACCCGGTGAAACCCCGTCTCTACTAAAAAATACAAAAAACTAGCCGGGCGAGGTGGCGGCGCCTGTAGTCCCAGCTACCCGGGAGGCTGAGACAGGAGAATGGCGTGAACCTGGGAGGCGGAGCTTGCAGTGAGCTGAGATCCGGCCACAGCACTCCAGCCTGGGTGACAGAGCGAGACTCCGTCTCAAAAAAAAAAAAAAAAAAAAAAGAAAAACATGAAAATTTGGCCCCTACCTCATAACATATATAAAAACTAACTCAAAGTGGATCAAAAACCTAAATGCTAGGGCTAAAACTATGTAGCTCTTTGAAGAAAATATAGATGTATGTCTTCATGACTTTGGATTAGGCAATAGTTTCTTAGGTAGGACAACAAAAGCATAAGAACCAAAGAAACTATAGATTTAATATCATCAACATTTAAAACTTTTAAATTTTGTGCTGCAAACAACACTGTCAAGAAAGTGAAAAGACAACCCACAGAATGGTAGAAAATTTTTGGAAATCATATATCTGAAAAGGGAATATATAAGGAATCATTGCAACTCAATTATAAACAGGTGAGCCAATTTAAAAAATGGGCAAAGGGGGGCCAGGTGTGGTGGCTCACACCTGTAATCCCAGCACTTTGGGAGGCCGAGGCAGGTGGATCACCTGAGGTCAGGAGTTCGAGACCAGCCCAGCCAACATGGTGAAAGCCCGTCTCTACTAAATATACAAAATTAGCTGGGCATGGTGGCACATGCCTGTAATCCCAGCTACTCGGGAGGCTGAGGCAGGAGAATCACTTGAACTCAGGAGGCAGAGGTTGCAGTGAGCCAAAATCATACCATCACACTCCAGCCTGGGCAACAAGAGTGAAACTCCACCTCAAAAAAAAAAAAAAAAAAAATGGGCAAAGGATCTGAACAGACATTTTTCCAAAAAAGATCCACAAATGCCCACTAAACATATGAATAGATTTTCAAAACCATCAGCCATCAGGGAAATACAAATCAAAACCTCAATGAGATACTACTTCACACTCATTAGGAAGGCTGTAATAAAAGATAGGTAATAACAAGTGTTGGCAAGGATGTGGAGAAATTGGAATCACCATATATTGCTGGTGGAAATGTAAATAGTCCAGCTGCTTTGGAAAACAGTCTGGCAGTTCATCAAATGGTTAAACATAGACATACAAGTGACCCATCAGTTTTGCTCCTAGGTATATAACCAAAAGAAATTAAAAACACAAGTCCACACCAAAACTTGTCCATGAATGCTCACAGCAGCATTATTCACAATGTCAAAAAATAAAAACAATCCAACTATTCATCAACTGATGAATAAAATGTGGTATATACATTCAGTGGGATATATGCTATGAAATGAATGTCCAGAATAGGCAAAATTGTGGAGACAGAAAGTAGATTGGTGTTTTCCTAGGACTCAGAAAACGGAGGGGCAGGGGTGGAGGGGCACGTAGGGAGGAAATGGGGAGTGCCCATTAATAGGTATGAGGTTTCTTTTCAGGGTGATAAAATGTTCCAAAATTGATTTTGGTGGTGGTACACAATCCTGTGAATATACAAAAACCACTGAATTGTCAACTTTAAGTTGGTGAATTGTATGATATGTGAATTATATCAATTATATCTCCAGATATCAACAACTATGGATTTGAATCTCAACTTCAGCACTTACCAAATGAGAGACTTTAACAATTGAGTTACTTAACATTAAATTATACCAATCTCCTAGGATTGTTGGAAAACTGAATTAACTGAATTAATCCACTGTAAGTCTGTGTGTTAACTAACTAAAGACACCAGCACTTCCTTTCATTAAACACTTACCATATTCATTTCCTTTGCCTGCTATAACAAATTACCATTAAAAACTCAGTGGTTTAAAATAACACACATTTATTCTCTTACAGCTCTGGAAGTCTGAAGCCTGAAATCAGTTTCACTGGACTGAAATCAAGGTGTTGGTAGGACTAAGCTCCTCTCTACCCATCGGAGAATATTATGGTTGGAGATAAATTACCATATAATTGAAAAGACTGGATTGATTAATAAATATCCAATTTTATATCCTAAAAACATACAGCTTCTTCACACGTGTTCATAGATTTATACAAACCCACCATATGCTTAGTTACAAGGAAACCTCAGAAATTATAAAGCCATATTCTTTAACCATCATGGAAAAAGTGAAAAATTAATCATAATGGCTAAACAAAAATAAAAATCATTTAGAATCTTCTAAAAGTAATAACCTGGGCTACAGAGAATAAAAATATGATGTCAAACTATTTAGAAAACTATGACACCACATATAAAAATGTGTTGGATCTATTCACGGTAAGAACAGATTCAGAAAAACTATCACAGGCCAAGTGCGGTGGCTCACACCTGTAATCTCAGCATTTTGGGAGGCCTAGGCAGGCAGATCACTTGAGTCCAGGAGTTCTAGACCAGCCTGGGCAACATGGTGAAACCCCGTCATAACAAAAATAAATAAATAAATACCGAAAAACTATTATAAGTATGGCAGGAAAACTAGAATACCTTTATATGATAAAGCACTCACATATGTTGATTAAAAACGTCAAATCCAAATAAGTATTATAATAAACAGGAAAAGGATGTAAAAAGTATACAAAAGAAGTATATCATGTGAAAAATGTCAAATTTACTGCAATTAAAGAAATACAAACTAAAACAATCTAAAAATTGATAAGATTATTTAAAACCAGGGCCGGGCGCGGTGGCTCAAGCCTGTAATCCCAGCACTTTGGGAGGCCGAGACGGGCGGATCACGAGGTCAGGAGGTCCAAACCATCCTGGCGAACACGGTGAAACCCTGTCTCTACTAAAAATACAAAAAAATTAGCCGGACGCGGTGGCCGGCGCCTGTAGTCCCAGCTACTCGGGAGGCTGAGGCAGGAGAATGGCGGGAACCCGGGAGGCGGAGCTTGCAGTGAGCCGAGATTGCGCCACTGCACTCCAGCCTGGGCAACTGAGCAAGACTCCGTCTCAAAAAAAAAAAAAGATTATTTAAAAACAAAAACACCAAAGCTGTCAGGGATGCCACAAAACAGGAACGAACTGCTTTTGAGAGCATGAAGGGACCAACCTTTGGGAAGGTGACCTGGCAACAGTACTCAAGAACTTTAAAAAACATTAACAAGTTTCAATCTAGTAAGTCTATTTCTCGGATCCTATCCTCAGAGTGCAATCCTACATATGGAAAAAACTTCCTGCATGAAGACATTTATTGGAAATGGAAACAACCTCAGTGTTCAATAACAGGAGAACTGTTAAATAAACCATGTGACTATAAAAAATACGCTAACAAAGACCACACTATAAAATGGAAAATAGTTGTGCTTCACTACTACAGTAAAACCAGGCTTTAAAACTGTATATATGGCCTAATGATCATGGTGCCATCTCAATTTTTCAAGGTCCTACTCAAGTGAATGCCAAATGAGAGAAACAACCCAGGCATAGTAAAAAACAACTGCCAGGAAATAGCACCAAAATATTACAAGTGATTGTTTTTCTTCCCTACTGTAATCTACAGTATCATGTTTTCTTAACAGGCATGTGCTACGTTACTTTTATCCTCATGGACATAAAGCAATGCTTTACATCGTTCCTATGAATCAAAAGGAAACACTTCATTTTTTTTTTTTTTTTGGCTTCTTTTTTAAATTTTTTAAACCAAGCAGTGGTTATGGAAGGAAACACCTCTTTGTGTAGGGCATGTACTGCCATTGTGGATCTCTAAAGTCACTTTGATATTCTAACAAAACTGTATGTCGCATACATGTTAGATAACCTCTACTTTGGATTCTTTTCTCCAAAAACTTATTTTCTCTTCACAACTCCCTCAAGTTTCCAAGCCTAAAGAAATTCCATCGGTTCTCTCTGCACCCACTTTCCTTGCTTTGCTCCTAGAATTATTCCCACCTTTCTTCTGCAGAGCGTAGACAATGCCTCAGGCACACTGTTCCCAATCTCAGAGCCCTGAGCCCCTGCTACCTCTAGCTTCTTGGGACTCCAACACCCAGCACAAGGTTCTGCAGGCAGCCACACATTCTGCTCCAGTACTTCTCAAGTTGAAGGCAGAGAATAAGGGAAGGTTAGGGAAGCTTGGAGCCATGGAGAAAAGGTGGAGATGTAGGAAATCTAACCGAAGGCCTTTTTGTGTAACAGTAGTTTGTGTGTCCTGAAGATTCCAGTTTCTAGTATTTGGCAAATTGGGAGCCTCAATTTCCTGTTCTAGGGCATATATCTGCTGAATGAATAAATGAATTAGGCTTCCCATCATCCTGCAATGACAGCTGATCAGTGCTAGAAGTGGTAGCTTGGTGAGGGGGTGGAGGGTGGGAAGAGCTTGGTCATTTAGTACCAAAATAAGCCCTGAGACTAAGGCATGCGATGACCCTGTCACATTGCTAGTCAAAGTGTGGCCTGTGGAGGGGCAGCATTATCATCACCTGGGAACTTGTCAGAAATGTAGACCTACTTCAGAGCTATTGGATCAGAATCTGCATTTTAACAAGTTCTCTAATGATACATACCCATGTTCAAGCACTGCCTCAGAACACACACGCGTGCACACACACACACACCAATATCACCAAGACAAAAAAGTGATTCCACTCTTGCACACTTCACCAAACCATCAAGACATTTAGTGATTCTTCACCACAGGGGCTGCTCTTGATTTTGGCCTTCCTCCGAAGTACTTAAAAGAATAGACTCGGCCGGGTGCGGTGGCTCAAGCCTGTAATCCCAGCACTTTGGGAGGCCGAGACGGGCGGATCACGAGGTCAGGAGATCGAGACCATCCTGGCTAACACGGTGAAACCCCGTCTCTACTAAAAATGCAAAAAAATTAGCCGGGCGAGGTGGCGGGCGCCTGTAGTCCCAGCTGCTCGGGAGGCTGAGGCAGGAGAATGGCGCGAACCCGGGAGGCGGAGCTTGCAGTGAGCTGAGATCCGGCCACTGCACTCCAGCCTGGGCGACAGAGCGAGACTCCGTCTCAGAAAAAAAAAAAAAAAAAAAAAAAAAAAGAATAGACTCCATGTAATTTACTCCAGGCCTCACCTTCACTCTACACAGATGGAGCCCATCACCTCTGGACAGTAGTGGGTGGGATTAAACCCTACTGCCCTTGAGCACCATTACCAGTTATAAAGAGCAGAGAAACAACCAAAAAGACAACACAAGGGGGAAAGCCCTCTCAAAATGTAATTTGACCAAGTAAAGGCAATACCAATCACAATGATTTATAAAAACTGTTTACCAGATGTAGGTTATTACCAAGGTTATTACCAATCATGATTAAGGAAATCATTTAATGTGCAGTTGATTGCTTTGTAAAGGCTTATTTGATTACCTGACCCATACTGAAGGATAAACTCTGTACTTCTGCCTTCAGATCTCCAAGATGGACATGTAAGTAGGTTGACTGCTCAGAGCTTGGGAAAAAAAGTGGGCTTTTTACTCTTAAATCTACACTATAGTTAAGGTAAAAGAGAGAAAAGATCTTTAAGCACTGCTGGGAGGGTGAAGGGGCTTGCCATGGGCACCAGATTCTACTCATTTTCTAGATCCAACTGAAGTGTCCCATCCTTTGAGAAGTTTCTCCAGAAGCCATCACTCCCTATTCTGCTTCTCATGGCACTTTCTCTTGTATTATTATTTTTTATTTTTATTTTGTTAGAGACAAAGTCTCATTATGTTGCCCAGGCTGGAGTGCAGTGGTTATTCACGGGTGCAAATATAGCACATGACAGCCTCAAACTTCTGGGACCAAGCAATCCTCCTGCCTCAACCTCCTGAGTAGCTGGAACTACAAGTATGTACCACTGTGTCATGGCACTTTGTTTAGACTTATATTACAGCTCTTAGGGAGGTAGAATGTATCCATTAGGATCCCAGACTTTGCAGCCTAACTACAGCAGTCAAAATTTCCCCTCTGCCTATTATTAGCTGTGTGACCTTAACCAAATGACCTTCTTCCACCAGCTGGAAGATACGGAAACCAATATCATGGAATTTTTGTAAAGATTACACGAGACAACACATATAAAGCATTACAATGTTTGGCACATAATAAATAATCAATGTTAGCTATTATTATTAGCACTCCCAGCTATTATTATTAGGCTTCCCCACTAGACCATGAGCAAACTGTTTATCCAAGGATCTGTGTGGCATGGGAACTTACAAATGGTAGACACACAATAATATGTGTCAAATTGGTTTGAAGGTATGCCAGGAAGAGGAAAGGGAGGGTGCTGGAAAAAACCGTAGTGTACTTTATGATTTTTCCCAGGGCCAACTTCTGTAGTGTTTGTTTTTATTTCATTACCAGAGTACATTATCTCAGACAGCAAGGTTGCTATAAAGTAGGGCTAGAAAGACACTATTTATGGAACCAGATATTCTGTTCAGAGAAAGCAAAGTTGGCTATGAGGCACCTGAAATCTCCAGTTTGGCCCTTGGCTGAGCAGGGACTGGGGGCTGAAGTTCAGCCAGAGCTTCACTTGCCCAACAGGGTGCCCTGGCATGGGGTTACATTATCTCTGAAAATCATCCACCCAGAGGGATGCATTTTGTTTTTCAGTGTATCCACATAGGGAGACGTCTTTACAGATTGTGCAAAAGATCTATATGTGCCAGTGGGGAACCCTACTGCAAACTCAAAGGTCCCCCTTTTAAACCAGCCTCCTGAGTCTCAAATGAGCATCGGCTAAAATAATAATGCTTCACTCACTAAATATTTATTGAGTTCCCATTAAGGAGCTCAAGGTGCTAATGGCTGACAAGGACCTTTAGGACTTGCACAGGAGCCTGGTGTGTACCACCGTCTAAGGAAAGCTTGGGATGTTCTCTGACATGGACACCAAATTGAAGAACCTGTCCCAGGGGCTGATGAATGTGGCTGCCAAGCTGGCCCACAATAAGCACATCACAGGACCTCCCAGACCTCACAGAGGAATTCACTGAACCTGACACCTTCACCATTGGCTGCTGAATGACATGTGCTCTTCCTGAATCAGTACTCAGCATCTGTCCACTTCCTGCATGGCTTCCGGCCCTCTATGACTGCTATATGGTCACCCTCTGTGGCTGCCTCCTGTACCCCTATCACGACTGAGGCCCCTCTCCCACCACTCTGCCCACACTGATGAAAAAGTTGCCATAAGTTGAAAGACTAAAAATAAAATTGCACTAGACACTGCAGATCTAAAGGTGAATACATAAATTACAATTGGGGAGAGACAGAACGTGATGCAGAGGGCAGGAGTAGTGGACAAGTATGATGAGTGCCACCTTAGGCATAACTGATGAGGTACTATAGAAGCATCCAAGATGGGGGCTAATCTAGACTTGAAGGATTAGAGAAGGCTTAAAGGGGAATAACACCCAATATGAGGCTTCAAGGAGTGATAGTAAATGTTAATATTTATTTAGCGATACTATACATCAGGAGCTGTTCTAAAAACTTTGCCTGAATCCTTCATTCAGTCCTTACCACAATCCTGTAAGACAGATGTTATTGTTATTATTTTCATGTTATAGATGATGAAACTGAGGCACACAGTAAATGGTGGAGCTGAAATTCAAACGCAGGCAGCTCAGCTCCAGACTAAAGGGGAAGGAGAGCACCGGACAGGCCCTTAAAACAGGAGACAGTGCCTAGCTTCAGTCTGAGGAAAGATGCAGTTCCTCTGGGGAACTGAAAGCAACTCAATGAGGCACAGCTTGGGGTGGGGTCAGACGTTCAGAGATGACTGGGCCTGCTCTGTAGGTTGGAAGAAAAACCAGAAGCAGAGGGTTTCAGATCCAGTCCAGACTTTTTTTTTTTTTTTTTTTTTGAGACAGTGTCTCACTCTGTCACCCAGGCTGGACTGCAGTGGTGCAATCTCAGCTCACTGCAACCTCCACCTCCCAGGTTCAGGTGATTCTCCTTCCTCAGCTCCCCAAGTGGCTGGGACCACAGGCGCACACCACCATGCCTGGCTAATTTTAGTATTTTTAGTAGAGACAGGGTTTCACCATGCTGGCCAGGCTGGTCTTGAACTCCTGACCTCAGGTGATCTGCCCACCTCAGCTCCCAAAGTGCTGGGATTACAGGTGCCAGCCACCACGCCCAGCCCCCCAGTCCAGACTTTTGACAACTAGCTGTGACTGGTGTCACCTAACTAACCTCTTCTGACCTCAGTTTCTCCTTTTTGTAAAAGATCATAATAACAATACCTGCTTCTCCTAGAGAATGGCCATGAGCACCAAATGATGAAAATGTATGTGAACTTGAGTGCAAAGTACAAATTCCTTCACAGACTTAAGACTTTATCAGTATCATTGCCCCAGTAGGTTCAAGGATTTGCGAACCTGAAATCCACAATGTCAGGGCACCAGAAAAAGCAGAGAAACAGTACTGAGGAGTGGAAAAGGCCACCAGCCCTGCCTCAGACCACCTCCATCCACACTCGGCCCTTACTAACTGTGAGATCTCAAGACAAGTTATCTTCTCAGTACCTCAATTTTGCCATCTGGGAAATGGGAATGACAATGATAGCACTTGTAAGGTTCATGTGATAAGTAAGTAGCACATGTAATATGCTAGGTACAGCTCCCAACACAGAATAAAGACTTAGTCAACATTAACAGCTATCATTATTGTTAAGTATTAATAAATCTGTTGCCTACTTATGCTATTCTTCCATGTTCTATATAGTATAAGCATGTGGGAATGTTAGAAGTTAGAGATGATAAAGGAGGAGGAGAAGGAGATTTACAACCCTACACTCCCTCACTGCTGCAGAGATTCTTCCTGGCTCTCACACGCTGGCAAGCAGCTGGCTCTCCGTCCTGGCAGAAAATGCCCAAAAGAGGTAAAAGATAGAGACTGCACACCATCTGTGCAAACCAGGCTGCTCTTGTAGTTTTTAGACAAAATCTAAATGTAGTCAGATATGACCTGCCCTTTTAAGATAGAATTATTCTATTTCCTCCCTCCACCCCTCCCCGTCCCCCACTCTGTCCCTCACATAAAACTCCCCCACATATCTCAAGAAACTTTCAGCATTTTGAAAGACATACTCTGGGGTCCCATTGTGACAGCCTCGTGCCACATTAACTTCTCTGTCTTGTTCCCAGCAAAGAAGCCTTTGCTAATTTCACAACAGGAAAGCATGCAAGAAATTCGAGAACAAAACAAATCTACACGCAGAGCCCAGCATCTTCAAGTAAACTCCCTGAGGCACAGACCCGAGGGTAGATGAGTCCGGACTGCAGATGAGGCAGCTGCCTCTTAAACTGCAAGGGGACAGAAAAAGTCATTTGCCTCTGAAAAACCAACTCTGAATACAAATTGGTAATGAATATTCATGAGCCCCTCGAGCTTGCTCTAGAGCCACCCTTGACTGCAACCCTGGACTCTGCTTCCTAAAAAGTTTCCCAAAGCTCTTTCTCTGCCTCCTCCCAGAAGGAAGAGGGTGGGAAAGTTCATTCAGGGCTTTTTGCCTCCAACTTTCAAGTACTTGCTTTTTGCTCTGGCTTTTATTTTTCCTTCTTTTTTTTTTTTTTTTAAGGATTCAGATCAAATCAATTTTGGTCTTACCCTTTGTATCTTCCATAAGTAGCAGCTTTTGTTTTCCTCCTCTTTCCTCGTTTTTCCCCCCCCCGCCTCTGCTTGCTGTGGTCCGTCTCCGTGAGAGAGGTACTCAAGGAAACAGAGATATAACAGACCCTTAGGCTCGTGGGAGGGGCTAAATTAGCCGGCCCCGTTTCGGAAGGAACCTCAAACCCTGTCTTTTTCATTGACTAGAAAGGACAGATTGACTGAGGAGTCCAGCAGCTCATTTTCCCAAAGTTACTTGAAGCCTTTTCCAGGTTGTAATTTTTTGTATCCTTGAAGCAATGTATATTCAAATCTCTCTCTCTTTCTCTCTTCTTCCCTCTCGCCCTTACTCCCTCCCTCTTCATCTCTCTCTCCCTCTCTTTGTTATAGAAATCCCTTTTTCTCCCTTGAAAAAGTCGTCTCGGCTGCAAGCAATAAAAGCTATTTCCTTACTGCAATTATGAAGCTAGGTAATAAGAAAGTTGTTACCTTGAAACCCACTCGAAAAACTGAAAGTCAAGAACAATTCTTCCCTCCCCATAAAGCCTCTGGTCCCATGACCAGCAATCCTTTCTCAAGGCTCATTAGAGCAAAGGCTAACAGGTGACCCAAGCGATGAGTTTCCTGCAGGAGAAGCTGCGTTATTGGTTGGAAGGCTGGGTGGAACCACAGAGGAGCTGCTCAATGGGAACCGCTGCCTGGCTGTGAATTGATGAAAGTCATCCACCATTTCACAACTTTCACTTCCTACCTTTGAAGTCTAATGGGCATGAATTGCCACATCCAGACTATCAAGATTACCCCAATGTAGATGAGAACCTGAGCAAATTATTTTTAAGCTGTGTAACAAAATTATTTTGAAATCAAAACAAGGGCTACCCTTTGAAAGGAAGGTAAGTCCTCAAGTCCCAAGGCGACTTGGCAGTTTCTCCCTCCACAAGGCTGTTGCAAACCTTAGCATTTCAGGTTTGAGAGGTACCTCAGACATCGAGTCTAAACGAGGTTAGAGATGTGGAGAGGTTAAGCCACCTGCTCTTGCTCACACACCGTCTCTCCTATTTGCTACCATGCTCCCCAGCACCTAATACAGTTTCTCTCACAGCATGGGCTCTCAACAAATATTTGATGAATGGTTGAAAAAGTGAATGAATTGCAGCAAAGCACAAACGTAGATCTGTTTTCCTGTTTCCTAGTTCTTGCTTTTTCTACATTGCTTGTCTGGCATGAACATTTGTATCTAAAGCCAATTATATCATATAAATCATTAAATTTGTGAGCCCTAAAGATTGTTTTGACCATGTAGACACTATATTCTCCAGCGAACTTTCAGTCATACTTTAATAATGATGAAAGATAACCTTTTAGTTTAGGCATCTGTTACTTTGCACGGTGCCACATGGTATATACTTAATACATTTTTATACTTTAGTAAATTTGGAGCTGCATAACAACACTTTTTTTATTTCCGAAATGCTTTACAGTTATAGGATTTTGCATGTATAATAACTAATTATATTGAATGAAAGACTCAGTGGATGTCTTCTCTCGAGCCAGTTTAGACTACATCTCTAATAATGAATATTGGTCTGATATTCATCCTGTTATGATAAAATTGGTTTTGGGTGATATGATGGGATTTTTTGTAAAAACCAACAATATAATCGGTTTATGACTGACTGCCTTTGTACTATTGTTTTGGAGACAAATTTGAAAAGAGCATGTCCACAAAATATTCTGTGAATTACAGAATGGAAACCAAAACATCAAAGCCAGAAAGAGAAAAGAATGATCAAAGGGAAGATCCAGAGGCTGAGGGGTAGGCAGGAGAAACAGACAGACAAGTACCTGAACTTGTCAATGAGAGACACACTTTGGTGGGTGCTGTGGCAACAGTTCTCTGCTTTATTACATTAGGACATTAGGTTCTTTTTTTTTCTGAGACAAGAGTTTTGCTCTTGTCTCCCAGGCTGGAGTGCAGTGGAGCAATCTCAGCTCACTGCACCCTCTGCCTCCCGGGTTCAAGTGATTCTCCTGCCTCAGCCTCCCAAGTAGCTGGGATTACAGGCGCCCACCACCTTGCCCAGCTAATTTGTGTATTTTTAGTAGAGATGGGGTTTCACCATGTTGGTCAGGCTGGTTTCAAACTCCTGACCTCAGGTCATCCCACCCGCCTCAGCCTCCCAAAGTGCTGGGATTACAGGCGTGAGCCACCGCGCCCGGCCTATTTTACTACATTCTTACATTCTTTTTCCGAGACAGAGCCTCACTCTGTCACCCAGGCTGGAGTGCAGTGGCGTGATCTCGGCTCACTGCAGGCTCTGCCTCCTAGGTTCAAGTGATTCTTGTGCCTCAGCCTCCCGAGTAGCTGGGATTATAGGTGTGCACCATTAAGCCCAGCTAATTTTTGTATTTTTAGTAGACATTGGGTTTCACCATGTTGTCCAGGCTGGTCTCAAACTCCTGGCCTCAAGTGATCTGCTTGCCTTGGCCTCCCAAAGTGCTAGGATTACAGGTGTGAGCCATAGTGCCTGGCCACAGTTCTCTATTTTAAACAAAATTAAAATTCAAGGTCACTTCAATCATGTTCTATCAGACATTGTCGACAAAAGGTTACTTTGACAATTGACTCATTCTCGTTACATTTCATCAGGGAGAGAAAGAGTTAGTAAAAAGTAAATTGTTCTAATACCCAACTTCTGGTTGTACCAGGAGAGGTAAAATCTCATTATAATAACTAGCACTTCATAAATATTTGAAGTTAATCCAAACTGAATATGGAGTAATAGAAACATAGTTTTAACCCCAACTCATATTACATGAGCCTTTTGACAATATTTAATGCTTTTTATAGGTAATATGCTCTGTGCTACAATTTAATCATGTTGTCCAGGTTCGCACCTCCTCAGCATCAAGAAAATACTATGGTTAAGTATGTATTATCACCAATTCATACAAGAATAATTATAAAAGAGATGGGAGTTTGTGTGTATCTTTCTAAAGGCCTCAGAATTTATCTTAAAAAATAAATTTTCTTTCTCAACAAAAACTTATCATCATTGTTAATTTTGTTGTTTGTAATCGAAAGTAGAAAATTAAAACTGCACCCAGAAAGACGGAGGAAGTTGTTAGAAAGGGGTAAAGATATTTGTCTGTATTTTAATGATGAAATGGTCTTATAAGTTCTTAGAATGGTAGAATTTTCATTTTTCCTACACCTTCATCCTCTTTCACTGTACTGGTTCATCCCCCTTACATATAAAATATTTAAGTAATTCTCATTCTTAAAAACAAATTCTGTTGTTTAATGGTATAGATTATTAGTGTTGCAACATGAATAAGTTCTTGAGATTGGCAGCTCAACAATGTGAATGTACTTAAAAATACTTAAGTGTACAATTAAAAATGATTAATATGGGCCAGGTGCATTGGCCTTCCCTGTAACCCCAGCATTTTGGGAGGCTGAAGCAGTAGGTTGTCTTGAGGCCTGGAGTTTGAGACCAGCCTAGGCAACATAACAAGACCCCATCTCTACAAAAATAAAAATAAATTTTAAATGATTAATATAGTAACTTTTTTTTTTTTTTTGAGACAGAGTTTTGCTCTTGTTGCCCAGGCTGGAGTGCAATGGCAACCCCCGCCTCCCGGGTGCAAACGATTATTCTGCCTCAGCCTCCTGAATAGCTGGGATTACAGGCATGTGCCACCACACCCAGCTAATTTTGTGTTTTTAGTAGACAGGGTTTCTCCATGTTGGTCAGGCAGCTGGTCTTGAACTCCTGACCTCAGGGGATCTGCCCACCTTGGCCTCCCAAAGTGCTGGGATTACAGGCATGAGCCCCCGGGCCTGGCAATATAGTAACTTTTATGTCTATTTTATCACAATTTTAAAAAAATTAATTAAAACGAAAACAGCTGCTTCACAAACAAGCTACTTGAGACCATGGTCTACCTTTGCCTTACCTTCATCACCTCCATTCTCTCCTCATTATTTACTCCTCCTTCCATTGCATTCCCGTTTCTCACCGCACGACCCCAATGAAACTGTCCTAAGATTGCCAATGACCTATAAAGCAAAGACCAATTTGTGTTTTATCTTCTTGGATCTCTGTAGCATGGGCCATTGTTGGCCTTCCTTCTTTCTTGAAAATTGATCTCTCCTTATTTTCCAGAACCCCCCTCATGTCAGTTTTTCCTCCTCCATCTGCGTACGATGGCTCCTGTTCAGTCAACTTTTGTGTCTTGTAAATGTTGGTATTCCCTAGACCTTCACCCTTTGCCTTCTCTCCCTACTTCACTTATTCTACCTAGGTCATAACTTCTCATGCCTTTACATTTCTGCCAAATCCACTCCCATGAGCTCCAGATCTATATTTCCATCCACCTACTGGGTGTCAAGAGAATATCCCACAAGCAGCTCAAACTTAGCATCCAAACTGTACTCTGTATCTTTACTTCCAAATCTGCTTCCATCCAGTACCAGTACTCCCTCCTTTTTTTTTTTTTTTTTTTTTTTTTTTTTTTTTTTTTTTTTGAGACAGAGTCTCACTCTGTCACCCAGGCTAGAGTGCAGTGGCACAATCTTGGCTCACTGCAACCTCTGCCTCCCAGGTTCAAGCAATTCTTGTGCCTCAGCCTCCCAAGTAGCTGGGATTGCAGGTGCACACCACCATGCCTGGCTAATTTTGTGTTAGGAGAGATAGGGTTTCGCCATGTTGTCCAGCCTAGTCTTGAACTCCTGACCTCAGGTGATAGGCCGCCTCGGCCTCCCAAAGTCCTGGGATTACAGGCGTGAGCCACTGCGCCCGACCCCTACATTAGATAATGGCACCACCATCCACCTAGTCACACAACCCAGCAACCTCAGGGTCCTCCTAGACCCCTCCCCACATCCCACATCTTAATGTTTACCAAATCCTATTGTTTCTATACCTTAAGACCTCTCAAATTCATCTCCTCTCTCCATTCCCGTCACTTCTGCCGTAGCGCATACTCTCCTCATCTTTCTGAAATCAATATCTGATCATGTCATTGGCAGACTTTAAAAATTCTAGTCTCCTTATCATGCGTAAAATAAAATTTAAATTCCTGTCACAGAATATGTAAGGACTCTCTCTACCTCTCTAAATTCATTTCCTGTTATAGGCTTCCTGCACTCCAAAAACTGAATCTAATTTCAGAACCCATAATCCTTGTACAACTCTGAATTTTTGTTTTGAGATGGAGTCTTGCTCTGTCGCCCAGGGTGGAGTCCAGTGGCACTATCTTGGCTCACTGCAACCTCTGCCTCCCAGGTTCAAGCAATTCTCATGCCTCACCCTCCCGAGTAGCTGGGACTACAGGCACATGCCCCCATGGCAGGCTAATTTTTGTATTTTTAGTGGAAACAGGGTTTCACCATATTGGCCAGGCTGGTCTCGAACCCCTGACCTTGTGATCTGCCCGCCTCAGCCTCCCAAAGTACTGGGATTACAGGCATGAGCCACCGCACCTGGCCACAACTCTAAATGTACACAAGCGATTACACTGCTCAGAATGCTCTTTCCCCTCTTATCCACCTGGTCCTCCTATGTATCTTTCATGACTCAAATATCTGGTCCCCTGTGTGAGGCTGTTTTTGCATTGCAATAAAGAAATACCTGAGACTGAGTAATTTATAAAGAGAGATAATGGCTCTGCAGTCTGTACAAGAAGCATGGCACCAGCATCTGCTTCTGGTGAAGACCTCAAGAAACTTACAATCATGTCAGAAGGTGAAGGGGGAGCTGGTACATCACATAGCAAGAGAGGGAGCACAAGAGAGAAAGGGGAGGTGCTAGACTCTTTTAAACAACCAGATTTCAAATGAACTCATTTTCACCAAGTCATTCATGAGGGATCTGCCCCCAGGACCCAAACACCTCCCACCAGGTCCCACCTCCAACATTAGGGATCACATTTCAACATGAAATTTGGAAGTGACAAATATCCAAACCACATCATCCCCTATGAAGTTTTGCCTGACCCAACCCCGCTCCTTTCCCACAGACACTGTGCTGACCCACAGAAGAGACGCCACTCGTGTTATCATGTTTTATAATTTCATTTACATCTCAGGCCATAAACCTTGGAGTCACATTTGAATCCTCTTTCCTTACAATCCAAGTCCAACCCTTTGGCAAATTCGGCGGGTCCTATCTTCCAGATACATCCAGGACCTGACTCTTCTCATTACTTCTACTGCTACCACACTGATCCAAGCCACATCATCTCTTGCCTGTATCCTGTATTATTGCGATAGCCTCCTCACTGGTCTCCTCCCAGATTCTGCTCTTTAAACTCCTCAGCCTATTTTCAACCCAGAACCCATAATAATTCAGTTAAAATTAAACAAAACAAAAGATTATGGAACTCTTTTGCTCAAAATTTATAAAAGGCGCCATCTCACCCCAAGAAAAGCCAAAGTCCTTCCAGCTTCGCACCAGGCCCTGCCTGGCCTGCTCCTCATCACCTCTATTTCTCTCCTACTACTGTCCTCTTCTTGCTCCCTCTGCTCCAGCCTCCGAGTCGTTGCACATGCTTTTCTTTCTGCCTGGAATACTGTCCTCCTGAATATCCACATGGCTCATTCCCTCCTTCCCTATAGGTTTTTAGTAAATTATTACCTTCTATCCCAGCACCAAGATTGCTATTTCTAATACTATTTTCTTTTCTTTTTTTTTTTTTTTTTTGAGGCAGAGTCTCGCTCTGTCGCCCGGACTGGAGTGCAGTGGCCAGATCTCAGCTCACTGCAAGCTCCGCCTCCTGGGTTTACGCCATTCTCCTGCCTCAGCCTCCCGAGTAGCTGGGACTACAGGCGCCCACCACCTCGCCCGGCTAGTTTTTGTATTTTTAGTAGAGACGGGGTTTCACCGTGTTAGCCAGGATGGTCTCGATCTCCTGACCTCGTGATCCGCCCGTCTCGGCCTCCCAAAGTGCTGGGATTACAGGCTTGAGCCACCGCGCCTGGCCACTAATACTATTTTCTACTAAAATGGCCTAAAGCCCTTTGGAAAAATAGCTAACCAAGTCTGGGGCAAGAAGTATACCAGAAAGCAAGGACACTATCTAAAATTACTAGGGTTGTGTCAAAATGTCTCAGGAGCCAACTTTCTGTGGCTCCTACTGGCCAAAGTAGAAAAAAAGAAGAAATTTGAGCAGCAATAAAAAGAATAACTGCAATGGATTGAAATGTATCAGATATATTGAGATCCACATAGTCATAATGATACTATGAAGAAATCACTGTTCACCTTTAGAACCAATTCATTATTGTGAAAACACATAAGGGGGATAATAGCAACACTCAACCTTCCTTTGCTGCACAAACTGTACCCCAGGACAACCAAATCATTGATGGGGAAAAGTCTCTGTAAAGTATTCCAGATAATGAAAGACTAAAATTGGTAGCATTTGGGTATCACCATTTTGCAATACCTCACAAAGGAATGAATATAAACAATCATCATCAATGACTGTTCACATAACAAAAGGGAGTACAAACATTCATTTTGTGCCGTCTGATAGAAGCACACATCACATCCTCTGAAGCTGTCTTCCCAAAAATGGAAGCTTCTAAACCTAATACCAGCTTATGGGAAAAAGAAGGCACAGATAAACACGTTAAAAAAATACAACAGGAATGCAATCAGTAAAATCTGGTTTGTAGGAGACTAGATTAAAACAAGTAATAAAACAACTCAACTTCTTGAACAAATAAATTGCAGAGAAGAAAAAAGAGAATGAGGTACCTATAATTAAAAGAAATTTAAAAAGATATACCAACAAAATTAATACCAGGATCTTGAAATTCTGATTCAAACCAATGTAAAAGAAACTTAAAGAAAATCAAAGAAATTTGAAAACGGACTAGATATTTTATAATATTATAGAACTGTTAACTCTTAAGGTATGATAGTAGTATTGTGGCTGTAATTTTTCCAAAATCCTTATCTACTGGAGACACACACTGAAATATGTACAGATGAAATCTGGGGTTAGTTTCAAAAAGAGGAAGAATGGGTAAGGTACAGATAAAACAAGATTAGGATGACATTATAACTGCTGAAGCTGGATGGTATATGGGGATATGTTTTATTATTCTCTCTACTTTTTATGTTTGAAATTTTTTGCAATAAAAGGCAAAAAAGAATCCTGGTGAAAAAGTGGGAGATTATTTGATATGCAGTGGTTATATGGGGTGTTATTACTGGTATTTGAGGAATGTAACTGAATGTTTCCTGAGTCAGTAGACATATGCAAAATGGACTTGGGTAGTTAAAAATAATGCTATAATTTGGCAAGATGATCCTCACAAAATAGGCTATTTCACTTTAGGGGCAAATAGGAAAAAGAAATCATTTGCCAGAAAAGTATAAGTAATTGAACAAAAAACTGATCAAAGCTAAAAAAAAAAAAAAACTGTTAAATGAGTGTAAGCAAGAAACATATATTCACCATGCCATTTGTCTATAGTGTAATAATCAGGGAGCAATATCAAGGTTTCCTTAGATTTCCCTGTGGAATTTAACATTAGGTGTAGAAATCAAGAAGGACCATACACAATGTCTAACATGCAATATGTTATTATGGTTTGATGGTTTAAGGCAGGCTCCATAAACCCAACAGTGACCAAGCAGGAACCACATAAATTGGACTAAGTAGTAATGGTAGTTTCTGCATCACTAGGGGCCAGATAGTGGGGATAGGAAGGACGGAGCTAGTCGGATAGGGTAGAAGATGAACATTCTGTTCTCTATATTGTTTCTAATTCTCCATTAAAACAGAAGTCTATTGATAAAACTCATGAGAGGTGGTACTCTGGTTTTACATATCCTAAAATAAATGCCCAGGGTAACTATTGTATGAAATGACATGTTTTGCCAATTCCAAGAATGCCTGTGTTTATGTATTCAACTTTAGTTATAGATGAATATACAAAGAGGTTCTTCATAACATATGAAAAGTGTTCAAAATATTATGACATTTGAACATTTTGATTTGAATCAAAATATTATGATTGCTCATGGTCAATTTCAAGGTTAAAAGGAGACTGTAAAAGAATGGATTTTTATAATTGAGATGTCATAGATATGGTAAATCACAATACTTCAAAAATTTTGGGGTAAAATGTTACATGTTATATGGCAATTAACAAATCTAATCTCAGGAATTCAAAATTATTTTCCTACCAGCAAGAGATCCATGCCCCATCTTTTTTATGATTCCTATAAACCAAGATAATAAGTCAGTACTATTTGGTGTTGGTGAATGCATATTCAACGAACCAAAGTTGTCAACAAATTTAGAAAACCGTATGAAATTTTCTTGACAATACTTGACATTGTGCTTTGACAGTCTATCAGCACTACACATTACATGTTTTATCAAAAGAGAAATACTGATTAAATTAATTCAATTGAATTTGTATTTCTCTACTATCAATAACAACTTCTCTCCTCACTCCATCTGCTTACTTACAGATATCCAGAGATGAAGAGGACCCTGTGGTGGAGAGTAGAAGGAGCAGAGAAAAAGGGATGTATCTGAAAGTGTTCCAAGAGTATTTAGAATGCACCCTCGTTCAAAAAATGCCCTGTCCCTTCTTGTGGAGAGTAATAGGAGAGGCACTGCCTCTTTAGTCAGAGTCATGGTTCTCCATTTTGGCTGCACACTATAATCACTTGGCCCAATTATAAAAAATACTAATGCCCATCCCAACTCTCAGAGATTGGAATTTAATTGAGTTTGGGGTAGGTTTCAGCCATTTTTTTAAAAGGCCAAGATGATTTTAGAGTGCTGCCAGGGCATTAAGAAGATCTGGATTCAATTCTTTTTGTATGATCTTAGACAAGTTAGTGAGCCCTTCTGAACCCCAATGTATCCATAAAATAAAGGTTTTTTTCTTTTTTTTTTTTTTGAAATCTACTTCACAGAGCCATATTGGGTGGGGGGGGAAGAGAATAAATACGTGAGAACTCCCAACAGACTCTGGCACATAGGTGGCACTCAGTAAGTGTGAGTTCCCTTCCTCTTCACTATGCGCTAATCTATGTGCAGATTAAACAAAACATTGCCTTTTGTACTTGTGTCTCTTGCTTTTCCCCCCTCTGATATCTTCCACTTATTTTTCAGAAGTAACCTAAGGGTACTTGAAGGAAATGAGAGTCAAAGTCCTTTCCCTTCTGTAGCACAAAGGGCCTCTCCACCCCTTTTCCCAAAGTTAAGTGATTCTATGTGTTCAACCAGCAGCTGTGGGACTGAGGCCATGTTGGGAGAGGGACTGAAGTATGACCTGACATCACCCATGTCTTCCTATTTCCAGGTAGTCAGGGAGGAATGCCCTAACTGAGCTTGGGGAAGCCCTTGAATGTCGCAGAATGGCCAACTCTTCCAAAGTGAAAGTACACAACCCAACATGGCAGCAGGAGAAGGTAAGTCTAGAGTACACAGCACAGCAGCTTCAAGCAGAGCAGACACTCAATGAGAGTTTGCTGAACTGAAATGAAGATCCTATGCTACGGCAAGTATCTAACCCAGCTCTAGTACTCAATGAAGTCAGTGCTGTGTAGGCATTACCTTAATTTTTTTTAGCTATAATTACTACTTCTCTCTTGCCTTGCATGAGTGGATTCTCTTACATAAATGTTCTGTTGAAATATCCCCTTTAACTCCTTTTTCCTACTCCCCACATCAAGTGCCTCAATTTGTCTAAATGTCTCAAAGGTCTGCAAAGATGAGTGACTGTAACTTCATCAAAAATGGTAAGATTGGCCAGGTGCAGTGGCTCAAACCTGTAATCCCAGCACTTTGGGAGGCCAATTCAGGAGGATTGCTTGAGGCCAGGAGAGCAGCTGGACAACATAATGGATCTCATCTTTAAAAAATGAAAATTAAAAAATTAGCTGGGCATGGTGGCTCATGTCTATATCCCATCTACTCAGGAGGCTGAGGCAAGAGGATCACTTGAGCCCAGGAGTTCAAAGCTGCAGTGAGCTATGATTGTGCCACTGCACTCCAACTTGAGCCAGAGAGCAAGACTCTATTTCTGAAAAAAAAAAGAAAAAAAAAGTAAGATGTTATTGCTGCTTCAAAACACAAACCCAAATCTGTGAATTGCCAAGTATAATTGATAAAAGCTGTAATTTCTTTAAGGTCAAAAATACTCATTTTCAAACAAAGTACTCATTATCTATGAAAGACCAATCAATTTATTAGAGCTCCAAACCTAAAAATATTTTTAAAACTTTAAATTTTTTAAAAAACTGCTAAATTTAAAGAGAGACAATAAATAGATGAGTGATTACCAAAGATTCATCAGGGTAGGGAAAGGTTGAATAGGTAAAGCAGAGGGGATATTTTTTGAGTGAAAAAGTTTTTCAGTATGATACTGTAATAGTGGATACATGACAATATGCATTTGTCAAAATCTATAGAACTTTAAATCACAATGAACGAACCTTAACCCATACAAAGTTTTCAAAAATTATTCAGGAAGTCAAGGGAGCCCAGAATGAAATGTAAATTGCGACAAAATAATGGAACTGTATTACAAATGTGTGAAACACCTCACAGAGGGAGGTAGAGGAAAAGTTGCTAAGGGTGCTAACCTAGTCACTTTTTTTTTTTTTTTTTTTGAGACAGAGTCTCACTCTGTCACAGAGGCTAGAGTTCAGTAGCATGATCTTGGCTCACTGCAACCTCTGCCTCCCTGGTTCAAGCAATTCTTGTGCCTCAGCCTCGCAAGTAGCACACCACCACGCCTGACTAGTTTTTGTATTTTTAGTCGAGATGGGGTTTCACCATGTTGGTCAGGCTGGTCTTGAACTCCTGGCCTTAAGCAATCCACCTGCCTTGGCCTCCCAAAGTGCTAGGATTACAGGCATGAGTCCCCACTCCCGGCCCTAAGTCACTTTAGATGTGAGTAAAGTCTATAAGACCAAAGGCAAGAGGAACTGTATAAAAGTACATTACTCTGTTTCCCAAGATTCGTAATTCTGAAACCACTATACATGTATACTGGAATCAGAAAATTACGTAAATGGATGACAGACAATAAGTGTCAGGCTTCTCACTGTTGGAGTGGAAGGTTATAGACAAGTAAGGGGAAATGGCTAGAATGATCCATGTGGTAATGGATTAAGGTTACAGACATCAGTATGAACTCAGGTTTAGCTTAATAGGGATACATATGAATAAATGTAGAACTATTTATCGTTGTGCATATATATATATATGTATGTGGTTTAAAATACATCTATATTTTCTTGCTCCATCAGCTGAGTGGGCCTATAAGCAATGATACTCCAGTAGCAATAAGCACATCTAACCCCCAGATTTTTGTTTCTATAACTATTCTCCAGTAAAAGGAACCAGAATTCCCCTGATAAACAGCTGACTCTAGGCTGGGGACAGGAAATATTACAAGGTAATCCTAGAGTATATTGTGGGGCCAGAAAGTAAGAAAGTAATTAAGAAAAAAAAAAGCTTACAATGATGTACAATGATGGGGTGTGTCAAAGTGACACAGGAGCCAATAGAGCTTCCAATAGCCAAAATTAGAATAATTTGAACAATAAAATAGAATCGTATTCAATGATAATCAAAGTATAAAATAAATATCCGTGAGTCTATACTGAAATAGACTATTAGTGTATTTATGAAATAGAATATTTAACAAATGAATTGTTAAATAAACAAATGGGAGAGAATAGACAAATCCGTACAGAAGAATTTCAAATGAGTTACATAAATACTCCACTCTCTAGGAGGTAAAGCATAACTCCCCACTCCTTAAGTATGGCCTGCCTAGTGACTTCTTTCCAAAGAGTGCAGCAGAGAAAAAGAGTAAGAAAGGGTGACTTTACAGTGGAAAAACCTGACAAACACTACCTCAGCAAGGCCATCTAGATCAACATCAACAGTAATGAATCATGTTGATAACTCATATCCTTGGTATGATGTGATGAAAATGGCACTCTGTGGTCTTCCTCCAAAAAGTACGTAACTCGAGTCTAATCATGAGAAATATATCAGACAAATCCCAATTGAAGGACATTATACAAAATTTCTGACCAGTATTTCTCAAAGCTGCTAAAGTCATCAAAAATAAAGTCTGAGAAATTCTCACAGCCAAGAGGAACCTAAGGAGTCATGAAGATTAAATGCAATTTGAAATCTTGGGACAGAAAAGAACATTGGGTAAAAACTAAAGAAATCTGAATAAAGTATGGACTTTTGTTGATATTAAGGTATCAATATTGGTTCATTTATTGTATTAAATGTACCACACTAATGTAGGATGTTAATAATCAGGGAACTGGGTAGAGAGTACCTGGTAACTTTCTGTACTATCTTCCTAACTTTTCTGTAAATTGAAAACTATTCTATAATTAAAAGTTTATTTTAAAAAATATGTTAACAGTGTATAGATATTTAACTGTAGTAGCTGTTGTGAAGCCCATCTTTGTTAAAGTAACTAATGACATGACATGATTTTGCAAAAGCATTTGTTACACATGATTTCTTGTTCAAACAGAATTCATTGTGTCCACATCCAGCAAAACAAAGTTAACTCAGGCTGTGTGCCAAGACACGGAAATGGCCTTGTTACATTGAACTCAATGTGAAAACATAGTAGTATTCAAATCTTTCCATCCACGACATGCAATATTCCCATTGGTCTAAAAAAAAAAAAAAAAAAAAAAAACAGAAGAAGAAGAAAAAGAAAAAGAAAGTCTTTAAGTTGATTTTCTAGTATCTTAAAAAGTTTCCAAATACATGTCACTGGGGAGAAGTCAGCAACTCCCAGGGGGGGAGGGCAGGAAGGAGTACCGACTGCTGGTTGCAGCACTTGAAAAAAAGTAACAAAAGGAAGGAAAAGGCCTAGGCTTCTCCAGACGGGGTTACCCTTATTTGGGAGGGGTTACCCTTATTTGGGAACATCGCCAGAGAACTTAAACTAGCTCTGAGAGGCAGAAAAGCTGGTGTTGAGCAAAATTCACCACACTGACCAACTTAAGTGCCCCAGAATTGTATTAATACTTGCCAAGCAATCAAGACTCCAAACAGCATAAATCTCTGTGTTCCACTTTTGGACCTTGCTGTTCCTAAGAGTCAGTGGAAAGTTTTGAAGAACACATGGCCCTTAGACTGATGCCGATGACCTTATCAGCATGGCCCACACGCCCAGCTTTTGAGGACAATAATATCCCACAATACCAGACCAGTCTATAACAGGAAGCTCCTATGTTGCTGTTAACGCCTCCGCCTTTGCAGAGATCAGCCAGAGGTGACAAATCTTTGAGGTAACACCAAAATCAGGCCCCTGTTCTCCTTTACATTAGGCCCTTCATCCTCTGGGGGCCAGTAAAGTCTGAAGAAATAGGAGAATAGAAAAAGATAATAGTAATGGTAATTTTCACACTTTTGAGATCATTACTTAGCCTAAGATGATTCTCTCAGCTCATCCTGCAGGGTCTGGCTCAAATCTTAAATCTTTCAAGTCTTCCAGCTAACTCTCTCTCCTCCAAATTCTAAGAGCCTTTCATAAGTGCCCAGCAACATGGGAATTGCTTAATGCCTCACATTGCTGATTTTTCATATTGTATGTTTCTTACAGGCATACTCCGCTTGCTTGTGCTTGGCTACATTGTGTTTCACAGACATTGCAGTATTTACAAATTGAAGGTTTGTAGCAACCCTACATTGAACAAGTCCATCACTGCCATTATTGCAGTACCATGGGCTCACTTCATGTCTTTGTAGCACATCTTGGTAATTCTTGTAATATTTAAAAATTTTCATTATTATTATACTTCTTATGATGATCTGGGATCAGTGATGTTTCATATTAAAATTGTAACTGTTTTGGGGCACCATGAACCATGCCCATACAAGATGGTGAACTTAATTGATAACTGCTGTTTGTGGTCTGATTGTTCCACTGTCTGGCTGTCCCACTATCTCCCCATCTCCTTGGGCTTCCCTATTCCTTGAGACACAATATATTGAAATTAGGCCAATTAATAACCTTACAATGGACTATAAGTGTTCAAGTAAAAGGAAAAGTCACACATCTCTCATTGGAAATCAAAAGCTAGAAATGATTAAGCTTAGCAAGGAAGGCATGTCGAAAGCTGAGATAGGCTAAAAGCTAAGCTGCTTGCAGAAAACAGCCAAGTTGTGAATGCAAAGAAAAAGTTCTTTAAAAAAAGTAAACATACTACTCCAGTGAACACACAAATGATAAGAAAGAGAAACAGCCTTATTACTGATATGGAGAAAGTCTGAGTGTTCTGGATAGAATATCAAACCAGTCACAACATTCCCTTGAGCCAAAACCTAATCCAGAGCAGCACCTTTACTCTCTTCAGTTCTATGAAGACTGAGAGAGGTGAGGAAGCTGCAGAAGAAAAGTCAGAAGCAAGCAGAGGTTGGTTCATGAGGTTTAAGAAAATAAGTCATCTCCATAATGTAAAAGTGCAAGGTGAAGCAGCAAGTGCTGATGGGGAAGCTACAACGAGGTATCCAGAAGAGCATGCTAAGATCATTGATGAAAGTGGCTACACGAAACAACAGCTTTTCAATGTAGATGAAATAGCCTTCTTTTAGAATAAGATGCCATCTTGGATGCCATATTAGGCCCTTCATCCTCTGGGGGCCAGTAGAGTTTTTCATAGCTAGAGAGAAG
This sequence comes from Rhinopithecus roxellana, assembly GCF_007565055.1. NCBI lineage: Eukaryota > Metazoa > Chordata > Mammalia > Primates > Cercopithecidae > Rhinopithecus > Rhinopithecus roxellana. The sequence continues at coordinate 77,732,990 of NC_044559.1, forward strand.
TCAATCTTCAAATCTTCAAAGGAGAGGATGACTCTCTTGTTAGGGCCTAATGAAGCTGGTGACTTTAAGTTAAAGCCATTGTTAATTGACCATTCTGAAAATCCTAGGGCCTTTAAGAATTACGTTAAGTTGGCCAGGCACAGTGGCTCATACCTGTAATCCTAGCACTTTGGGAGGCCAAAACAGGCAGATCACCTGAGGTTAGGAGTTCGAGATCAGCCTGGCCAACATGGTAAAATCCCATCTCTAAAAATACAAAAAATTAGCAGGGCTTGGTGGTGCATGCCTGTAGTCCCACTTACTCGGGAGGCTGAGGCACGAGAATCACTTGAACCCAAGAGGTGGAGGTTGCAGTGAGTCAAGATCATGCCACTGCACTCTAGCCTGGGTAACAGAGACTCTGTCTCAAAAAAAAAAAAAAAAAAAAAAAAAGAATTATGTTAAATCTACTCTGCCTGTGCTCTATAACTGGAACAAAAAAGGCTGGATGACCATAAATCTGTTTACAGCATGGTTTACTGAATATTTTAAGCTAACTGTTGATGTGTGCTGCTCAGAAAAAAATATTCCTTTCAAAATATTACTGTCCATTGACAATGCACTTGATCACCCAGGAGCTCTGATAGAGATGTACAAGAAGATGAATGTTATTTTTATGCATGCTAACACAACATTCATTCTGCAGCCCACAGATCAAGAAGTAATTTCAAGTCATATTACTCAAGAAATACATTTCACAAGGCTATAGCTATCATAGATAGTTCCTCTGTTGAATCTGGGCAAAGTAAATCAAAAATTTTCTGGAAAGAATTCACCATTCTAGATATCATTAAGAATATTCGTGATTCATGGGAGGAGGTGAAAATATCAACATTAACAAGAATTTGGAAGAAGTCCATTCCAGCCCTCATAAATGACTTGGAGGGGTTCAAGACTTCAGTGAAGGAAGTAACTGCAGATGAGGTGGAAATAGCAAGAAAACTAGAATTAGAAGTGGAGTCTGAAGATGTGACTGAGTTGTTAAAATCTCGTGATACAACTGGAGTAGATGAGGACTTGCTTCTTATAGATAAGAAAAGAAACTGGTTTCTTGAGATGGAATCTATTCCTGGGGAAAATGCAGTGAACATTGTTGAAATGACAGCAAAGGATTTAAAATGTTACATGAGGAATTGAACTCAACTCTGCACCAAGCGGATCTAATAGACATCTACAGAATTCTCCACACCAAATCAACAGAATATACATTCTTCTCAGCACCACATCTTACTTATTTGAAAATTGACCACATAGTTGGAAGTAAAGCACTCCTCAGCAAATGTAAAAGAACAGAAATTATAACAAACTGTCTCTCAGACCACAGTGCAATCAAACTAGAACTCAGGACTAAAAAAAGTCAATCAAAACCACTCAACTACATGGAAACTGAACAACCTGCTTCTGAATGACTACTGGGTACATAACGAAACGAAGGCAGAAATAAAGACGTTCTTTGAAACCAATGAGAACAAAGATACAACATACCAGAATCTCTGGGACACATTTAAAGCAGTGTGTAGAGGGAAATTTATAGCACTAAATGCCCACAAGAGAAAGCAGGAAAGATCTAAAATTGACACCCTAACATCACAATTAAAAGAACTAGAGAAGCAAGAGCAAACACATTCAAAAGCTAGCAGAAGGCAAGAAATAATTAAGATCAGAGCAGAACTGAAGGAGATAGAGACACAAAAAAACCCTCCAAATAATCAATGATCCAGGAGCTGGTTTTTTGAAAAGATCAACAAAATTGATAAACCGCTAGCAAGACTAATAAAGAAGAAAAGAGAAAAGAATCAAATAGACGCAATAAAAAATGATAAAGGGGATATCACCACCGACCCCACAGAAATACAAACTACCATCAGAGAATACTATTAACACCTCTACGCAAATAAACTAGAAAACCTAGAAGAAATGGATAATTTCCTGGACACTTACACTCTCCCAAGACTAAACCACGAAGAAGTTGAATCCCTGAATAGACCAGTAGCAGGCTCTGAAATTGAGGCAATAATTAATAGCCTGCCAACCAAAAAAAGTCCAGGACCAGACGGATTCACAGCCAAACTCTACCGGAGGTACAAGGAGGAGCTGGTACCATTCCTTCTGAAACTATTCCAATCAATAGAAAAAGAGGGAATCCTCCCCAACTCATTTTATGAGGCCAACATCATCCTGATACCAAAGCCTGGCAGAGACACAACAGAAAAAGAGAATTTTAGACCAATATCCCTGATGAACATCGATGCAAAAATCCTCAATAAAATACTGGCAAACCGAATCCAGCAGCACATCAAAAAGCTTATCCACCATGATCAAGTGGGCTTCATCCCTGGGATGCAAGGCTGGTTCAACATTCGCAAATCAATAAACATAATCCAGCATATAAACAGAACCAAAGACAAAAACTACATGATTATCTCAATAGATGCAGAAAAGGCCTTTGACAAAATTCAACAGCCCTTCATGCTAAAAACTCTCAATAAATTCGGTATTGATGGAACGTATCTCAAAATAATAAGAGCCAAACCCACAGCCAATATCATCCTGAATGGGCAAAAACTGGAAAAATTCCCTTTGAAAACTGGCACAAGACAGGGATGCCCTCTCTCACCACTCCTATTCAACATAGTGTTGGAAGTTCTGGCTAGGGCAATCAGGCAGGAGAAGGAAATAAAGGGTATGCAGTTAGGAAAAGAAGAAGTCAAATTGTCCCTGTTTGCAGATGACATGATTGTATATTTAGAAAACCCCAACGTCTCAGCCCAAAATCTCCTTAAGCTGATAAGCAACTTCAGCAAAGTCTCAGGATACAAAATCAATGTGCAGAAATCACAAGCATTCTTACACACCAGTAACAAACAAACAGAGAGCCAAATCATGAATGAACTTCCATTCACAATCGCTTCAAAGAGAATAAAATACCTAGGAATCCAACTTACAAGGGATGTAAAGGACCTCTTCAAGGAGAACTACAAACCACTGCTCAGTGAAATAGAAGAGGACACAAACAAATGGAAGAACATTCCATGTTCATGGATAGGAAGAATCAATATCGTGAAAATGGCCATACTGCCCAAGGTTATTTATAGATTCAATGCCATCCCCATCAAGCTACCAATGAGTTTCTTCACAGAATTGGAAAAAACGGCTTTAAAGTTCATATGGAACCAAAAAAGAGCCCGCATTGCCAAGACAATCCTAAGTCAAAAGAACAAAGCTGGAGGCATCACGCTACCTGACTTCAAACTGTACTACAAGGCTACAGTAACCAAAACAGCATGGTACTGGTACCAAAACAGAGATATAGACCAACAGAACAGAATAGAGTCCTCAGAAATAATACCACACATCTACAGCCATCTGATCTTTGACAAACCTGAGAAAAACAAGAAATGGGGAAAGGATTCCCTATTTAATAAATGGTGCTGGGAAAATGGCTAGCCATAAGTAGAAAGCTGAAACTGGATCCTTTCCTTACTCCTTATATGAAAATTAATTCAAGATGGATTAGAGACTTAAATATTAGACCTAAAACCATAAAATCCCTAGAAGAAAACCTAGGTAATACTATTTAGGACATAGGCATGGGCAAGGACTTCATGTCTAAAACACCAAAAGCAATGGCAACAAAAGCCATTAATTGACAAATGGGATCTAATTAAACGAAAGAGCTTCTGCACAGCAAAAGAAACTACCATCAGAGTGAACAGGCGACCTACAGAATGGGAGAAAATTTTTGCAATCTACTCATCTGACAAAGGGCTAATATCCAGAACCTACAAAGAACTCGAACAAATTTACAAGAAAAAAACAAACAACCCCATCAAAAAGTGGGCAAAGGATATGAATAGACATTTCTCAAAAGAAGACATGCATACAGCCAACAGGCACATGAAAAAATGCTCATCATCACTGGCCATCAAAGAAATGCAAATCAAAACCACAATGAGATACCATCTCACACCAGTTAGAATGGCAATCATTAAAAAGTCAGGAAACAACAGGTGCTGGAGAGGATGTGGAGAAATAGGAACACTTTTACACTGTTGGTGGGATTGTAAACTGGTTCAACCATTGTGGAAAACAGTATGGCGATTCCTCAAGGATCTAGAACTAGAAATACCATATGACCCAGCCATCCAATTACTGGGTATATACCCAAAGGATTATAAATCATGCTGCTATAAAGACACATGCACATGTATGTTTATTGCAGCACTATTCACAATAGCAAAGACTTGGAATCAACCCAAATGTCCATCAGTGACAGACTGGATTAAGAAAATGTGGCACATATACACCATGGAATACTATGCAGCCATGAAAAAGGATGTGTTTGTGTCCTTTGTAGGGACATGGATGCAGCTGGAAGCCATCATTCTCAGCAAACTATCACAAGAACAGAAAACCAAACACTGCATGTTCTCACTCATAGGTGGGAATTGAACAATGAGATCACTTGGACTCTGGAAGGGGAACATCACACACCGGGGCCTATTATGGGGAGGGGGGAGGGGGGAGGGATGGCATTGGGAGTTATACCTCATGTAAATGACGAGTTGATGGGTGCAGCACACCAACATAGCACAAGTATACATATGTAACAAACCTGCACATTGTGCACATGTACCCTAGAACTTTAAGTATAATTTAAAAAAATGTTACATGGGCCGGGCGCGGTGGCTCAAGCCTGTAATCCCAGCACTTTGGGAGGCCGAGACGGGCGGATCACGAGGTCAGGAGATCGAGACCATCCTGGCTAACATGGTGAAACCCCGTCTCTACTAAAAATACAAAAACTAGCCGGGCGAGGTGGCGGGCGCCTGTAGTCCCAGCTACTCGGGAGGCTGAGGCAGGAGAATGGCGTGAACCCGGGAGGCGGAGCTTGCAGTGAGCTGAGATCTGGCCACTGCACTCCAGTCCAGGCGACAGAGCGAGACTCCGCCTCAAAAAAAAAAAAAAAAAGAAAAGAAAGAAAAAAAAATGTTACATGAACTTACTTGATAAAGCAGCTGCAGGGCTTGAGATGACTGACACCAATTTTGAAAGTCCTACTGTGGATAAAATGCTATCAAACAGCATCACATGCTACAGATAAATCTGTCATAAAAGGAAGAGTCAATTGATGAGGCAAACTTCACTGTTGTCTTCTTTTAAGAAATTGCCATAGCCACCCTAACCTTCACCATGCTGATCAGTCAATAACCATTAACATAGAGGTAAAATCCTCCAACAGGAAAAAGATTACAACTCACAGAAGGTTTAGATGATCAGTAGCATTTTTAACAATAAAGTTTTTCTTTTGTTTTTGTTTTTGTTTTTGTTTTTTTGAGACAGAGTCTAGCTCTGTCACCCAGGCTGGACTGCAGTGGCGTGATCTTGGCTCACTGCAAGCTCCACCTCCCAGGTTCACGCCATTCTCCTGCCTCAGCCTCCCGAGTAGCTGGGACTACAGGTGTCCGCCACCACGCCTGGCTAATTTTTTGTGTTTTTAGGAGAGACGGGATTTCACCATGTTAGCCAGGATGGTCTCGATCTCCTGACCTCGTGATTCACCCGCCTCGGCCTCCCAAAGTGCTGGGATTACAGGCGTGAGCCACCGCACCCTGCCAACAATAAAGTATTTTTAATCGAGGTATATACATTGTACTTTTGCAAATATAGACTATAATATAATCTATAATATAATGTAAACATAACTTTTATATGCCTTGGGAAACCAAAAAATTTGTGTAACTTGCTTTATTATGGTGGTCTGGAACCGAACTTGCAATATCTCTGAAGTATACCTGTGTATACAATCCAACGTGTGATTTCAAATTCTGGAGTCTGAGTGCAAATTCTTTTTCTCTCCTCCCCATCTAAATCCTCCAATATCACACAGCACCTAAACCAGAGTGTGCATATGTGCTTAATAAATAGCTAATCTTTTTTGGCTATTGTGATCTCCCTCTAATTGCCATTTTTAAAAATGTAAATTAGATCTCTTTTCTCATCTTACCCTTCTGGCAAGCTACTCAAAATAGTCAGGAGATCATCATGATTATGTATAGCGTATTTACGGTGAGTCTTTGTTTGAGGTGAGAAGGAATAAGTCTTCTCCATCTCACCAACAGGGTACGCATTTCTCTGACCAATTTTGCCTTTCTTGACCCTGACCACACACAAGTCCTTGGCTCTCTGCTGACTGCCCTCTACATCCAGCTTTGGTGCAGGAAAATGATGGGATCTAAGCCTCTGGACAGTGACTCCTGATCTGGCCAAGCAAGGGGCCTCCCTCACTTCTGTTTTGGCCCTAGGTATGCCTACTGCCATATTTCAGTAATATCTGACAATTACCCCATCTTGGGAAAAGCTGGTTCATATTCTTATCTGAGCCCTTACCATCTAGAAATCAAGGCAGGCATCATCAGACTACCATACACACACAGAGATACCAGGGGCTAATGCAAAACAGCGTTTTCTCCCTGTGAGGCTGCTGGGCAGTCCATGTGCAATATACCCCTGCTGAGCATCATTCATGCAATCATTTATTCAATAAATATTTACTGGACACCTACCATGTGCCACGGACTTTTCGGGACATTGAGATCCTCTCCTGGTCTCCTTCATCTTCCCTCCCTTCCTTTCTCCCTACCCCAGAAGTCCCAGCCCTCAATTAATTTGTTCCATCAGGTTTTCCTCTTACAGAGTGGTGGCGGTGGTGGGATTCAGATGCTCCAGGTACCCCAGCATGATACATTTACAAGTCAAACATTTTTCCAGCTAATTTGGCCACCTGTTATACTTACAGATTTCCTGTTGTTCTATCATAAGGGTTTGAAAGGAATTCTGCAGCAAAGGTGGCTATTCCGCAGCCATTGTGAGTTGGAGCAAAGCTCAATTCCAAATCTATTCAATTCAAATAAATACAAAATAAAATTCTTTAGAATGAATTTTAGGGCTGTGTAAATAACTTAAACATTGGGAAAAGGTTTTAATTTTTAGGTCGGGTGAAGCAGCTCAAGCCTGTAATCCCAGCACTTTGGGAAGCCGAAGCAGGTGGATTACCTGAGGTCAGGCATTCAAGACCAGCTTGGACAACATGGTGAAACCCCGTCTCTACTAAAAATACAAAAAAATTAGCCAGGAGTGGTGGCGGCCGCCTGTAATCCCATCTGCTCAGGAGGCTGAGGCAGAATAATTGCTCAAACCCAGGAGGCAGAGTTTGCAGTGAACTGAGATCTCACCATTGTATTCCAGCTTGGGGGACAGAGCAAGATTTCGTCTCAAAAAAAAAAAAAAGTTTTAATTTTTTTTCTACTGTCAATTCTCCAGAGAGGATTTTCCATTTCTAAATTAGGCCCCCAATTAATTCTCACAGAGCACCTTCTATTCCTTCTTCATAGCACTTATTCAATTTGCAAAGATTTACTCATGACATCATTGCTTAATATCTTACTCCCCCACTAGACGAGCTCTGTGAGGGCAGGAACCATTTCTGTTTTGTCCTGCACTGAATAGTAGACTGTACACAGAGCCTGCACATAGTAGGAGGACAGTAAATACTTGTTGAAAGGACAAAGCTTCATTTGCCTAGCCCCCCATAAATCCTTCTTCATACTTCCAGCTCCAACACTTTATCTCAATATTGTAGAAAGTGGCTTAGTTCAACTTTAGTAGACTCAAGTGGAGACTGTCTTTCACACACAAAAGAAATGCTTTTGGTAAATATATAGAATATACGTAGAAAGTTTTATATTATAGCATTGTTTTTAGTGTCAAAAAGCAAAACAAAGCTGGGAAACTACCTGGAGTGATTGACCAAATTATACTGATGACGGGGGCAAGAGCTGAAGCTTATACTTTTGTACCTATCAGTCATTAGTTAAGGGTTGGGGGGTGGAAGCATAAATTCGTAGGTACTTATGGCCTCCGGTGTGCACAAATGAAGCACATTCCAGTAACCTGAAGGTCATTTGCTCATAAAGTGATGCAGGGCTGGGCTGTTGGGAGGATAACTACACAAGGAGTCGGAGTACACAGAAATAGTAAACAGATCTGAGGGGGTGTGTGTGCAACCATCATTGCTACATTTTAACAAAAATCTATATATGCACATCATGCAAGAGCATGAAAAAAGATGGACAAGAATCCTCCTCTGAGGGAGGAACAGAAGAGAAAATGGCTGGAGGGGTGGGAAAGGGAGTTATTAACTTTTTCTTTATATATTTTCATATTATTTCTGTTAAATATTAAACATTTCAATAAACATTTTAGGGGAAAAGGTTAGCTAGAAACTTTTAATACATCCACCATTCCCAAGCAAAACTCTTCTTCAGCACACGAATTGGTCAAATACATTGCTCAAAACTTTGAAAATTTTCTAGCCAGATTACAGGCTCACACCTGTAATCCCAGCACTTTGGGAGGCTGAGGTGGGTGGATCACTTAAGGCCAGGAGTTTTGAGAGCAGCCTGGGCAACATGAGGAAACCCCGTCTCTACTAAAAATACAAAAATTAGCCTGGCATGGTGGCATGAGCCTGTAATCCCAGCTACTCTGGAGGCTGAGGCAGGAGAATTCCTTGAATCAGGGAGGCAGACATTGCAGTGAGCTGAGATCATGCCACTGCACTCCCCGTCTGGGCAACAGAGTGAGACTCCGTCTCAAACAAACAAACAAACAAAAACTTTGAAAATTTTCTAATATAGCCCAAAGTACATAACAACCCCTATTGTTTTAAAATTCATTGTTCAGCTAGATCAGGCAATCTTCCACATTAAAAAATAAAGTCAGCCGGGCGCAGTGGCTCATGCCTGTAATCCCAACCCTTTGGGAGGCCAAGGAGGGTGGATCACCTGAGGTCAGGAGTTAGAGACCAGCCTGACAACATGGTGAAACCCTGTCTCTACTAAAGATATAAAAAATTAGCCAAGTGTGGTGGTGTGCACCTGTAATCCCAGCTACTCGAGAGGCTGTGGCAGGAGAATCACTTGAACCCAGAAGGTGGAAGTTGCAGTGAGCTGAGATCGCACCATTGCACTCCAGCATGGGCAACAGGGCGAGACTCCATCTCAAACAAAGAAAAAAATTAAATCAATAAATAAAGTTTAGTTTTTGCTGAATTGTATTCAATATTCAAAAGATTTTAAAAGCCAATTGGAGGTCCAGAACTAAAATTTACCTGCATCAAATACTGTTACAAATAACTTATCTGCATTGGTGATCAGATTAAATGATATCTTCCATGAAATACTAAGCATACTTGTACACAATGACAAACACAGCATAACTTGAGATTCTCTGGAAACAAATAGATTTCTTTTGACTTTGACTGAAAGACACATCTTGAATTCCAAACATTAAAAATCTATTTTTGCCAGGCATGGTGGCTCACGCCTGTAATCCCAACACTTTGGGAGACCCAGTGGGGGTGAATCACCTGAGGTCAGGAGTTCAAGACCAGCCTGGCCAACATGATGAAACCCCGTCTCTACTAAAAATACAAAATTAGCCAGGTGTGGTGGCACACGCCTGTAGTCCCAGCTATTTAGGAGGCTGAGACAGGAGAATCGCTTGAACCCTGGAGGTGGAGGCTGCAGTAAGCCAAGATCGTGCCACTGCACTCCAGCCTGGGCAAGACAGAGTAAGACTCCGTCTAAGAAAAAAGAAAGAAAGAAAAAATCTATTTTCATCAAGTGCTTTGGAATCCAGGAAATACAGATTCTATGTAGAAAATACCTGTAACCCTACCCACCCAACTGTAATTTCTTCCAGGAAAAACAGAAATTGCACGGAGGTCTCTGCTCTGAAGCCTGTAGAATAACAAAGGAGTCTATGAGATGGAGAAATAGAAGGGCGAAGGGATCTTCACCGTGTGTGCCATGATGCCTTGACACTGACACCAAACAATGTTGTGCCTGTCTCTATAATCCAGAGGATGGGCAATACGGATTTTGTGACATAAAAATCAGCGTGACATATGACTACCATAAAAGAAGGAATTAACAGACTATTTTCTTAATACTTGACTAATAAACATTTACTACATGTACAGTTACTTGTTATTGTACTTTATGTTATGAAATTGGAGCAAGCAAGAAAAGAATCCAAGAGAAAATCATTCCTTCCCTTCTCCATTGAACTGTTCTTTCCTCTGCCCAGTTGGAAGAAGCTCTGTGGAGAAGAGACTGCAATGTTCCCAAATTGCAAATAACATGTCATGATTTATTATAGCTACATTCCATTGCTTAGCCTCCCCTAGAGCCCTTGCCATATTCTGCCCTTTTTGTCTCTGTTTTTTTATGCTTGGAGCAAATTCCATCTTACTCCACCACATGTAGGTGTCCACAAAATTCTGCTCTTTGTTTTTTTTGTATCAACTTAAATTCATCTCAAGTCTCTGGCTCTCTGAACTGGCAGGAAATTCAAACCGTCATTACTGGAGTCCTCTTACCTCCTTGGCTTACACCAGAATCTGGGGAAAGTGCATCTATAGAAACTGGGAGAACGGTTTCTAATCTCGCACCTACCTTGATCCCGTCTGATATTCTCACTGCCCAACCTTTCTGTTCCAATGCTAAGTAGGAAAGGGGGAGTGTGGTGAGGGGACTTTGCCTCAGCTGGATGCCCTGGTGCTTGGAGTGGAGCATCTCTGAGACACCATGTAGCTGTCCTTTCTGACGTATTACCCAGCAGGACATGACCACAGAACAGGCAAGAGTCCCTATTACCCATAGGCCCACCAACCTTCATCCCTTCCCAGTGACCCAAAACTTCCACTCTTTCTTGGTCTTCAAAGGTACCCCTTTATTCTTCCCTATTACCTTATTTCTTTAGGGAAGCTTGCATAATGTTGACAATGAGCCAGTGTAGGACTGGGAACCCACAATGATTAACATCTTAACAAAGATTTCCACCACTCACGCTTGTGTTATCATTTCCTCCCACACAGAATTTCTCTTCGCTCCTCACCCCATCCTCCATTACTACCAAACCTGGAGTCCCAGAGGGAAGAGTCTATCTATTACTTATTTTATATTTCCTAAAATACCTAACATGGGGATTCACGACCACTGCATTTGGGAGAGCAAATCCCTCCCAGCAGCCCCTACAAATTTTCATTGATATGTAAAAAGAAAATTTTTATTTTTGCTACAACTGAGTATAAATATTGTCACAGCAATGCCTGAGATGAGAAACAAAGTAAGTTAGGCGGCTGGGTGTTTAAAAACTGTTGTAACTAAGAAGTACATGGTTAGTGTGTCATCAGGTCGGCACTACAGAAAAATTGCAAGAACTTCGCCTCCATGAAGAATACAGCCAGGGCAGAACAAGCTCTTCTCTAACAGCCACCATCCTGACAGCAACCAATAACCCCAACCTTGTACTGACATTATGGTGGCAATAGCACTGTAATCATTGCTGGCCTAATTAGTATTGTTGTCAATCATTTCATTATCTCATGTGTCTCAAAAAATGATAGTATTTGAAACATGCCTCTGTTGCAGTTACTAAAAGATGTCCACTCTGGCCGGATGTCGTGGCTCACGTCTGTAATCCCAGCATTTTGGGAGGCCAAGGCAGGTGGATCACGTGAGGTCAGGAGTTCAAGGCCAACCTGACCAACACGGTGAAACCCGTCTCTACTAAAAATGCAAAAATTAGCCGGGCGTGGTGGCAGGTGCCTGTAATACTAGCTACTCAGGAGGCTGAGACGTGAGAACAGCATAAACCCAGGAGGTGGAGGTTGCAGTGAGCCAAGATGTTTTTTGTACTCCAGCCTGGGCCACAGAGCAAGACTCTGTCTGAAAAAAAAACAAGATGTCCACTCCTCTAATTCTTACCTTCTTCCTAACTAAAAGAATATCCAGTGTTGGCTGGGTGCGGTGGCTCACGCCTGTAATCCCAGCACTTTGGGAGGCCAAGGCGGGTGGATCACGAGGTCAGGAGATTGAGACCATCCTAGCTAATACGGTGAAATCCCATCTCTACTAAAAATACAAAAAATTAGCCAGGCGTGGTGGTGGGCGCCTGTAGTCCCAGCTACTCGGGAGGCTGAGGCAGGAGAATGGCGTGAACCCAGGAGGCAGAGCTTGCAGTGAGTCGAGATTGCACCACTGCACTCCAGCCTGGGTGACAGCGAGACTCTGTCTCAAAAAAAAGAATATCCAATGTTAGCCACACTCACTATAAAGACTACACTGCCCAGTCTATCTTGCAGCTGTATGTACAAGGGATGGTGAATCCTCTGGTGCTAGCAACAATGTGTTTCTGTGACTACGCCTAGCCTGAAGAGACAAGAGGAGGAAGAGGTTCCCTGAATGTGTAGAGCAAGCTATGGCTATAGGAGGCAGCTGTCTTATACAAGCTATGGCTTCTATATTGGATTGTGTTCCCCTAGAAGTTGAACTTGAAGCAAGGATTTGCACACTACTAGCTAATTTTGATGGCAATTCCAGGAGGCACTGGAAGTAAGTGGGTAAATGAGACAGGGCAGGGAAAGAAGCCAACACAGAATGCATAGATTAGGAGATCACCACTGAGTGCATCTGGGGCTCTGTCTTGATAGGGACCCACCGTGAAATGGGTGTAGAATAGAGCTCATAGCTATTCCAACTCAGGGGAACAGAAACAGAGATATTTATCCACCAATTCCTACACATCATTCATTAAGGGGTGTTCCCTGGAGGAAGCATCTATCCAGAACCTCTGGCAGGTCCTGCACATGGGCTGAGCATGTTTCTACGGCCAGAAAAAGCCATCAGGTAGAGAGTGGCAGGTATTTTCAAAAGAAGAAGCCACCACCAAGCATAAGGAATGGTGAGGGCTGAGGACATGGGGAGGGGGCTCATAGGGTTGGCTACATCTTCAGTTAAAGAATACAGCCACTGCCAGTCCATGGCCCAGCAGGGAAGGAGCTGAGGAATAAATACCAGATCTTGCTCTGCTCCCAGCCTCCAATCTCCTGCTGAACCTAACCAGAAGCCCCCTGATGCAGTTCACTCTGGCCAGTCTCCCAGGACCCAGAGCAGGGCGGAGGAGGATGGAGAATGAACAGAGAATATCCAGCACACTAGCCTTCAGGCATTCTCAAATTTCAAGATTTAAAATCTCAGACAGCACTGTTTGGCTATAAAAATATTATGACATGTTTATATAGTAGCTAAAACTAGAGAAACTGGAAAAGATCTTGGAAAAGTTACCTGAGAGTCCAAACAGTTGAAGAAAAATCCTAAATAAGAGGAGACTTGAACTCTAGTTCTGGTGCTGATAATTATTAATGACTTCACTTTAGGCAAGTCTTTAGCAGCACAGGCTGTTTTTCCACCTTCATAATAGAGTAAGATCTATTGACCTAATGAAGCTATTATGAAAATCAAAAGAATGTGAAAATGCTCTATAATTACAAAGGTTATACAAGTGTGAGGTAGTAGTATACCTTCACTTTTCCATACAGATAGGAAGCAATTCTATTGTTAAACACAACACTGTTAAAAAGAAATGCCACTATTTTTGTTTCATTGTGTTTTTCAATTAGGAAGATGTCTACATAAATATTCACCACCACATATCTTTTTTAAAATAAGAATGGGTATAAATGAATAACACACGTTTACTTACAATTATTTTCTTACTACTAATCCCTCACCAAAAATCTACATTCTAATTATATATCAGTTTCTAATAAAGTCATAGTTTGTCCCCATTATTTCCTTTTATTTTTCACTGAACTTTACTTTTTCAACAACTTCCTCTTTTGTCTTCATATGCTTTAACATTTTTGATGACCCAGTAATTATGCCCAAGTTTATGATTGATTCTTTGTCCTTTCTCTTTTCACTTTCCTTTTAATGTAGAAATATAAGCCAAATGGTGGTGGCACCATTTGACTATAGTGGGAAATACTGGGACTGGGCACAGTGGCTCACACCTGTAATCTCAGCATTTCAGGAGGCTGAGACAGGAAGATCACTTGAGCTCAGGAGTTTGAGGACAGCCTGGGCAACACGGCGAGACCTTGTCTGTAACAACAACAACAACAAAAAAAACAGAAATTAACCAGGTGTGGTGGCACGTAGCTGCACTCCCACCTACTTAGGAGGCTGAGGTGGGAAGATCACTTGAGCCTGGGAGACTGAAGCTGCAATGAACTGTAATCTTGCCACTGCACTCCAGTCTGGGCAACAGAGTGATAGCCTGTCTCAAAAAGAAAGAAAGAAATACTGTGAAGAATAACTTCTGTGTGCAATAATCAAATCCAGTGAATTAGGGAAAATATTATTAATGTTCCTAAGTGGAGATTTCAGTGTTTCTGACTTGTTACAAATCAGGAATCAGGATATCACTAAGTCAGAGAAATTCATGAAACAAAAGGCAATTATTTCCTCTAGGGCTATCTCGCTGTTATTGTCTTAAGATCCTCCCAACGTGAAGTCACTCTTGGCTGGAATAAAGTTTCTGAAAAGGAACATTAGAGGAGGGGAGATTGTTTTTAACTGTACCACTACTAGGAAAATAAGTATTTGTCAATTCTTGCCTACCCAAGACAACACAGAATGAGGTAGAGACTTAAGGATACAAAATTAGAAATTTCATAAAAGGGAGCATAAAGTTGCCATTCTTATTGCTGACTCTATTGTTTCAAGTCTCTGCAGTGGGTGGGAGTAGGAAATTTTTCTGGGAAGGAAAAGGTTTTGCCCACTTCCTTAAAGCAAGTCTACTCTATTTTAATTAGCTTTCTAGCTGTTATCTCTTTACTTCACATAAGGAACACTGCCAACACTCCATTTTGACACCATCCTGAGGAAACAGATAGTGCCCTCCTGAACTTTGGTAAGAAGCGTAACACATACAGCAGCTTAAGAGTACGCCAGGAAATAAAATTTTTGCATAGAACCTCCTTCCCAGTAAAGTTAAAGGAAATTACTTTAAAAAAATCTCTATGAAGTGATAAGTCACTTTCCATATAGGTAATTTTCATGCTCATACTGTGTTTCTCTGAATATAATTGGTAGGAACTCCATTTAAAATGCTAGGATAGTTGATGTGTTTAAGGACAGAAAGAGAAAGGCTGGAGAGAATTCAAGTACCTTTGAACAACTCAGGTTTGAACTTTGAGAGTCCACTTATATGTGGATTTCAAAAAATATATACATTTTTTAAAAATTTTTAGAAATTTGCAACAATTTGAAAAAACATGCAGATGAACCATGTAGCCTAGAAATATTGAAAATATTAAGAAAAAGTTAGGTATGTCATGAATGCATAAAATATACGTAGATATTAGTCTATTTTATCATTTACTAACAAAATATATGTAAGTCTATTATAAAAAGTCAAAATTTATCAAAACTTACACAAACATAGACTATACATAGTGCCATATGCAGTTGAGAGAAATGGAAATAAACATAAAGATGTAGTATTAAATCATAACTTCATCAAATTCACTGTAGAACATACTGTACTATTGTAATGATTTCATAGCTACCTTCTGTTACCATTGTGGGGAGCTCAAGTCTTGCAAGCATCCGCTTAAAACACTGTGTGATGATAATTATCTCTGTGTGAGCAGTTCATCTTTCCAGTAAATTGTGTGTCACCATTAAAACTGATCTCTCATGGCTCTCACATATTTTTCATTGTGTTTAGTGCAATACTATAAACCTTGAATAACACCATGGGATCCATATAAAGTGCCACTAGTGATGCTGGAAGTGCTCCCAAGAAGCAGAGAAAAGTCATGCCATTACAAGAAAAAGGTGAATTGCTTGACATGTACCATAAATTGAGGTCTGCAGCTGCAGCTGCCCACCATTTCAGATGGACAATTCACCTTACAAACAGACAACATAAACTTACAGTATCCATAAATACAGTATAGTACTGTAAATATATTTTCTCTTCTCTACAATTTTCTTAATCATCTTTTCTTTACTTAGCTTACTTAATTATAAAAATACAAAATAGAATACATATGACATACAAAATATGTATTAATCAACTGTTTATGTTATCAGTAAGACTTCTGGCCAATAGTAGGCTATTAATAGATAAGTTTTGGGGAAGGCAACAGTTACATGCTAATTTTTGATGAGGGTCAGCGCCCATAATCCCCACATTGTTCAAGGGTGAACTGAAATATGAAACAAATTCAACAGTTAGCCTAAATAAGCTATTATTTTCATGTTCCAAACTTGCTAAAGATTGCTCTCGTTTGTAATAACTAAAACTACAATGAAGTTGTCTGAGGATTTAAAAAATATTTTGGATGGGAAGAATAATAACTTAATAATAAACTTAAATAATTTAACTTATACAACATATTTATGTGAATACTGTGATGTTTGTACAACCATCACTCCAAATATAAAAATTCTTGATTTGTTTAGATTTTGGCATCAGACTGCTAGGAGCAACCATTTAGGTAGATATTATTTCAGCATTATTTTTAACATGCTGCTAAGAGAACTTCTATTAAAAAACCTCTATCACTTGCCTGCTGACATCTTAAAATTTTTTAAACATGGCTAAATTCATTTACTTCACAATTAGTTGTAAATAACCAGGAGAAAAGTAACGCAAGCATATATCACTTGTAGGTTAGAATAATAAGAAAATACATATGCTTAAAGGAGTTAAAACATTGATCTCACAAGCAAATGGTGAGATTGGAGGTACAGAGATTGCATTCTTCCCACAGCACATTTTGAGTCCTTCTTATAACTGATTGACAAGTGAGGGAATTATTTCCACAAAGAAATGGGTAATAAATGAAACAAATCTTTATGATTCTAAAATATGAATCTCATGTAAGTTATCAAAGGGATTTCCTAGACAACTTCCAAACAGGAGGTAGAGACCTTGAGGTCATCTCTAGACTGAATTTTGACCACCATTATCAGATACAGAGAAAAAATTTCTAGAGAACAAATATGAATGGAAGCCTTATGTTTTGGAGGTTATCTAGGCTTGTTAATAATACAATACTTGGTCTTGATTAAATGAGTCTCTCCTTTTCTTTTCCTCAAATAAATAGGAAAATTCAGTGTACCAAAACTATGACTCAAACCAAGAAGTCACACTGTGAATCTACAAATGTTAGAGCTCCATGTTTTGTCCAAACAAATCTCATAACCTGACTAGACTGCTTGGACTACATGGAACAAATTGGCATTTCATCAACTTCTGAACCTGATCTGGGGCATAATTTACTGTGGAAACACTGATGAAGGAGCTTCATGCTCTTGGGAGCTCTCTGGATTTTAAATTATAAACTGGAGATAGCAGTGAGCCAGTGACCCTGACCTGAGTTTGAAGGTAGTGCCACTTCTCTGGAAGCACAAAGTTCAAAAGGATGAATTTGGGATAAAGCATCACTTCTGGTGGTCACTTCTGTCACTCAGGACCCAGTGTGCAGAGATGATACTGGGAACTCAAAAACCTAAAAATTCAAGAAACTGAGTAAACCCTCCCATAGATAAACCCCCCAAAATACACCAAGACAGATCAATCATCAAACTTTTGAAAATTAAAGACAAAGAAAATATCTTGAAAGTAGAGAGAGAGAGAAACTACGCTTTACCTATAGAAGGAAAATAATTTGACTCACAGTAGCTTTCTCATCAGAAACCACAGAGGCCAGAGAAAATGGCACAGTATTTTTCAACTACTAAAACAAAAGAATTGTCAACACAGAATCCTATATCTAGCACAAATATTCTTGAGGAATGAAATGAAAATTAAGACAGTCTCAGATGAAGGAAAATGAAGAGAATCTATCACCAGCATATCTATCCTAAAAGAATAGTTGCAGGACTTTTCTATGCAGAAAAATGTTAAATAAGAATTTTTGAAAGACAAGAAGAAAGGAAGAACACAACAAAAATATGAATAAATATAACAAGCTTTCCTTCTCTTTAGTTTTTAAAATTATATTTGATAAAAGAAGCAAAAGTCATAACACACTGTGGTTCTAGTATATGTAGATGATATGTTTATGAACATTATAAATAGAAGAAGGTAAAGTGATCTAAAGGGAGGGAAGCTTTCTATTATCAAACACAGCCATTTCAGTGCACCAGAAATTGAGTAAAGGCAGACAACAAGTTGAAAAGCATTTATTCATGAAAAGTCTCCAAAACTTTGGGTAAGAATAATGGGAAACTATGACCTGTTTGCCAGTGATGACTCCCCATTCCTCTCTACCCATAACATGGACACAGCTTGGCAAGAGTGGTGGTTCAGCTATAAAAACCAGCAGCTTTCCTCCAGAGAGGGCAGGCTCAACCCAAGGTGGGAAGAGAAAACCACTTTTGCCAGCTAAATGTGGCAGACTTAGTCCGACGTGAATGGGGAAAACCCCACGGTTTGTAGTTCTAGTTGGGATGAGAAGTGGACCAGCCAAAAATTTAATGGAATTATCTGAGAAGGTATAAGCACTCTACATCTCTCTCTCTGACCTGTGTATAGTAGAAATCCAAGAGAGTCTAGCAAAAAGTGAAAGCCAGAGATTTGAGAACTGGCTATAACTCCGAAAGCATTCCCTGACTCACAAACAGATTGAGCAGAAGGGGGTGGAATCCTTATAGACTCAGATTTTTTAACACAACCTCTCCTAAAGTATAGGCTGTCCACTAAACTAAAGCAGACATGAGGGCAACTTGCAGAAAGTCAAGCTAAAAATTAAGAATAAAAAGCTGAGCAGAGGTATCAGTAGCTACACACCACAGAGAAGAGAGAATCTGCAGTTTAATCCCAGACAAATTGCTAGAAAACAACAATCGTCAGAAAAATAAAACAGAACCCCGAGTTGCTATATTAGCTCATGTGTCCAGTATTTAATTAAAAATCACTAGATATGCAAAAAATTATGAAAGTATGGCCCATACTCACAGAGGGGGAATAAAGAAGTCATTACAAACTGACTTTGAATGGGGCCAGATATATAGGATTTAGCAGAGATTTCAAGAAGTTATTATGATGTTCAAAAATCAAAGAAAAATATAATGATCCAGCAATAGGAAATATCAATAAGAAACAAAAGCCATAGCAAAGAACCAAATAAAAATTCTGGAGAAGAAAAGCAAAATAACTGATATGAAAAATTCACTAGATGGGCCCAAAAGTATAGTAGATTGAAGGTATCAGAAGAAGGAATCAGTTAATTTACCAATATATCAACAGAAAGTATCTGATCCAAGTAACGGAGAGAAAACAGATTGATGAAAAATAAACAGAGCCTCAGAGATCTATGGGACCATTTAAAGTGTCCCAACATACATGTAAGAAGTGTCGCAGACAAAGAGGAGAGAGAACAAATGAGCAGAAACATACTGGAAGAAATAAAGGCCCAAACTTCTCAAATTTTACTTTTAAAAATTAACATGGGCAACCTCCTTTGGGTCCCTTCCTATTTTATGGGAGCTCTGTTTTCACTCTATTAAATCTTGCAACTGCACACTCTTCTGGTCCATGTTTGTTACGGCTTGAGCTGAGCTTCCACTTGCCGTCCACCACTGCTGTTTGCTACCGTCACAGACCCGCCACTGACTTCCCCCACTCCTGATCCAGCAAGGTACCCATTGCTGCTCCCAATCACGCTAAAGGCTCGCCCTTGTTCCTGCATGGCTAAGTGCCCAGGTTCATCCTAATTGAGCTGAACACTAGTCGCTGGGTTCCATGGTTCTCTTCCGTGACCCACAGCTTCTAATAGAGCTGTAACACTCACCACATGGCCCAAGATTCCATTCCTTGGAATCTGTGAGGCCAAGAACCCCAGGTCAGAGAATAAGAGGCTTGCCGCCATCTTAGAAGTGACCCACCACCATCTTGGGAGCTCTAATAACAAGGACCCCCTCACCGGTAACATTTTGGTGACCACGAAGGGACATCCAAAGCGGTGAGTAATACTGGACTACTTTCACTTGCTATTCTATCCTATCCTTCCTTAGAATTGGAGGAAAATACCAGGCACCTGTCAGCTGGTAAAATATGATTAGTGTGGCCGCTGGACTTAACACTCAGGTGTGAAGCTGTCTGGGAAGGGTTTTTTTTTTTTTTTTTGAGACAGAGTCTTGCTCTGTCACCCAGGCTGGAGTGCAGTGGTGCAATCTTGGCTCACTGAAAGCTCCACCTCCCGTGTTCATGCCATTCTCCTGCCTCAGCCTCTCAAGGAGCTGGGACTACAGGCGCCCACCACCATACCCGGCTAATTTTTTGTATTTTTAGTAGAGATGGAGTTTCACCGTGTTAGCCAGGATGGTATCAATCTCCTGACCTCGTGATCCTCCAGCCTCAGCCTCCCAAAGTGCTGGGATTACAGGTGTAAGCCACTGCACCCAGCCTGGGAAAGGGCTTTCTAACAACCCCCAATCCTTGTGAGTTGGGAGCGTTGTTCTGCCTAGAACCAGCTTCCACTTTCAACTTTCCTGGGGAAGGTGACAACAGGCATAAAGCTGTCGTCCCGAACTCCTGGCATTAGCTGGTTGAGAGTGTAGCCCCAAAATTCTCCTTACTCTGAATCTACTTCCTCCCATCCTTGCCTCCTAGGTACTAATGGTTCAGACTTTGATTTGCTTTAGCAAGTTGTATCTCCAAAGGCATCTAAGGGAGCTCTACACTGCATCCTTAGACCCCTAGGCTATGAACCCAGGGAGTCTTGTCCCTGGTGTCCCTCCCAATTTAGGCATACAGCTCTCGACATGGGCAGTTATGTGGTACCTGTTCCCTACATACTAGCCAAGTTTGTAAAGAGCTAGCCAAGTTTGTAAAGAGATAGGAGAAAAGAGAGAGAAAGAGAGAGACAAAGGGGAGAGAAAGAGAGACAAAGAGGGAGAAGAAAGAGAGAAAGAAAGAGAAAGATAGAAGTACTAAAGAAAAAACAGTGTGCCCTATTCCTTTAAAAGTCAGGGTAAATTTAAAACCTATAATTGATAATTGAAGGTCTTCTCCGTGACCCTATAACACTCCAATACTATCTTGTTGTCAGTGTAAACAAGGGCATAGCCTGAAAACACTGAGACCACTGACAACCCGCAGCCTTCCTATTAAAAATCCTCGGCCGGGCGCGGTGACTCAAGCCTGTAATCCCAGCACTTTGGGAGGCCGAGACAGGCGGATCACGAGGTCAGGAGTTCGAGACCATCCTGGCTAACACGGTGAAACCCTGTCTCTACTAAAAAATACAAAAAAAGCTAGCCGGGCGAGGTGGCGGGCGCCTGTAGTCCCAGCTCCTTGGGAGGCTGAGGCAGGAGAATGGCATAAACCCGGGAGGCGGAGCTTTCAGTGAGCTGAGATCCGGCCACTGCACTCCAGCCCGGGCGACAGAGCGAGACTCCGTCTCAAAAAATAAAAAAATAAAAAATAAAAATAAAAATCCTTAATCCAGGAACCTGCAGATGGGCCCAAATGCATTCAATCTGTAGCAGCAACTGCTTTGCTAACAGAAGAAAGTAGAAAAATAACTTTTAGAGGAAACCTCATTGTGAGCACACCTCACCAGTTCAGAATTATCCTAAGTCAAAAAAGCAAATGGTAGCTTACTAACTCAAATCTTACTTGTATGGGGCTATTCTGTTAGAAAAAGGTGATTTAACCTTAACCACTGAAAATTCCCTTAACCCAGCAGATTTCCTAAGAGGGGATTTAAATCTTAATTATCATACAAAGGTCCAACCAGACCTAGCAGGAACTCCCTTCAGGACAGGACTATAGATGGTCCTTCCCAGGTGACTGAGGAAAAAAAACACAATGGGTATTCAGTAATTGATAGGGAGACTCTTGTGGAAGCAGTTAGGAGAATTGCCTAATAATTGGTTTGCTCAAATGTTAGAACTGTTTGCACTCAGCCAAGCCTTAAAGCACTTACAGAATCAAAAAACTCTATCTCAATCCTGACTCAAAAGGTTACCTACACCCTCTCTGACACGAATTCGCATAAGAACTGTTGTTTATTGGAATGTATCTTGATGGGGCAACTGGGTTGTTATGAAATACCCAGGAACCCACCCCAGCTCTAGGACTCACCCCTGAGCACAAAGGCAATGTTGGGCACCCTGGTAAAGGACCACTAGAATCCAGCAGCCTGGACCCCTTTCTTTGCGGTCAAGAAAGGCAGGAAAAGGGGTGGAGGACTGCTACCTCGGTGAGCGTAACTAATCCGATAAGCAGAGGTCCATGGGTGGTTACGCACCCTGGAAAGGAATAAGCATTAGGACCATAGAGGACGCTCTAGACTAATGCTCATCAGAAAATGACTAGGGGTGCTGGCATCCCTGTGTTTTTTGTGTTTTTTTTCAGATGCCCTAAGGCAAAAACACCCCTAAAATGTATTCTGGAGAATTCGGCCCAGTAAGAGTGTATGAACCTTTTTCCCTGTCAGACTTAAAGCAAATTAAAATAGACCTAGGTAAATTCCCAAATAACACTGATGGCTATATTGATGTTTTACAAGGGTTAGGATAATCCTTTAATCTGACATGGAGAGATAAAATGTTACTGCTAGATCAAACACTAACCTCAAATGAGAGAAGTGCCGCCATAACTGCAGCCCGAGAGTTTGGCGATCTCTGGTGTCTCAGTCAGGTCAATGATAGGATGACAACAGAGGAAAGAGAACAGTTCCTCACATGCCAGCATGCAGTTCCCAGCGTAAACCCTCACCGGGACGCAGAATCAGAACATGGAGATTGGTGTGGCAGATATTTGCTAACTTGCATGCTAGAAGGACTAAGGAAAACTGGAAGGAAGCCTATAAATCATTCAATGATGTCCACTATAACACAGGGAAAGGAAGAAAATCCTACTGCCTTTCTGGAGAGACTAAGGGGGGCATTGAGGAAGCATACTTCTCTGTCACCTGACTCTATTGAAGGCCAACTAATCTAAAAGGATAAGTTTATTACTCAGTCAGCTGCAGGCATCAGAAAAAAACCTCAAAAGTCCACCTTAGGCCCAGAGCAAAACTTAAAAACCCTATTGAACTTGGCAACCTCAGTTTTTTATAATAAAGATCAGGAGGAGCAGGTGGAACGGGACAAATAAGATAAGAAAAAGGCCACCGCTTTAGTCATGGCCCTCAGGCAAGCGGACTTTGGAGGCTCTGGAACATGGAAAGGCTGAGCACATCGAATGCCTAATAGGGCTTGCTTCCAGTGTGGTCTACAAGGACACTTTACAAAAGATTGTCCAAACAGAAATAAGCCACCCTCTCGTCCATGCCCTTTATGTCAAGGGAATCACTGGAAGGCCCACTGCCCCAGGGGATGAAGGTCCTCTGAGTCAGAAGCCACTAACCAGATGATCCAGCAGCCTGAATGAGAGTGCCCGGGGCAAGCGCCAGCCCATGCCATCACCCTCACAGAGCCCTGGCTATGCTTGACCATTGACAGCCAGGAGGTTAACTGTCTCCTGGACACTGGCGCAGCCTTCTCAGTCTTACTCTCCTGTCCCGGACAACTGTCCTCCAGATCTGTCACTATCCAAGCGGTCCTAGGACAGCCAGTCACTAGATACTTCTCCCAGCCACTAAGTTGTGACTGGGGAACTTTACTCTTTTCACGTGCTTTTCTAATTATGCCTGAAAGCCTCACTCCCTTGTTAGGGAAAGACATTTTAGCAAAAGCAGGGGCAATTATACACCTGAACATAGGAGAAGGAACACCTGCTTGTTGCCCTGTGCTTGAGGAAGAAATAAATCCTGAAGTCCGGGCAACAGAAGGGCAATATGGACAAGCAAAGAATGCCCATCCTGTTCAAGTTAAACTAAAGGATTCTGCCTCCTTTCCCTACCAAAGGCAGTACCCCCTTAGACCCGAGGCCCAACAAGGACTCCAAAATATTGTTAAGAAACTAAAAGTCCAAAGCCTAGTAAAACCATGCAATAGCTCCTGCAATACTCCAATTTTAGAAGTACAGAAACCCAATGGACAGTGGAAGTTAGTACAAGATCTCAGGATTATCAGTGAGGCCGTTGTCCCTCCATACCCAGCTGTACCTAACCCTTATACTCTGCTTTCCCAAATACCAGAGGAAGCAGAGTGGTTTACAGTCCTGGACCTTAAGGATGCCTTTTTCTATATCCCTGTACATCCTGACTCTCAATTCTTGTTTGCCTTTGAAGATCCTTCGAACCCAATGTCTCAACTCACCTGGACTGTTTTACCCCAAGGGTTCAGGGATAGCCCCCATCTATTTGGCCAAGCATTAGCCAAGAGTTGAGCCAGTTCTCACACCTGGACATTCTTGTCCTTTGGTACATGGATGATTTACTTTTAGCCGCCTGTTCAGAAACCTTGTGCCACCAAGCCACCCTTAAATTTCCTCGCCACCTGTGGTTATAAGGTTTCCAAACCAAAGGCTCAACTCTGCTCATAGCAGGTTAAATACTTAGGGCTAAAATTATCCCAAGGCACCAGGGCCCTCAGTAAGGAACGTATCCAGCCTATACTGGCTTATCCTCATCCCCAAACCCTAAAGCAACTAAGAGGGTTTCTTGGCATAACAGGTTTCTCTGCCAAATATGGATTCCCAGGTACGGTGAAATAGCCAGGCCATTATATACACTAATTAAAGAAACTCAGAAAGCCAATACCCATTTAGTAAGAAGGACACCTGAAGCAGAAGTGGCTTTCCAGGCCCTAAAGAAGGCCCCAACCCAATCCCCAGTGTTAAGCTTGCCAACGGGGCAAGACTTTTCTTTATATGTCACAGAAAAAAGAGGAATCGCTCCAGGAATCCTTACACAGGTCCGAGAGACCAGCTTGCAACCCGTGGCATACCGAAGTAAGGAAATTGATGTAGTGGCAAAGTTGGCCTCATTGTTTACAGGTAGTGGTGGCAGTAGCAGTCTTAGTATCTGAAGCAGTTAAAATAATACAGGGAAGAGATCTTACTGTGTGGACATCTCATGTGAACGGCATACTCGTTGCTAAAGGAGATTTGTGCCTGTCAGACAACCATTTGCTTAAATATCACTCTCTATTACTAAAAGGGTCAGTGCTGCAACTGCGCACTTGTGCAACTCTTAACCCAGTCACATTTCTTCCAAATAATAAAGAAAAGATAGAATATAACTGTCAACAGGTGATTGCTCAAACCTACGCCACTTGAGAGGACCTTCTAGAGGTTCCCTTGACTGATCCCGACCTCAACTTATATACTAATGGAAGTTCCTTTGTAGAAAAAGGACTTCGAAAAGCGGGTTATGCAGTGGTCAGTAATAATGTGTCCCGACCTGCAGGACAGTCGAACGGGCCCTGGAAGGGGGAGTGGGAATGGAGGAGACAAGAAAACACAAGAAATGGAGACAAGACAAACAGCCTGATCAAGTCTCGTTTATTGAGTGTAGGGTCATGCCTTATATAGGCTGGCAGGGGAAGAGGTTGGGCCAGGGCGGTGATAGGGGCCGGATCTTCTCAAATTACAATCGCGCATGCGCCGTGGGTTTGTACTTTTCCCGGGCGCGGGATCGCACCTGCGCCCTGGGCTGCATATCTTCCTGGGCGGGAAAATGTTTGCGCGCGCGCGGAAAGGTTGGCGCGCGCGGGAAAGGTTGGCGCGCGGGAACAGTTTTGGCGCGCGCGGGAGAAACTTAGGCGCGCGGGAGAAACTTAAGCGCGCGCGGGAGAAACTTTGGGCGCGCGCGGGAAGGGTTTATAAATAAAGAACCCGGGAATGCGCCCTCTTGTCTCCGCTTTGCGGAGATCAAGCAACAGAGGTCGGCTAATTCCGGGCCTCATGGCTCCGGACAATAATGGAATACTTGAAAGTAATCCCCTCATTCCAGGAACTAGCGCTCAGCTGGCAGAACTAATAGCCCTCACTAGGGCACTAGAATTAGGAGGAAAAAAAAGGGTAAATATATATACAGACTCTTAAGTATGCTTACCTAGTCCTCCATGCCCACGCAACAATATGGAGAGAAAGAGAATTCCTAACCTCCGAGGGAACACCTATCAAACATCAGGAAGCCATTAGGAGATTATTCTTGGCTGTACAGAAACCTAAAGAGATGGCAGTCTTACACTGCTGGGGTCATCAGAAAGGAAAGGAAAGGGAAATAGAAGGGAACCGCCAAGCGGATATTGAAGCCAGAAGAGTTGCAAGGCAGGACCCTCCATTAGAAATGCTTATAGAAGGACCCTTAGTATGGGATAATTCCCTCTGGGAAACCAAGCCCCAGTACTCAGCAGAAGAAATAGAATGGGGAACGTCACAAGGACATAGTTTTCTCCTATCAGGATGGCCAGCCACCGAAGAAGGAAAAATGCTTTTGCCTGCTGCGAACCAATGGAAATTACTTAAAACCCTTCACCAAACCTTTCACTCTCACTGCACCTCCTCTATGCCACTGTACTACCAGTAGCTCTCCTTACCAAGAGCTTCTATGGAGAATGCGACTTCCTGGAAATATTGATGCCCCATCGTACAGGAGTTTTTCTAAAGAAAATCCCATTTTCACCGCCCACACCTATACGCCCCTGCACTTCAGGCCATACATTACAATCCCTGTATGTTTAACCTCCTTGTTAAGTTTGTCTCTTCTAGAATCAAAGCTGTAAAACTACAAACGGTTCTTCAAATGGAGCCCCACATGCAGTCCATGACTAAGATCTACTGCAGACCCCTGGATCGGCCTGCTAACCCATGCTCCAACATTAATGACATCAAGGGCATCCCTCCTGAGGAAATCTCAACTGCACAACCCCTACTATGCCTCAATTCAGGAAGCAGTTAAGAGCGGTCGTTGGTCAACCTCCCCAACAGCACTTGGGTTTTCCTGTTGAAAGGGGGGACTGAGAGGACTAGCTGGATTTCCTAGGCCAACTAAGAATTCCTAAGCCTAGCTGGGAAAGGTGACCGCACCTACCTTTAAACACGGGGCTTGTAACTCTGCTCAAGCCAGACCAATCAGGTATTGAAGCCAGAAGAGGGCTCACTAGAATACAAATTAGGCTAAAGCAGGAGGTAAAGAAATAGTCAAATCATACATCGCCTGACAGCACAGGGGGAGGGACAATGATTGGGATATAAACTCAGGCATTCAAGCAGGGAGTGGCAACCCCCTTTGGGTCCCCTCCCATTTTATGGGAGCTATGTTTTCACTCTATTAAATCTTGCAACTGCAAAAAAAAAAAAAAAATAACCTGCAGATCCAAGAACCTCAGTGAACAATGTGTGTAAGATAAACACAGAGAACCACATCTAGATAGCTAGGTGAATTGCTGAAAACAAAAGGTGAAGAATTTGGGATTGTAGCTTACTTAAAGCTTACCGTTATCCTGACACTGTTTCATGGAAACAGGCAGAAGACACAAGATTCCTGCATCATAAACAAAAGACTTTATTACTCACAGAACAGCAAGAAGAATGCACATCAAAATATTTGCCTAAGTTCCTTATGCCTAAATCCCACAGGCCCCATGCCTACCCATACAGTGGGTTGCAACTCAGGCAAAGGTCCCAGCACTTTTTGAGCAAGCAGCAAATCCAGTTTCCCTCCCTCTCCTTAGGCAGAGAGCAGGGACACAGTACCACTCTATGGTCACCTTGACCAGCTAGTGACTATATGACTAGATACAGAAATGGTTCAGTGTCAGAAGATGAATAAAGCTTGTAGTCTGTCACGCTCAGCAAGAATATGCATGTTTTAGTTCATTTTACATTGCTATAATGGAATACCTGAGACTGGGTAATTGATTTTAAAAAGAAGTTTATTTAGCTCATGGTTCTGGAAACTGGGAAGTTTAAGACTGGGAAGCCACATCCGACAAGGGCCTCACGTTGCATCATAACATAGCAGATGGCATCACATGGCAGGAGCACACGTGACGGCGGCAAGCAGGAGCGTGCAAAAGAGACAAACCATGAAAGGAAACCTCACTTTATAACCACCTGCTCTCTCAGTAATTAATCCAGTTCTGCAAGAGACAGAACTCACTCCCACAATATGGCAGTAATCCTTTCATAAGAGCAGATCTTTCATGACTCAAATACCTTTTAAAGTCTTTCCACCTCTCGACCCGTTACACTGGGGACCAAGCCTCAACATGAGTTTTGGTGGGGACAAACCATATTCAAACCACAGCAATGCAAGAACAAATAAGAACCAAAGGACTGCCTTTTGCAACCAAAACCAAAGGGAGAGAACTGAGCTACAGTGGAGCAAAGTTGCCATATTGTATCACAAGTAAACCACCATTAACCTGAAGTGGATTTTAAGTTAAAGTTATGAAGTTCAAGAAACATAAAAATCCCGAGAGTAACCACTGAAAAATGAACGTTAAAAATATACTTAAAAATGAGCTGGGTACAGTGGTTCATACCTGCAATACCAACACTTTGGGAGGCCAAGGCATGAGGATTGCTAGAGACCAAGACTGCGAGACCAGCATGGGCCACATAGTGGGACGCTGACTGCACAAAATTTTTTAAAATTAGCTGGATGTGGTGTCACACACCTGTAGTCCCAGCTACTCAGGAGGCTGAGGTGGAAGGATCACTTGAGCCTGGGAGGTCAAGGCTGTAGTGATCCATAATCACACCACTGCATTTCAGCCGGAGTGACAGAATGAAACCCTGTCTCAAACAAGCAAACAAAAATACAAATGAGTAGTTGTCAGGGGATGAGGGAGAGGGAAATGGGAGTGACTGCTTATAGATACAGGATTTCTTTTGAGAGTGATTAAAATGGAAATTAGATAATGACTCTATAAATATATTAAAAACCACTGCATTGTACACTTTAAAGGGGTGAATTTAATGGTATGTGAATTATATCTCACTAAATGAATTAAAATATTGATTTAAAACAAAAGAAGGCAATAAAAGGGGAACAGAGGAAAAACAATAAGCAAGACATATAGAAAACAAATAGCAAAATAGATAAATCCAAACATACCAATAACTACATTGAATGTGAATGAACTAAACAGTTCAATCAAAAGACAAAAATTGTCAGGATGTATTAAAAAAACAACAACAATAAGATCTAACTACATATTGCCTAAAAGAAACACAGTTTAGATTCAAATATACTGTAGGTTGAATAGCATGCATAAATAGCTGCTATGAAAGACCTGGAATGGCTATATAAGTATCAGACAAAATAGACTTTATGACAAGGCACATTAAGACAAGGAAGGACATCTAATCATAACAAAAAGGTTAATACATCTGGAAAATATAACAATTATAAACATATAACATCTAACCACAGATCCCAAAAATACATGAAGCAAATACTGACAGAATTGAAAGGAGAGACAAGAGGGTATGACTCAACTGAAATGACTCCTGATTAAGTAACATTCAAAAGAAAAATATTGTTATAGTGAAGTTCCAGGAGAAATCAAAAAGGCATAACAAGAATCATTGCATAAGCCTTTTATTTAAACAAGTTTATAAACTATAACATTTCCAGATTCCAGGGATAACCAAGGAGAATAACTGTCTCCAATGAAAACTTAACGATTCTTTTCATTCCTGCCGTCCTTTGGCGAAACAATTCCAAGACTTACTGAAACACTAAGATAGTGCCCAGAACATACATTCTCACACGGTGTAAGAAAGCAGACTTGAAAATGCTGTTTTGATAATATGTGGGCTAATCTTACTCTTAAACTGTTGTTGCTGCTGCTGTTGTAGTTTTACAAACACAGCATATTCCAAAAAAAAATTTTCTGAAATTCTGTTTGAAAAATAAATAAATGATAAATATATTCCTTCCATGAAGTAAAGTAATGCACAAACGAATAAATAAATGATAGCATTTGTGCAAAGGTTAAGAGGTTGTAAACCGATTTAGTTTCATCTCTGTTTGGTACAATACATAATATCATAAAGTGTTATAAGCTATTCTATTTTTCAATATAATCTTAAACTCAGGAAAAAATTAGCTTCTTTACTGCTAGACTGCACGTTGGCAACAAACACATGGTTTAGTAGACAAAATAATACATTTATTAAGGCACCATGCCTCCAAAAGAGAACAGTGGTTAGTTACAATCCAAAACTGAGACCTGAAAAGAAGTAATGTATTACTAATTACATAAGAAAAATAACTGGTAAATTAAGTTTTCAAACTTTAACCTTTACTTATTTATTTATTTATGTAAATTTTATTTTTATTCCTTTTTCGAGACAGGGTCTCATTCTATTGCCCAAGCTGCAGTAGTAGCGGCGCAATCATAGTTCACTGCAGCCTTGTCCTCTCCGGCTCAAGGGATTCTCCCACCTCAGCCTCCCAAGTAGCCAGGACCAGAGGCCCATGCCGCCACCACATCTGGCTAATTTTTGTATTTTCTGTAGAGATGGGGTTTCACCATGATGCCCAGGCTGGTCTTGAACTCCTGAGCTCAAGCAATCTGCCCACCTCCACCTCCCAAAGTGCTGGGATTACAGGAGTGAGTCATCATGCCCAGGCCTCAAACTTTAACTTAAGAAAAATGTAGATGTCATTTCTGTGATAATGGAGCAATTATTCTAGACTGTAAATAAATAAATAAAATAGAGACTAACTACACTTTGATCTGTACAAAAATTTGCCAAAATTTTTGCTGTAACTACTTATGCCAAAACAGCTATAACTATTTAAATTGATGAATAGATGGATGGCTATATGGATGGATATAAAAATAGTTGATAGATTTTTTTCCTTTCTGCTGCTGCTTCATGGTAGAGCTAACCCACCTCTAGTCTCTTACTCCAGCTGCAGTGGATATCCTGTCTACCTTTTTTGTGGACATTTGTCCATCAATAACAAATGGGTACCCCAAAAGTCAAGAGTCACACAAATATTAAACCAAGTTTTATAAATGTTTGTACTGTTGAGTTAAAGAGCTTACATGTACTACAGGGACTGATTCTCTGACAAGGAATCAAACCCAGGCCACAGGTGTGAAAGCACAGAATCTTAGCCACTATACCACAAGATGGAATGCCTTCTCTATAAATCCCACAGGGAATTCAAAGCAGGCAGTTTGAGTGTACAAATGATTTTAATTTTGTTTTGGGTTAGATTTTTGCATTTTAATTTTGTCAAGAGAATTTCTAAGCCAAGACACTATTGTGTCTTTCTTTAATTTGATTGTCCCATAAATACAAGTAAGACAATTATTTAGAATGAGAGCTCTCTAAAATCTTCTTTTAAAAAGAAAATTAAGGTTCTTTCTAATTTAAAGGATCCATCTTTTGGCCACTGATGATTAGAATTTCCAATGGTTTACAAATTTCAGTAGCGACTCAACAATAAGCCTCTTCATGGAAAGTCCAGGAGATAATTTTCCAGGTTTAGAGTAAGTTTTTACTATATAAACAAGGGTGTTCCTTGACAGCGTATAGAGGAGACACTCTCCATGATCCCCAAAAATTCACTCAGAAGTAGACTTAAGATAACAAAGACTCTTGTTGCCACAGACTATTAAGGCTGGTGTTTGTGCATATGGTGCCACTAGTAACCCACAAATTTGCCAGGGGCCACCAGTCACAGACCTGTTAATCCACTGGCACCAGGAAGGCCCTCCTGGGATTGGCATTTTTCCCAGCCTAACCAGGCAACAGGAACCCCTTATAGATGGAAATTATTAAGACAAACTCCCCCGAGAGCTTGACATATTTGGAACAAAAAGCATACTGCTTAAAATCTTACGTGACCAGCCATTTTTAGACTGGTCACCTAATGTGACCTGAAAATCACGCTCCCCAAAAGGGCAGGGACCAAGAGAAAATGCTCTCAAAAGTCAAGGTCTTATACGGACATGAAACAGGACAATAGGAGAACTTCATCTGGTTTTTATTTTGCGGACTACAGCAAGGTTTATAGACAGAACCGCAAAACTGATCAATCTGCAGTGCCAGCTCAAACAGTTTATGGGGGTTTAGGCCCATGTTCTACCCTGTGGCATCCTTCGTTATGACAGCACAACACGGAAAGACAAAGACTATTTCTGGAAGGAAAGGGACCAAACAATGTGAATATTCATACCAAAAAAGGACACCAGAGTCGCTACACACAAAACTAGTCACACAAATCCTTTTTTCCCATTAATCAAGGTTTTGGAGATGAATATGAGACAAACAGTGATTTTACCATCAGCTCTACCAGATTCCACAGAGGGAGAGAGGCCGGGAGCCTGACTGGTAAGAATTCCTTACCCTTCTGCTGGCTTGTCAGGTCCTTGGTTCCCCTCATTGCAGCTTCCAGAAGAGCAGAGCAGCTTTGGTATCCTGTTCACAGCACTAAAACTGGAGGGGCCAATGAAAACTTCCCCTTTGTCCTCTGAAGTTTCACTGAAAATCGCTGACAAAAAAGGCAGGTTAATAGGAGAAAAGGCATACAAATTTATTTGATCATAGTTTTACACGTACACAGGACACTTCAGAATGAAGACCTGAAGGGGAGGCTGGGCACAGTGTCACATGCCTGTGACCTCAGCACTTTGGGAGGCTGAGGAGGGAGTATGCCTTGGGGACAAGAGTTTAAGGTCAGCCTTAGGAACAAAGATTCCATCTGTACAAAAAATGTTAAAATTAGCCAGGTATGCTGATCCCAGGAGTTTGAGGCTGCGTGAGCTGTGATTGTGCCACCAAGCTCCAGCTCGGGTGACAGTGTGAGACCCTGTCCCTTAAAAAATGAATATAAATAAAATAAATACAAGATACAGGGGAAATTGTCCACTTTTATGCTTAGGTTCAACCAAGTACGGACAGCCATGTAGAAATATGACGGGTCAAAAAAAGAGTATGATCTAATGCTATAGACTGAGTGGGAGAAACTCAGCAATGCCATCTATCTAGATTCTTCTTGACCTCTATGCATTCCTTCTTTCCGGATGTGGGACAGGACCTGGTCTGGAATGGGATTCAACAGTCTAAATGTGGGGTAGAAGCCTCTTCGGAATGGGTTTCAACAATCTGGAACAGTCAGTCAAACGAGGCAGGTCAGATCATTTCTTTATGGCAAGTTTTTTCTGTTTTTTGTTTTTTTTGAGACAGTCTCGCTCTGTCTCCAGGCTGGAGTGCAGTGGTGCAACCTCGGCTCACTGCAAACTCTGCCTCCCGGGTTCACGCCATTCTCCTGCCTCAGCCTCCCGAGTAGCTGGGACTACAGGTGCCCACCACCACACCCAGCTAATTTTTTTTATTTTTAGTAGAGACGGGGTTTCACCAGTTAGCCAGGATGGTCTCGATCTTCTGACCTCATGATCCACACGCCTTGGCCTCCCAAAGTGCTGGGATTACAGGCGTGAGCCACCGCACCCGGCCTATGGCCAGTTTTTATACAGAAAGGCCAGGAGAAAGAGAAAGTTAGAGTAATATTTTTAGGTTTTGTTGCTGGCTTCTATGACCCACCTGGGGGAAGAGGAATTCTAGTTTCCATGGCTAGCCCTCTCACGGGGGAAAATGAGAGGCCAGAGACAGAAGGGCAGGAGAAAGTCTGAGAGGGCACCACCACAGTAAAGATCCAGGGCAGTTCTGCTTCAGAGGCCTTCATGTGTGGCTGCCATTTTCTGGGATCCTGGAATAGCCACAGCCATCTGCAAAAGAGGCTGGTCAGTGTCATCTTTTGGCTATATTGTGCTCAGTAAAAATTTGGGGTTCTGTTTATTTGAGAGAAGAGAGAACAAATATATAGTCAGCAATAAACAGTTTCTGCCATAGAGTCAAAGTTACACAGATTCAGAACTGGAGAAAATGTGGGACTATAGACAGTCTCCAAAGGATGAAATGAGGAAGAAGAGCAAAGAAAAAAAGAAAAGGAGTAGAAACCCCTCTTCGCTTGTTATTAATACTAAATGGCTAAAGAAAAATTTTTAAAAAGGTTTCAAAGTGAAAACATACTTCTTTCCTCTACAATGTAATCATTGTTCATTAATCTCTTAAAAAGCAAGATTAATTCTGCCAGAGCTACTAAACATTTGTTTTCTATTAAACATGTAGACACCATTTATTCAATTTATTTAGATAAATGCTTGTAAACAACAATTTAGATAAATTACAGTTATATTAATCATGAGTAGCATTTGAAAAAATTTTGTTTGAGACAGAGTCTGGCTCTGTTGCCCAAGCTGGAGTGCAGTGGCTCAATCTCTGCTCACTGCGACCTCCACCTCCTCTGTTTAAGTGATTCTCCTGCATCAGCCTCCTGAGAAGCTGGGATTACAGGCCTGCACCACCACGCCCGGCTAATTTTTGTAATTTTAGTAGAGACAGGGTTTCACCATATTGGACAGGCTAGTCTGGAACTCCTAACCTCAAGTGATCATCTGCCTCCGCCTCCCAAATTGCTGGGATTACAGGCATGAGCCACCGCGCCTGGCCTAT
Source organism: Rhinopithecus roxellana (assembly GCF_007565055.1). Classification (NCBI taxonomy): domain Eukaryota; kingdom Metazoa; phylum Chordata; class Mammalia; order Primates; family Cercopithecidae; genus Rhinopithecus; species Rhinopithecus roxellana. The sequence continues at coordinate 77,767,343 of NC_044559.1, forward strand.
CATGGTTATTATAAAAATTAATGATGGTTTAAAATTACGTCTTTGGGGCTGGGCACAGTGGCTTACGCCTGTAATCCCAGCACTTTGGGAGGCCGGCGGGGGTGGGGTGGATCACCTGAGGTCAGGAGTTCAAGACCAGCCTGGCCAACATGGTGAAATCCCGTCTCTACTAACAACACAAAAATTACCTGGGCATGGTGGTGCATGCCTGTAATCCCAGCTGCTGGTTGGTGAGGGGGGTGGAGCAGGGCTGAGGCAGGAGTATCGCTTGAACCCAGGAGGTGGAGGTTGCAGTGAGCTGAGATCGCACCACTGCACTCCAGCCTGGGCAACAGAGGGAGATTCCGTCTCAAAAACAAACAAACAACAACAACAACAAAAAACCACTGCATCTTGGGGAGCAGGAGTGGGAAAAGAAAGGTGGGTTTGATTATGAAAAGAAAAGAGGTCTGGGTGCGGTGGCTCAGGCCTGTAATCCCAGCACTAGGGAGGCCTAGGTGGGCGGATTGCCTGAGGTCATGAGTTTGAGACCAGTCTGACCGACGTGGTGAAATTTCGTCTGTACTGAAAATACAAAAACTAGCCAAGCGTGGTGGCGGGCGCCTATAATTCCAGGTATATAGGAGGCTGAGGCAGGAGAATCGCTTGAACCCGGGAGGTGGAGGTTGCAGTGAGCCGAGACCAGGCCATTGCACTCCAGCCTGGGCAACAAAAGCGAAACTTCGTCTCAAAAAAACAAACCAAAAAAAAAAAAAAGAATGAAAGAAAGAAAGAAAAGAAAAGAGAAGAGATTTTCAGGGAGACAGAACTGCTCTGTATCTTTACTGTGGTGGTGGAAACATGAAACTACACATACATTAAAACTTCATGAACTAAATATACACACACATACAAATAAAACTGGGGAAATCTTGAAGATTGATGGGTTGTATCAATGCCATTATTTCACTCGTGATATTGTATGATAGTTTTGCGAAGTGTTACCTTTGCGGGTACACAGGATTGCTCTGAGTACCCTCAATTTCCTATAACTTCGTGAATCTACGTGAAGGCTGTAGGTTTCATCACGAAATGGAAAATTTAATTTTAAAAAGTCTCAGCTGATGAAAATGATTCTACAAGTATTCGGTTAATTTTTTTTAAATGAAAAAATGCTCAATTTGTAATTCTTGTATTGAGAGATCTCTCACCGCTGTTCTTTTGCTATCAGAGCTGAATTTTTTTCATGAAATTATTATTAACTCTTTTTCAAAATCTACCACACAACATACATACTATCACACAAACATTGTTTAACTTTTTATTAGACACTGGGTTAAAAGATTTTAAATGTGCTTTTTTAGTGTAAATGACAGTATGCTCTGTGTACTGTTCTATAACTTGGTTTTTTCATGTATTTGTCTTGGAGATATTTCCATTTCACTAAATAAATATTCTCATTCTTGCTATTGCAGAGTATTCCATAACGAATGTATCATAGTTAATTTATCCACTCTGGAATGATAGACATTTACATTGTTTCCAATATATATGCTTTTATTTGCCTCTTCTACACTTGTGTGGATTTCTCCCGAATAGCTATCGAGAAGTTAAATCCCTGGGCCGGGCGCGGTGGGTGACTCACGCCTGTAATACCAGCACTTTGGAAGGCCGAGGTGGGTGGACCACAAGGTCAGGAGATTGAGACCATCCTGGCCAACATAGTGAAACCCTGTCTCTACTAAAAAGACAAAAGTGAGCTGGGCGTAATGGCACATGCCTGTAATCCCAGCTACTCAGGAGGCTGAGGCAGGAGAATCACTTGAACCAGGGAGTCCGAGGTTGTAGTGAGCCGAGGTCACGGCACTGTACTCAAGCCTAGGGACAGAATGAGACTCCATCTCAAAAAAAGTAAAAATAAAAATTAAAAAAAAGAAGAACTTAAATACCTGAATAAAGGGGCATATGCATATTAAAACTTAATAGATACTGACCTATGGCCCTCCAAAAAAGGCTATAACAGTTTACATTGCTAACGCAGTGCACCCATTTTTTTATATCATCATTTGGTGTCATCAAACCTTTCCATTGTTGACAATCTAATTTGGAAAAATCTAGTATATTTTTTTAAGTAAACTTTTTTGTTGAAGTATAAACATGAATACAGAATAATGCATAAACCAAATGTATGTATAGTTCAACCAATTTTTACAAAGTGATGGCTGGGAGAGGTGACTCACACCTGTAATCCCAGCACTTTGGGATGCCGAGGTGGGCAGATCACTTGAGGTCAGGAGCTCGAGACTAGCCTGGCTAGCATGGTGAAACTCCATTTCCATTAAAAATACAATAGTTAGCTGGGCATAGTGGCACATGCCTATAATCCCAGCTACTCAGGAGTCTGAAGCACAAGAATCACTTGAAGGCAGGAAGTGGAGGTTGCAGTGGGCCAAGATTGCACCACTGCACTCCAGCCTGAGACACAGAGCAAGACTCTGTCTCAAAACACAAAACAAAACAAAACAAACAAACAAAAAAAGTGAGCCTGCCCATGTAACCCTAGCCCATTTGAAGACATGATTACCACCAGCTCAGAAATCTCCATTGCATTCCTACCCAGTACTATTCCTCTCAAACATAACTGATGGCAGCGGCTGCTACCATCACACCAGCTGCAGCAGAGAGGACCCCCTGGAGCTGGGCACTCCTTGGAGCTGGTGGGAGGCCCGCCCTTTCTGAGTTGCGGTGGAAGCTACCCAGGTGCCGCTGCAGCCCCGCAAACTGCGGCTGTGGACCCAGGCCTCATGCTCTATGGAGCAGGTAGAAGCCCCGCCCTCCTGGGCAGGGCTACAGCTGCCCAAACCATGGCTGTGCATCCGAGCCTCCCTATGCTCTTGGAGGAGGCCAGGAGCAGGCAGGATCTGCCCTCCCGGGTGCAGCTGCAGCCCCCACAACCAACAGCTGCAGACCTGGGCCCAACTGCACGGAGCAGGCAGGAATTGGGAACAAGCAGGATCCCCGAGTTGGCAGGGTGGAAGCTCCCAGGTGCAGCTGTGGCCACCCTCCCAGACACAGGACCTGGGCACCTCTGCAGCCTGCACCCTCGGGTGGCCAGGAAGCCCCTCTACCCACAATCCCTGCAGGCTCACGAGTGTCTGCTCCCACTGCCTGACCTCTCTCTTCTCCCAGCACCTGCTCAGATCTCTCCAAGTGGGGTTGGGCCCAATACCTGGGCCATGAATGGCAGGCAGCAAGAATCAGAGAGTTTGCTGGGCAGAAGGGAGTGGGGTCCCCAGTAAGGCACCACCTTCAGGTCATGGAGGGCCTGAAGGCTGAGAGCCAGGTCACCAGTCCCACACACCAGAGCAGGGACTCCCTGCTGCCTATGGCCACCCATGGACCAATCTGCATGCACTTCTTACCCTATGAGGTCCATAAAAGCTGGGGGCTTAGCCACAGGACTAGAGAGGATGGCCAGAGCAGGATAGAGGATGCAGAGGACAGAGATGAGGGGATGACCAGTTGCAGAGAAGAGCTACCATCTGCTGACAGTTTGAGAGGACTGCAGAGATCTCCAAACAACCTGCCTGCAGAGAAAAGCCACGCTCTCCAGGGCCTCCTCTCTGCTGAGAGCAGCAGATGATGGGACAACCAGTGGGCAGAGAGGAGCTACGCTCTCCAGGGTCTCCTCTATGCTGAGAACTGAACACTTGACAGGAAGACCTGCAGAGAGGAGCCACCCACTGAGGGTTTCCTCTGAGCTGTTCTAACACTTAATAAAGCTTATCTTCGCCTTGTTCATCCTTCTTTTGTCTGTGTACTTCATTCTTCCTGGACACAGGACAAGAACTTGAACAAAGGCGCCACTGGTCACAGAGGTTTCTAGGAAGAAAATCGACAACCCAAAGATCCCATAACATAACTACTGTCTGATGTTCTAATAATATAAGGCAGTTTTGCCTATTTTTTGAATTTTATGTAAGTGAAATAATATAATATGTTCTTTTGTGTATCTTGCTTTAGATCAACATTATATTTGTTTTTGTTTTTGTTTTGAGACAAGGTCTCACTCACTCACCTAGGCAGGAATGCAGTGGCGTGATCACTGCTCACTGCAGCCTTGACCTCCCAGGCTCAAGTGAACTTCCCACCTCAGTTTCCCAAGTGGCTGGAACTATAGGTGCATGCCATCACATCCAACTAAATTTTTTAATTTTTCATAGAGACAAGGTCTCACTACATCGCCCAGGCTGGTCTCAAACTCCTGAGCTCAAGCAATTCAACCACCTCAGCCTCCCAAAGTGCCATGAGCCACCATGCCTGGCCAAATCAACATTATCATCATTTAGATTGTCCAAGTTGGCCTGGCACAGTGGCTCATGCCTGTAATCCCAGCACTTTGGGAGGCCAAGGTGGGCAGATCACCTGAGGTCAGAAGTTCAAAACTGGCCTGGCCAATATGGCGAAACCATCTCTACTAAAAATACAAAAAATTAACCAGGTGTGGTGGCAGTCGCCTGTAATCCCAGGTACTCAGGAGGCTGAGGCAGGAGAATTGCTTGAACCCGGGAGGTGGAGGTTGCGGTGAGCCGATTTCATGCCATTGCACTCCTGCCTGGGCAGCAGACTTAGACTCTGTCTCAAAACAACAACAACAACAACAAAAAAACTGTTGTGTGCCATTACTTTGTTCATTTTCATTGAAATATTATTATTCCATTGTATGAGTATACTACAATTTGTACACATTTTGCTTTTGATGGATAATAAAGTTGATTATAGTTTGGTGCTATTATAAATCATGCTGCTATAAATGTTGTCATACAAGTCTTTTGTCAAATATGTATATTTACCATACACACACACACACATTTCCTACTGGGTCTACACCTAAGATTGTATACTTTGCCAGGTCATAGTGTATGGATATGTTTAGCTTTATTATATAAAGCCCAACAGTAAATGGTAGCCCCAATTTATACCCCCATCAGTAGCAAATGAAATATCCAGTAACTCCATATCCTCTACCTTTAAAAAGTTTAACCACTTTGAAAGATATGGAATTATATCTTATTATTGTCTTCATCTGAACTTCTTTGATAATGATATTGAGTTGCTCTTTTATGTTTATTACTCATTTATATATCCTACTTTATAAAAAGTCTGGTCAAAATTTTGGTCAATTTTTTGAGGGGTTGTACATGGATTCTTTACATATTCTGGGTACAAATCCTGTGTTTTATATGTGTGTATGTGTATATTTACATACATATACACATATATATAATATTTTGCCATTGAGTAGCTTGCCTTTTTACTCTCTTAATACTGACTTTTTATTAAGAGAAATTCTCAGTGTTAACAAGATACAATTAAACAATCTTTTTCTTTAGTATCAGTGATTTTTGTCCAGTTTAAAAACTCTTTGCCTACCTCAAGATCACATTATCTTACATTATTTTCTAGAAGCTGTATTGTTTTCCCCTAAGTATAAAATCTATGTAAACTTGACGTCTGGATACAGGTAAGGTAGGAGTACAGACACACTGTCATCCCTATAAATATCTAACTGGTATAGCACAGTTTATTGACAAAATCACCCTTTCCTCACTGTACTGTAATATTACCTTTGTCACAAATCAAGTGACTACATATGTGTGGGTCTTTTTCTGGACACTATTCTTTTCTATTGATCTATTTGTCAATTTTGGAGCCAAAGCGATACCATTTTATTCTAACAATTATTTTATCTTAATAATAAGATGGGATATCTAGCAGGTAGAGGCCTTCTAGTCTTGTTCTTCTTTAAGATTCTCTTGGCTATTTTTGACCTTTTGAAATTACATGTAAATTTGAAATCAGCATGTCAATTTTTATCCAAAAATGCTGAAATTTTTACTGGACTGTATTGAATCTATACATGAATTTGGGAAGATTTGACATGTTTTCATTAGTAAGTCTTTCTAGCCATGAATTTGGTGTAGCTCTCCATTTATTTAGGTTTTCTATTATTCCTCTCAGAAATATTATATATTTTGATATATAGTTTTTTTTGTTTGTTTGTTTTTTGTTTGTTTGTTTTTAACGGAGTCTTGCTCTGTTGCCAGGTTGGAGTGCAGTGGCGCGATCTCAGCTCACTGCAATCTCTGCCTCCTGGGTTCAAGCGATCCCCCTGCCTCAGCCTCCTGAGTAGCTGAGGCTACAGGCACGCACCACCATGCCTGGCTAATTTTTTGTATTTCAGTAGAGATAGGGTTTCACCATGTTGTCCAGGTTGGTCATGAACTCCTGACCTCAAGTGATCCACCCACCTCAGCCTCACAAAGTGCTGGGATTACAGGTGTGAGCCACCGCACCCAGACAGATCTTTTTTTTTTTTTTTTTTTTTTTTGAGACAGAGTCTTGCTCTGTCACCCAGGCTGGAGTGCAGTGGCACGATCTCAGCTCACTGCAATCTCTGCCTCCCAGGTTCAAGTGATTCTCCTGCCTCAGCCTCCCCCCCAGTGGCTGGGATTACAGGCACCCGCCACCACGCCTGGCTAATTTTTGTATTTTCAGTAGAAACAGGGTTTCACCATGTTGGCCAGGCTGGCCTCAAACTCCTAACCTCAAGTGATCCACCTGCCTCAGCCTCCCAAAGTGCTGGGATTACAGGCGTGAGCCACTGTGCCCAGTAATATGTAGAGATCTTATACTATTTCAGATTTATTCCTGTGTGTAAATGTTTCTTCAGGTAATTGTACATTTTATCATCTAAAAGTTTTACTTTCTAATTTATTATGGCTATAATATAGCAATACAATTGAATTTTCTATATTGACATTATATTTATTCTTTCCATTGCTCTTCATTGATTTCTGCATTTCTGTGCATCCATCTAAGATCATTTTCTCTTTAGCACGAAGAATTCCCTTTAGCAATTCTTTGTGTGGGTCTGTTAGTGGTATTTTTCCCTCAGTTTTTGGTTTATAAATACATTTTTTTTTTTTTTTTTTTTTTTTTGAGGCGGAGTCTCGCTCTGTCGCCCGGACTGGAGTGCAGTGGCCAGATCTCAGCTCACTGCAAGCTCCGCCTCCCGGGTTTACGCCATTCTCCTGCCTCAGCCTCCCGAGTAGCTGGGGACTACAGGCGCCCGCCACCTCGCCCGGCTAGTTTTTGTATTTTTAGTAGAGACGGGGTTTCACCGTGTTAGCCAGGATGGTCTCGATCTCCTGACCTCGTGATCCGCCCGTCTCGGCCTCCCAAAGTGCTGGGATTACAGGCTTGAGCCACCGCGCCCGGCCTATAAATACATTTTTATCTTATCTTCATTTTTGAGGAATCTTTTGCTGGGTATACAATTTTAGGTTAGCTTCTTTAAAGATATTCGACTTTTTATAACTTCCATTATTTTTGTTGAAAAGTCAGGTGTAGGCCGGGCACGGTGGCTCACGCCTGTAATCCCAGCACGTTGGGAGGCCAAGGCAGGTGGATCACGAGGTGAGGAATTCAACACCAGCCTGGCCAAGATGATGAAACCCTGTGTCTACTAAAAATACAAATAATAATAATAATAATAAGCCTGGCATGGTGGCGGGTACCTGTAATCCCAGCTTCTCGGGAGGCTGAGGCAGAGAATTGCTTGCACCCAGAGGCAGAGTTTGCAGTGAACCGAGATCGCTCCACTGCACTCCAGCATGGGCGACAGAGTGAGACTCTGTCTCAAGAAAAGTCAGGTGTAAGTTTTATTGTTGCCCTTTTGAAAGTAATATGTCTTTTTAAGCTATACTTTTTAAAGATTTTTCTCTTTGTCAATTTTTGGGATTTGAGTAAGATATCCCCATGTATTATTTTCTTTTAAATTTATCTTGTTTGGGTTTTGTAGAGCTGGAATGTACAGATTGATAACATTATTTGGGGAAATATTCAGCCAAAATATCCTCATATATTGCTGTGTCTACCCCATTATCTCTCTCCTTTCCTTCTGGGGCCCAATTACATATCAATATTTCTTCCACTCTCTCCGCATTGTCTCTTACATTCTTTTCTGAATTTTCAACACATTTTCCCATGTTTTATACTAGAGCTTAACAAATAATCTAGTTTTTCAGTTCACTAATCCTGCCTTCTGCTGTGTTTGATCCACTGTTAAACCAATCTAAGAGTTCTCAATTTCCATTATTGTACTTTTCAGTTCTAGGATTTACATTTGATACATTTTCACAGGTTTCAGTCTCTGGTGAAATTCTCCACCTTGTCAGCTATTTTACTGAATATATATTAATCGTATATATATTTTAAGTCTGCACCCATAGTTATGACCTCTTATTGGGTCCTAATATTATTAATTTGTGTTTTTTAATTTGATCTTCTAAACATTTATGTTTATCTTTTCACATAACCAGCTATTAGTTTTATCAATTACTCTACTGATTTTTTATTTGTTTTTAATTTTTAATTTCCTCTATTATCTTTATTAATTCTCTTCCTTCATTTTCTTTCAATTTGTAATTTGCTTACTAAATTATAAGATTAAGTTTAGGATTATTTTAAACATTTCTTTTTAAAAAATAAAAGTACTTGAAAATATAAAAGTTCTTTAAGTTCTATTGGCTTTATTCTATACATTGTAGTTGTTTAACTTTCATTCTTTCATTTTTAATTAGTTTGTAATTTTTGTGTTTATTTTAACTGAAGATTTATTTAAAGATGTGATTTTTTTCTTAATTTCCAAGAGGATATTTTTGCTGTCCTTTTATGTTAACTTCTAATTTTACTGCATTGTGGTAAGCAGAATGCACTATAAAATCTTTGCCTTTTTTCTCTTCATTGAGATTTTCTTTATGACATAACACATGGTCAATTTTTGTCAATGCTCCAAGTATGATTGAAAAAGAATTAGTACTATTTGCTTATTGGGTTCAAATTCTATACCACCTATAGATATTAAACTGAGAATTTTAAAATCACTTATTTAAATCTTTTTCTCTATTTTTATTATTTAATCTGTCTATTTATGGAAGAGGTATGATAAAAAATCTTTTACTCTGATGGTGGATTTATCTAGTCTACTCTTTCCACTACTTATTTGCTTTTATATTTTAAAACAATGTCTTCAGATCCACAAGGATCATTCATTTAACATCTTCTAGGTAGTGTGTAACTTTTATAAAGATGAAATATATATTGCCCTTAAATATAATTCACTTAGAATTTTATTTTTATCTTTATATTTTTAGAGATAAGGTCTCACTATGTTGCCCAGCTGGTCTTGAACTCCTGGTCTCAAGCGGTCCTTCTGCTTCAACTTCCCTCCTGAGTAGCTGAAATTATAGGCACAAGCCACTGCACTAGGCTGGAATTCTATTCTGACTGCCATTACTATTACTACATCTGTTTCTTCCTTATTAGCATTTGCCTATTAAGAATTTATTTCTGGCTGGGCACGGTGGCTCATGCCTGTAATACCAGCACTTTGGGAGGCTGAGGCTGGCAGATAACCTGAGGCCAGGAGTTCGAGACCAGCCTGGCCAACATGGCAAAACCTTGTCTCTACTAAAAATACAAAACATTAGCCAGGCATGGTGGCAGGCACCTGTAATCCCAGCTATTTGGGAGGGTGAGGCAGAATTGCTTGGCCAGGGAGGTGGAGGCTGCAGTCAGCCAAGATTGTGTCACTGCACTCCAGCCTGGGCAACAAAAGCAAAACTCTGTCTCAAAAAAAAAAAAAAAAAAAAAAGAATTTATTTCTTTTTTTTTCTTTCTTTTTTTTTTTTTTTTTTGAGATGGAGTCTCGCTCTGTCGCCCAGGCTGGAGTGCACTGGCCAGATCTCAGCTCACTGCAAGCTCCGCCTCCCGGGTTCACGCCATTCTCCTGCCTCAGCCTCCCGAGTAGCTGGGACTACAGGCGCCCGCCACCTCGCCCGGCTAGTTTTTTGTACTTTTTAGTAGAGACGGGGTTTCACCGTGTTAGCCAGGATGGTCTCGATCTCCTGACCTTGTGATCCGCCCGCCTCGGCCTCCCAAAGTGCTGGGATTACAGGCTTGAGCCACCGCGCCCGGCCAAGAATTTATTTCTTAATAGACGAATTAAACTTATTCATATTTATTGTAATTATTTATATATTTGGACTTATTTGTTTTATTGTTTTACCATTTTCTTTTCTTTTTAATAGAGACAAAGATTTGCTCTATTATCCAGGCTGGAGTGCAGTGCCGTGATCATAGCTCACTGTAACCTCAATTTCCTGGGTGCAAGCGATCCTCCTAACTCAGCCTCTTGTGTAGGTAGGACTACAGGCACATGCCACCATGCCCAGGTATTTTTTTTCATTTCTTGTAGAAATGGAGTCTCAATATGTTGCCCAGGTTGGTCTCAAACTCCTGGCCTCAAGTGATCCTCTGGCCTCAGGTGATCCTCCTGCTCAGCCTCTCAAAGTGCTGAGACTACAGGTGTGAGCCCCTAATATTTCTTTAACCAATTTAATCCTTCCATTTTCTTTTTTTCTCCTGGAACTCATATTAATCAAACGGTGGACTTGTAGATTTAATCCTTAATGTCTCATATTTTCTATTTATTTATCTTTTTGTTCAATAGAGTAGATGTCCTTATATTTATCTTCCAAAATTTTAAACAAAAAAGTCAAGGTCAGTAATCATATTAATAGTTTTAATTTCCAAGAGCTCTCTCTTATTCTGATTGCTCCTTTGTCAAATATTCTGCTCTCATGAATGTTTTATTAATTACTTCTCAAATCTCTCTGAGGTATTAACTAAACAGTGTATCAATTTCTAGAAAGAATTATCTATTTTTTCCTGAAAGAAAATAACTACTTGTAGGTCCTTTTGAGTACAAAGGCAAACTATTCCATATACCATATAGACCTTCAATTCATTTTCTTGATTTCTGTCAACTTTATCTTTTATCTTCTCTCTTACTTGCTGTCGCTAGTTCTGGCTATTCTGTGGTATTCTGCTGGAAGGCAGCTGCTCCTTTGGCTGCAGTCCCTTTCCATGGTTATTCTAGGCTGCTGCTTCTTCAGTCAACATCCTTCCAATTTCTTCAAAAATGTATGAAAAATCTTCCATACTGACCATGCTGACGGTCAACCACACCTCCTACTTTTTGTTTTTATAAATATATGCCCTTTTAAGTCTTTTAACAGGTATCTTAATAAAATTTCAAAAGAGGGGTCAAATGTGCATCTTTCTTTCCTTCTTACCTCCTTTCTTTCTTTTCTTCTTTCTTTTCTCCTCTCTCTCTTTCTCTTTCTTTCTCTCTCTTTATTTTTTTGACAGCATTTTGCTCTGTCACCCAGGCTGGAGTACAGTGGTGCAATCAAGGCTCACTGTAGCCTCAATCTCTTGGCCTCAAGTGATCCTCCCACCTCAGCCTCCTGGGTAGCTGGAACTACAGGTGTGCACTACCACACCTGGCTACTTTTTATTTTTTGTAGAGACAGGGTTTCACCATGTTGTCCAAGCTGGTCTCTAACTCCTGAACTTAGGCAATCACCCTGCCTCAGCCTCCCAAACTGCTGGGATTATAGGCATGAGCCACCACACTTGGACCAAATGTGCATTTTTCTTCCATCTTTAATCACAATTCCTAGTTGATTCATCTTTAATAGATGCAAAATCTCTTGTGTCTCTCTATAAATGTTAATTATATTTGTTCTAAACTCTTTTTCTAATTTGTCCTTTTTTAAATTTTTTTTCCTTTTCTTAGAGACAGGGTCTCACTCTGTCACCAGGGCAGAGTGTACTGGTGTGATCATGGCTCACTGCAGCCTCAACCTCCCTGGCTCAAGCGATCCTCCTGCTTCTACCTCCCAAATGCTAGGATAACAGGTGTGAGTCACTGTACCCGGCCTTAGGTTTTAATGTTTCTTGAATACTATACCCTTTTTTTGTTTGCTGGACTTTTTCTTTTTCAAATGTAGATCTTTTGAGTGTGCGTCCACCTTGGTAACTGAGATTCCCTGTTAGCCTAAGAACAGGTGAGATCTGTTTATTGCATTCTACCTGCAGGATTTTTGAAGAAGAAAATGGTAGATGTGGAGTTTGACAAGGTGTATATCTTAGTCCATTTTCTGTTGCTTGTAACGGAATGCCTAAAACTGGGTAATTTATAAAGAAAAAAATTTATTTCTTACAGTTGTGGAGCCTGGGAAGTTCAAGGTCAAAGAGGCATATCTGGTGAGAGCCATCTTGCTGGTGGGGACTCCCTTGTGGTGGCCCTGGGCAGTGAGCCCGTGGAGTGTACCCTAACCTGTCCTCTGAAACTATTCTGTCCTCCTCTGCCTCTGGGCCTGGAATAGTAGGGGCACCCTCTAAGATCTTCGAAATGCCTTTGGGATCCTTCTTCCCTCGTCTAAAGGAATGGCACCTGTCTCCTTTTTATACAAACTAATCTCTTTAGCAAATACTCACTGGGCTGCACCCTTGGTTTCCTCTGCTGAAAATGCTTTTTAACTCTTTACATGGTCAGGCTGAGAGTTATCCAAATCCTTCCACTCTGCTTCCCTTTTGATGATAAATTCTACCTTTAAATTATTTCTTTGCTCCTGAATATCAGCATAAGCTGTCAAATGTAATCATGTAGCTCCTTCTACATTTGGCTTAGGAATTTCTTTTGCCAGATACCCTAGTTCATCAATCTCAAGTTTGGCTTTCCACAACACCCTCAGGCATAGACACAGTTCAGCCAAGTTCTTTGCCAATTTATAACAAGGATGGCCTTTACTCCAGTTTCCAATACCACCTTCCTCAGTTCCATCTCAAATCTCAGCAGAATGGCCTTTACTGTCCATATTTCCATCCATATTCTGGTTACAATCACTTAACAAATCCTGGCGGGGTGCGGTGGCTCACGCCTGTAATCCCAGCACTTTGGGAGGCCAAGGCAGGTGGATCACAAGGTCAGGAGACTGAGACCATCCTGGCTAACACAGTGAAACCCTGCCTCTACTAAAAATATGAAAAAATTAGCCAAGTGTGGTAGCGGGTGCCTGTAGTCCCAGCTACTCGGGAGGCTGAGGCAGGAGAATGGCGTGAACCCAGGAGGTGGAGCTTGCAGTGAGCCGAGATTGTGCCATTGCACTCCAACCTGGGTGACAGAGTAAGACTCTGTCTCAAAAAAAAACAACAACAACAAAAAAAACAAATCTCTAAGAAGTTCCAAATGTTCCCTTGTCTTTTTGTTTTCTGAGTCTCACCAGAATCACCCTTGATACCCCATTCACTGAAATACAGTCACTTTATAGCCTGTTCCTCCAAACTCTTCCAGTCCCTGCTCATTACCTAGTTCCAAAGCTGCTTCCCCATTTTCAGGTATTCGTCATCAGCAAAATCCCACTTCTTGGTGCCAATTTTCTGTTTTCGTTCATTTTCTGTTGCTTATAACAGAATGCCTGAAATAGGATAAGTTATAAAGAAAAGGAATTCATTTCTTACAGTTGTGGAGGCTGGGAAGCCCAAGGTCAAGGGGGCATCTCATAAGAACCTTCTTGCTGCTTGGAACTCTCTGCGGCATCCCAAGGCGACAAAGGGCATCACATGGTGAGGAAGCTGAGCGTGTTAACTTGCTAACTCAGGTCTCTCTTCCTTTTCTTGTAAAGCCACCAGCTCCTCTCTCATGACAACACATTAATCCACTAACCCGTGAATGGATTAGTCCATTCATGAAGGCAGAGACCTCATGACCCATCACCTCTTAAAGGTCCCACCTCTCAAACTGCACATTGGGGATTAAGTTTTGAAACGAATTTTGGAGGAGACACGCAAATCTAGCAGTGGGCTAGGACCAGTCTCAACATGTGGGGCCTCTCTCTTCCTCCTAAATGTCAGAAGCCATCCAGGGCACTGTCCTGCCTTTTCAGTAAAAGTGTACATGGACTGCCTCCTGCCACCCCCGCCACCACCTTTAGGGGCAAATTCTTCTGCTATCCACTGCAAGCACAAGTAGGGATAAGGTTGAGAGGCTGACCTGGCTCTTCCTACAGTGGTACTTCAATCAATAACCCACAGAATTGTCCAAGGGCCACTAGTGATAACAAATAGCTTCTTTCTGCGTGCTTAGAGCACTCCAAGAGTCACTTCCATTTCTGAATAAGGCCTTTATTATGCAACTATTGTTTGTTCACCTTCAATTCAATCCCATGTGCCTTCTATTTTCAAGTATTCTTACAATGTCTGGCCCATGAGAGCACACCTTCATGTATTTCACTTCCGGGAATGTTCATGTATGCACAAGTGTGTGTGTATCTAAGTTTTCTGTAATTTTCAGAGATCTTTGGAAAAAGGGAGAGAAGTGGGAAAAGGACAGAACTTGTTGTCTGCCATCTCAATACAATCTCCTTGCTAAATTTCCAATTACATATTCAACTATTTTAATCCCAAACACAGACAACTTCTAGTATAATATGATCTAATTTGGAAATCTCTGCTTCTGAGATTATGTCATATGATCTCAATTTAAGACTTGGTGCCTATACTACAACTGACATCTGCATGACACTTGTGAATAAATTTCATTCTTCATCCACAAAATTATCTTTCAGATTTTAATACTGGATCTCAAAAGTATTGAGAGTTCTGTATTACAGAGATTCTTACAAATACAAAACAGCAATACATGCCAGGCACAGTGGCTCATGCCTGTAATCCCAACACTTCGGGAGGCCAAGGCAGGCAGATCATTTGAGGTGAGGAGTTTGAGACCAGTCTGGCCAACATGGTGAAACTCCATCTCTACTAAAAATGCAAAAATTAGCTGGGTGTGGTGGGTACACCTGTAGTACCAGCTACTAGGGAGACTGAGGCAGGAAAATTGCTTGAACCTGGGAGGTGGAGGTTGCAGTGAGCTGAGATGGTGCCACTGCACTCCAGCCTGGGTGACAGGGCAAGATTCTCTCAAATAAATAAGTAAATTAATTAATTAATTAATTTAATCAATAAATAAAGCAAGTTTAAAAAACAGCAATTCAAATAATCTTTTTGCTTAACTATAACAAAATAGAAAAAAAAGTTAAGTGTTAAAATTCAAAAATAAGAAAAAGCAACTCAAAAAGATCCTGAAACATTATTTGCTTATTACTCATCCCTAAAATTACTTCAACCAACAGTCTTTTGCCAACGCTAATAAATTCAGAAATAATTTAACACTGTTTGAGAGTTGCCATTTAAATTCCAAACTTTGAAATCTAAAATAGTCTCTGATCAGATGTACAATGGAAATTTTATAGAAAGATCAGTACGTGGTAAATTGGTTGCAAAAAGAAGAAATTTTATAGAAAGAAATACAATCCTCAAATAAAATAAACTAAAAATATTCCTAATGATTAATTCTAAGGAGTTCAACAAAACAATTTTTAATATATTTTTAAAATATGTAATGCACATCTAACATGTCCCATACACTGTTCTAGGCATGGGGATATTTCAATGAACAAAATAGACAAAACTCCCTGTTTTTTGGAATTTACATTCTAGTATATACATATGATCATATAATCTGAATAATATGAACTTGGCCTTTTCCTATAGAAACTACTAATAAGGTAAATAAATGTTTTAAGACCAAACACATATCTCCCATAGCTGTCCATCACACAACAACATAAAAATACGTTTGAAAATGTTTATAACACAGAGATACATTTAGCTACTGACTTCAAAACATTAGAAAATAAAGATCTTGATTATTTAGAAAATAAAGTCAAATGTCCTAAAACTTACCTGAGTTAAGTGACTCACTTGTAAAGGGAGGTATTGACCAGATTTTACATAAGTGTACTAGATTTTAGATAACTCTTAACAGATGTTAATTTATATACTAAAACTAAATATCCAAAAGAATCCAGATGTCAGAACTGTGGACACAGGAAAACACTGGTTCTAGAAGGAGCAAGATTTTGATCATCTACAGTCCCACTTTACATATGGTAGCTACTCACACCTGTGGTTAACTTTGAATTAATTACAATTTAAAATGAAAAATTCAGGCCAGGCACTGCGACTCACACCTGTAATCCCAGCACTTTGGGAGGCCAAGGCGGGCAGATCACTTGAGGTCAGGAGTTCGAGACCAGCCTGGACAATATGGTGAAACCCTATCTCTTCTAAAAATAAAAATAAAAATAAAAATAAAAATAAAATTAGCCAGGCGTGGTGGTGCATGCCTGTCATCCCAGCTACTCGGGAGGCTGAAACAGGAGAATCACTTGAATCCTGGAGGCAGAGGTTGCAGTGAGCTGCGATCACACCGCTGCACTCCAGCCTGGGCGACATAGCGAAATTGCGTCTCAAAAAAAAAAAAAAAATCAGCTCCTCAGTCACACTAGCCACATTTCAAACGCACAATTGCCACATAAGGCCGGCGACTACCATGCTGGACAGTGCAGCTATGGTACATTTCCAATACTGCAGGAAAGTCAAATGGCCCGCGCTGCTGTGGGGAATCAGAAGAGGCACGCCATTCCTGGGAAGAACAAAAACCTCTTAGAGAGGCTTAAAAATTTTGCCATTAACACGGAAAAAAAATCTTCTAGTTCCATTCCTCCATCTTATTTTCTCACGTTCTAGACAATGTTTCTTTTTTTATTCATTATCTGCCTATTTTCTCACATTTTTTCCTATCCTTTTTTCTTATTTTTCTCTCACTTTTTCTAACAAAAACATGCAGTCCATCTTTAATGATTTGATGCATTTATTTAGGGTTTTTAAAATTTCTCAATGTTAACATGTAAGGAGTTGAATGAACATTATTTCTAATGTGTTTTCAAAAAAAAAAAAAAAAAAACCATATTTAGAGGAGACTGTTTTTTAAGGTAGGTGACCTTAGGTGTGTTTCCCCCACCTGAGAACATTATTCTTCCATAGAAAGGGTTTCTCACCATTGGAATCCCGGCTGAAAAAAAAAATTGCAATTCTAGTTCTGGCCTCTGGGATTTCCTTGCACTGAGGCCGGGCTCAGTCCTCTGGGCCGCGAAGTGGGCGCGGAACCTGTCCGTCCGCCGAACTCCTACCGCCACCTAGCGGAGAGAAGGCGCAAGGGCTCCTTTGCCACTGGCGGTTGCCAGGCAACAAAGGCACGCCCCGGCCCACGTTAAGGAGGAGGGCGCAGACCGAAGGACGCTGAAAGAGCTGTAACAACCCCACTTTCGATTGGCTGAAGAACTCTCATTCTTCTCATGAGCCAATGAGAAGAGGCACGCGGATGTCGTCAGACGCTATGCGACTCCTCCCACCCACGCTCTGGCAACGCGTCTGGAGACCGCGGGGGGTTACGTCGGACCTGCAGGCCCTGACTGCCCCATGCGCACCCCACAGCTCGCGCTCCTGCAAGTGTTCCTCCTGATGTTCCCCGATGGCGTCCGGCCTCAGCCCTCTTCCTCCCCATCAGGGGCAGTGCCCACGTCTTTGGACCTGCAGCCAGGGACGGATGGCGGAACCCTCCAGGCCTCTTCAGAGGCGACTGCAACTCGCCCAGCAGTGCCTGGGATCTCTACAGTGGTCCCTACTCTCGTGACTCCCTCGGCGCCTGGGAATAGGACTGTGGACCTCTTCCCAGGTGAGGGAAAACGTTGTGGGGGTGGAAACTTACTTGTGAGATCTAAAATTCTGTGAGCAAAGTTGAACTGCCACAAAGCAGGAGTGGGGCTGTCGGAAGGAGGGTGAGCACCTGGGAGAGTTTGGGAATCCTCATCCTACTCAGTCTGTGTTGCCCTTTCATAGTCTTACCGATCTGTGTCTGTGACTTGACTCCTGGCGCCTGCGATATAAATTGCTGCTGCGACAGGGACTGCTATCTTCTCCATCCGAGGACAGTTTTCTCCTTCTGCCTTCCTGGCAGCGTAAGGTGAGCTTCGTTGCTCAGATTGAATCCTAAAGGGATTGGAGCCTACAATGGATAACATTTGGATGTAAGAAGAGTTAGGCTTTGTGCCTCCTGCCCCTACTTCCACTCCTAGGACATTCCCTTGGTTTTTCCTAGAAACTGCCTTTTCTGATTCTCTAGAGCAGGGCTGGCCAGTAGAATAAGACCTTCGTGTCGTCCTATAGGTGTCCAAGGAGTCCTCTCTTTGGCATCTGGCCGATATTGCCAGGGCACTCTTTTAGAAGGGGCACCCGCCCCTTCTAAATATATCTTCTCCTTCCTCTTTCCTCACAGGTCTTCAAGCTGGGTTTGTGTAGACAACTCTCTTATCTTCAGGAGTAATTCCCCATTTCCTTCAAGAGTTTTCATGGATTCTAATGGAATCAGGCAGTTTTGTGTACATGTGAACAACTGTGAGTAGAAACATGTTGGCTGTTCTCATGTGCTAATACAGGAGTGTTATCATTTGTCTTCCCTGGGCCACATTGGAAGAATCGTCTTGGGTCACACATAAAATACACTAACAGCAGCTGATGAGTTTAAAAAAAAAAAAAAAACCAGCAAAAAAACTCTTAGTGTTTTAAGAAAGTTTACGAATTTGTGTTGTTGGGCTGCATTCAGAGCCGTCCTGGGCTGCATGCGGCTGGTGGGTCGCAGGTTGGACAAGCTTGGTCTAACATTTACTGAGAATTGGCTTTTATTCTGGCCTTTTTTTCCATTTCTTTCTTTTTTAAACTTTTTTTTCTTTTGTCCTTTGAATCTCTACCCCTCTTTCTGCCTTTTCTCTCTTATTACTGAATACATTTGCATTTTTTTCTTTTTCTTTTTTTTTTTTTTTTGAGACTGAGCCTCGCTCTGTCACCAGGCTGGAGTGCAGTGGCATGATCTGAGCTCACTGCAACCTCCACCTCCAGGGTTCAAGTGATTCTCCTGCCTCAGCCTCCCGAGTAGCTGGAACTACAGGCACGTGCCACCATGACTAGCTAAATTTTGTATTTTTAGTAGAGACAGAGTTTCGCAGTGTTGGCCAGGATGGTCTTGATCTCTTGACCTCGTGATCTGCCCGCCTCAACCTCCCAAAGTGCTGGGATTACAGGTGTGAGCCACTGCGAACCAGTCACATTTGCAACTTTTTATGTTCTACTGGCTGCGGATCAGAAAACTCATAAATAGCTTTAATTTCAATCCTTTTAATCATTCCTCTTAACTCAGATAATCACAGATAGACTGTATCCCCCACTTACTACAATCTCCATGAGGATACTAACTGAATCCCCAGTGCCTAACACATAGTAAGCACCAAATAATGTTTGAATGAATATCTTTGACAAATGAGTCTGTGCCAACCTTATTTTCATTTCATGAGGCAACAGTGTAGGAGGAGCATTGGATTAAGATCTCAGTCCTGCCATTTCCTTACCAGCTATACAGACTTGGGCAAATCCCTTAGCATTTCTAGGCACGTTTCTTCAACTACAAAGTGAGAAATAATATCATTGGCTTTGTATATGAAAGTGCTCTACAACTGTAGAGTACAATAAAGATTTGAGATTATTTTTGGGGATGGTGAGTGGACTTAGAAATTTGCTGGTGATGGCTATAACATTTCTAAAGATATTAAGCTAATCTTTTTTTTTAAAATGTCTATGAAGCAAAATAATGTTCCTGCACAAAATGGATTTAAATGTCTCTTGCATCCTGGAAGTCACCTCATCCTGATTTCATCTGACTGTTAATAAGATTTGCAAAACTATATTTGTCTCAGAAAACAACCAATTTTTGGTTTGGGGGGCCTTGAATTTGAAAGCAGTTATCAGAAGCCTTGTGGTTATTTAGATCGTAATAGGGTAAAGGGAACAAGGTGAATACTTCATTTTAAGATAAGGTTGTGGCCTGGCGCAGTGGCTCACACCTGTAATCTCAGCACTTTGGGAGGCCGAGGTGGGCAGATGACTTGAGGTCAGGAGTTTGAGACCAGCCTGACCAACATGGTGAAACCCTCTCTCTACTAAAAATACAAAAAATTATCCAGGCATGGTAGTGGGCACCTGTAATCTCAGCTACTTGGGAGGCTGAGGCAGGAGAATCATGTGAGCCTGGGAGGCAGGTGGAGGTTGCATTGAGCTGAGATTGCACCATTGCACTCCAGCCTGGGTGACAGAGCGAGAGTCTGTCTCAAAAAAAGATGATGTTGTCTCTTCTTTTCCAAACATTTTACTGCCTTTTAAATCCAGCCTTATGAGCATGCTCCAGGGTTATTGCAATGGCACCTACCTGGGGCTCCCTGCTTTTGATCCCCACTCCTGCCTCCCACACCATCCTGCACACTCCTTCGGGATCAGTGGATCTGAACTTTCTTTAACCAACACCACCTGAGGGAGGAATATGGCCACTTCCAGTAGTAATTATGGTTCATTACATCAATGAACTTTTCCCTGAATGAGGCTTGGGTGTACATTCATGTTTAGTCTGAAAAAGACAAAAGTTTCCCTTTGGTTCTGATTATTTGCCCACCTTCCTCACATATATACACATAGCATATACACACAGTATACACAGCTATGGAGAATCACTTCACTAGATTAATCTTTCTATAATATTGCATTATGTTGCTTCCTTACTCAGAAACCTCCATTACTTCCCACTACCCGTAAAATAACATCCAACTTCTTAGCTGGCCAGTCAAATCTCCTATTTGATCCAACTTAGTGTTCCTGGCTCTTTTAGCATTACTCTCTACTTGACCCTCTGCTTTGGCCGAACTCATCTACTCATTGTCCTCAAGATATGCCCTGTATTTTTCCCAAGTTTGTATTTGCTTTTCTTTCTGACTCTATAGTTCCTTTTTCTCTCTGCATTTTGAAATACCTGTATTTTCCATGAGTGTTTTCTTGCTCATCTATTGGAAGTAAGCCCATCCTCAGAAGTTCTAAAGCATTTTGTTTGAGTCACCCTCTTAGAACCTATAGGATTTCTTATATTGTTATTAGTTTATGTAAACATCGTATCTTTCCAGGTAAATTGTCAACACCATGAAAGGATGAACCATATCTTTGTTTCCCTATGGTGCTTAGTATCTATTGATACAGCCAGGCCTGGTGGCTCGTCCTGTAATCCCAGCACTTTGGGAGGCCAGGGCAGGAGGATTGCATGAGCCCAGGAGTTCGAGACCAATCCTGGCAACATAGCGAGACCCAGTCTTTACAAAACATAGTAAAATTAGCTGGGTGTGGTGGTGCATGCCTGTAGTGCCAGCTACTTTGAAGGCTGAGGTGGGAGGATTGCTTGAGCCCAGGAGTTCGAGGCTGCAGTGAGCTGTGATCATGCTACTGTACTGCAGCCAGGGCAACAGAGTGAGATCCTGTCTCCAAAATAAAATAAAATAAAATTTGTTAAAAAGTATCTACTGATAATGATCATCAGTAAATTATGTTTTTAGTCAAAGTCTGTGCAGCATGCTGGAGTGGGGAAAAAACACCAGGAATAGGAGTCTGCAGTCTACTCTCGGCTCTGCAAGCTGGCCCTCTGGCTTTTTGCTACTCTTTTACCTCTGAGGATCGAAATTTCCTCATGGGATTAGGTTAGATGGTCTGTAGGCTTCCTTTGACATCTGAAATTGTAATAGAAATCTAAATACCTTTAAGCTCTTTTAGATGTAATATCTATGATGGTAGAAATTTTAGGCAAAAATTCTACTTAGCCTATATTTACCATCACTACTGCCAATATCTTTGCACCGAAGTGAGAGATAAAATGTTAACTTTCTCTTATTCATTTAAGCCATGAAAAAATAGCTAAATAGATATTTTGCCATCT
This sequence comes from Rhinopithecus roxellana, assembly GCF_007565055.1. Lineage (NCBI taxonomy): Eukaryota > Metazoa > Chordata > Mammalia > Primates > Cercopithecidae > Rhinopithecus > Rhinopithecus roxellana. The sequence goes on from NC_044559.1 coordinate 77,788,995, forward strand.
CAGTTCACCTTCTTTCTTAGCTTAACTTTTATTTCATTTATAAAGATACAAATAACTGCATTTTACATGAGGTAAATATCTCTTCCATGTGGTTTTCAGGGTATGAGTTGCGAAGGAAATGTTAAAATAGCTCTTGGAAGCGTTAGGCTTTGAAGATTTCAGATCAGAGGTGGAAAGTGACCCATAGACCAGCAGCATCAGCATCACCTGTTTCAGAGCAATGCTTTTCAGATTCTACTATGCATACACATTACCTGGAGATCTTGTTAACATGAAGATTTTGATTCAGGTCTGGGGAGTGGCCTGAGAGTCCGCATTTCTGAGAAGCTCCTAGGTAATCCTGGAGCTACTAATGTGTGCACCCCACTTTGAGTAAGAAGGATCTAGGAGACGCGTGGAGAGTGAGTAGTCTGAAAGGCCCCAGAATTGAGAGCTGCATTCATGCTGACTTTTCAGAAGCTGAAAAGTCAGATAATTAAGATGTTATCCATTATCACAGAGGATAAAGGTCAGGTTCATTTAACATGGAATCCTTATTTGCTTTCAATGATGCAAGTATTGTAACCTCTTTTACTCTGTACAAATGACCATTAATTATATGAAGAATGAAACTGGCAAGAGGCATGTTTCCCTATGTTCTTTTTTCAATTTAGCACCTGAGTAGTAAAGCAGACAGAGTGTTGTCAATCACCTGCCATCGTCTGGGCAGGGGACAGCATCACAGCCCTTTTCCTACATCTCTCTACTGGTTCTAAAGTGCTATAAAGAGAAGACTGCAGGAGTTTGGGTAGATTTATACATTGCTATCATAGAAATTATAGAATTGTTCCAGAAAATACCCTTTTTAAGTATCTAAAATCTTGAATGGAGGAATTATAAGGCTTAAGGAATAAAATGCAACAAATCTATGAACTTGAGAGATAGAAACATTGTTAGGACTGGTCAGTTGAAGTTTAGAGGAAACAGGAAGATTTGGGAAGGACAGATCAAATAATTGTCATAAATCTCTCTAATTGTTCCATGTTCCTATGGAAATAGTGCGATTCTGTTAGAGACTCATTTGATATGCGGCAGACATGAGCATTATCGAGCTTCCTATTTTCTTTTTTTTTTTTTTGAGATGGAGTTTCACTCTTATTGCCCAGGCTAGAGTGCAGTGGTGTGACCTCGGCTCACTGCCACCTCTGCCTCCCAGGTTCAAGCGATTCTTCTGATTATAGGGGCCTGCCACCATGCCTGGCTAATTTTTTGTATTTTAGTAGAGATGGGTTTCACCATGTTGGCCAGGCTGGTCTCAAACTTCTGACCTCAGGTGATTCACCCGCCTCGGCCTCCCTAAGTGCTGGGATTACAGGCCTGAGCCACCACGCCTGGCTGAGCTTCCTATTTTCATCACAAATTGCTGATCATACACATTCTTGGCCATCAGTGACTTGAAACTGACTGGCATTCATTGACCATATTCTTATCTCAGATCTTCATATTAAAACAATAATTCAGTTAGTAGATTGTGAATAAATTAAGAAGTGATGGAAATCAGAATTGTTATTTCTGGAGATGGAGTATTGATTGGGAGCCTTCTGGGGAAATATTCTGTAACTTGATTTAGGTAGTGGTAGTACAAGTATATACATTTGTAAAAATTCTTTGAGTTTGCACTTAAGATTTGCACCCTGTATATTATGCTTCAATTAAAATATTTTTTAAAATTAGTTACTTGGCATGTTTTTCTTTTATCTAAATTTCCCTTTTCTTTTAAAAAACATTTTAGCAAAATTAAACTATTTCCAGAAGCTTCAAAAGGTCAATGCAACCAACTTCCAGGCCCTGGCTGCAGAGTTTGGAGGTGAATCATTCACTTCAACATTCCAAACTCAATCACCACCATCTTTCTACAGGGTGAGCCTGGGGAAGGGGATGGGATTGTTTGGTTTGGTTTTTACTCTCATAGCAGACAGCTGACAAGGTATCTTTGCAGCACTACGCTGCAGCTAGCTAAACCATTGTCAGCTCTTTGGAGGGCAGTACTGTCCATGTAATCATGCCCTTGAGTTAACCTTGTTTCTACTCTTTCTTTTCTGTTGTAGTCTAGTTCAGTCTCACTATGAACAAATTTTCTTTCATATTTTATTCAGGCTGGGGACCCCATTCTTACTTACTTCCCCAAGTGGTCTGTAATAAGCTTGCTGAGACAACCTGCAGGAGTTGGAGCTGGGGGACTCTGTGCTGAAAGCAATCCTGCAGGTGAATCCAGAGCAAAAGTCCAACCTTTTCATTCAATTTAAAACAGGCTTTCTCATGTACCACTCTGTTAACTATTTGTGTTTAAGGTTTCCTAGAGAGTAAAAGCACAACTTGCACTCGTTTTTTCAAGAACCTGGCTAGTAGCTGTACCTTGGATTCAGCCCTCAATGCTGCCTCTTACTATAACTTCACAGTCTTAAAGGTAGGTGTCCTTTCTCTCCCTACACTGTCACTACCATGAAGTTGAAGTGAACATGCGTCTCACTGTTGTGGGTTGTGGAAAGAGCATTGAACTAGAAGTCAGAATCCCCAGGAGCCATGTAAAAGACAGAGGGCCTGGAAACCATATCTGAAGACAAATGCAATAACTGGGGATATATATCCAGGATAAGAGATCATCACCCTTTTCACTAATGGGATCGGCTTGCAAGGGTGGAAGGGGGAAAACACCTATTTCACCAAACTTCTTGCTTTTGCTATTCAGTAGAGCTCTGTCAGAGTAGACAGGCTTCACAGTCTATCACCCTCCTGTCTGGCTCCACTTCCTGGCATTTTAGTGTAAAGAAGAGTCAGGTGGAATAGAGGAAGTAAATCATTCTAATATATTGAGTTCTCCCCTCTCCCTAAAAAAGCCAAAGTCTATTGTTAGTAATGTGAAACCATAAGCTTCTGGTGATTTTTGGTAAGGTAGATGCACACTCATGTCCCTGCTGTTCTCCTAGGTTCCAAGAGGCATGACTGATCCACAGAATATGGAGGTATGATGCTGTTGTACCAGGAAAAAGGAAAAAGAATATTTGGCTCCTCTGCATCTGAGGCAATTTTAGTCTAAGTTGTACTGTTGAAAGATAAATGTAAGCGTGATATAGCCAACAATTAAGTAGGGATCTAAAATGGTGCTTTTGCAAGTGCGTTCTATACAATTAATAGCCTCATATGAAACCAAGATCCATAAGGTGTTAGATAGGTTTGTAAACATTGGGTTAAATAAACTATATTTAGGGTGGGCTTCTTAATATTTTTTAGAGACAGGGTCTTGCTCTGTCACCCAGGCTGAAGTGCAGTGGCATGGTCACGGTTCACTGCAGCCTAAACCTCCTGGGCTCAGCTAATCCTTCTACCTCAGCCTCCCAAGTAGCTGGGACTATAGACATGTGCCACCACGCCCAGCTAATGTTTTACTATTTTGTAGAGATGGGGATCTCGCTATGTTGTCCAGACTGGTCTTGAACTGCTGGCCTCAAACAATTCTCCTGACCTGGCTTCCCAAAGTATTGGGATTACAGGCGTGAGCCATCTCACCCCACCTGGAGTCTTTAATTTGCTAAAGGGCCTTATTAATCTCTAAGGGGAATACTGAATATAGTATTTCTAACAATTATTTGACTATGGAACCCTTGTTTTATATTTAACAGAACTAGTGTTCTGAGAAATAAGTTTTAAGAAGTGCTGGTTTAGAAAGACTTTTGAATTTAAGTTGTTGGCTGGCGATGGAAGAAGAAAGAGGGTGGTCAAGGGGAAGGAAAAATACTTACCTTAGCATGATATCTATTAATAGATACGAGACAAAATACCGCCTTCAGTTTTAGTTAACTATTTGCTTCTTTTCATTGCTAGTTCCAGGTTCCTGTAATACTTACCTCACAGGCTAATGCTCCTCTGTTGGCTGGAAACACTTGTCAGAATGTAGTTTCCCAGGTAGGGATACTGACCTCAGATTCTGGACTGATGTATGTTGATCAACACTGCCAGAGGTGCCTCATCTTCCATTAAGTGTCAGACTGACCCCACTGAATTTCATCTGCATTCTTTAACAATGTTGGGAATGCAAACTTGTGGCATTGGTAGATTCTTGGTTGTAATCCTTGTTAAAAGTAGCATACTGTGAATTTCAACAATTCCCAACAATTTTGAAATTAAACTTGTCAATAATTGAGTCTGTTGTCCTCCCTACCACGTTTCAGTTATTTCCATCACCACATCCTCCAGTATTTCAGGTTCAGGACTTTAAAATTATTTCTGACACCTCTTCTGTTGTCCACCTGCAGTCTGTTACTGATTCTTACTGACTGACCACATTTTCTTCTCTTCACACAGTCAGTATCATCTGAAAGTCTGAAGTAGATTAATCAACTTCTATTCCTCTGTTCTTTAAACAATCTAACCTAAAAAAGTAAGAATTTTCTTAAGGCATCTTCTTAAAGACTATGCTCAGAAATTTAAGGTTACTTTCAATTGTTATATCCCCAGCAACTATCTTTATTAATTCTCAAACATTGTGAGAGCCAAGTAAATCAGATTTGTTTCATGCTCACCTCTGCCTGTTTCTACTTGCCTTCCTCTGCCCGTAATCAACTTATGTTTTCTACCCTTTCAATTCCTACCATAAACTCACCTACCCATAAACCCTTTTAAAGGGCTCTATCCAGTTTCTTTTTCATATACAAATATAATATGAAATCATCTTTATCTTTCATAGTATTTGTGTTTGGCATTTTTAACATTACTGTTTCAGTCTACCTCATTTAGTTATAAAAACACCTTTGAAGACAGAAAATCTTCTGTCCTAAACATATTTGGCCCAATAACTATTTTTTATTAATTGATTCTTTTTTGCATTTCAGGTCACCTATGAGATAGAGACCAATGGGACTTTTGGAATCCAGAAGGTTTCTGTCAGTTTGGGACAAACCAACCTGACTGTTGAGCCAGGCGCTTCCTTCCAGCAACACTTCATCCTTCACTTCAGGGTTAGGGCCCTTCTCTCATAGGGGATTTAGAGGGGAAGAAATATCGGGTTAGAAATAGTTCCTTTGCTTTTCTAATACATGTGAAATAGAATAAGAATATGAAGGCCTAGTTCATTCTGTCGATTGAGGCTTCAACATTTAATATTCCATAGTTTTACTATAAGATGTAGTTATTCTACAAGTGTTTACTCAACATTTTCTCCAATTCTCTATCTGGCCCCTAACAAAGCAGGACTTCAATCTCAAATCAAAACTTTTTTTATAGTCATTTTGAATCATAAATTCAGCCAACACCTACAAAAATTCTTTAACTAGCTTTTCTCATATTTCTGGGCAGTCAGCATTTTATTCATTTCCCACTTAATCTAAGTGTTCAGTCTTAATCACCGCCATTTGGCTTTCTGCTACTTCTTTCCTCTTTTTGAACCCAGCATAGATTTTCTCAACTCTACCCTCAGGTGATCAACCAACTGCTGTGTCTCTCAGAACTCATCTCCAGAACATCTATAGTTAAATCAAATATGTATTTTTTAAATTACATTTAAAATCTTCAGATTTTAACCAGGCTGTGTTATTATTGCTAAATTGCTAGTAATTTTTGAGAAACAGGGTTAAGGGATCCTTAGTAGGTTCTTCGTTGTAATCCTTTGTAAAAGCAGCATATTGTGAATTTCAATATTCAGATCATGAAGGATTTATTTTAGTGAGTTAAGAAAAGTGAAAGAAGCAAAATTCTACACTGTGGAAAGAAGCCAGAGCGTTCAGTGTAGCTCACTTACTGCATTGCCTTGCCTTAAGGAAGGATATGGTGAAGCCAAGCAGTGGGAGGTGGGAAAGCATGCTTACCTCCATAATTGACTTCTCTTCACTCTTTCTGCAGGCTTTTCAACAGAGCACAGCTGCTTCTATCACCAGTCCTAGAAGTGGGAATCCTGGCTATATAGTTGGGAAGCCACTCTTGGCTCTGACTGGTGATGTAAGTTATTCAGTATCCTTTTTAGAGCTGGGTGGCCTGTTGCAACCTAATGAGAAAAGCAGCGAAGGCTTTCAAACTTATGTTAGACTAGCCAAAGGTGAGAAATTTTATGTTCGTTTTAATGAGGTACTTATATACTAATATATGGTTAATCATTTTTGGAATCGTAGTTGTCTCTCTGTGATTTTTTGAGGAAAAAAACAAATTTGTGACTTGCACATTATGATAGTAATACAAAATAAATAGCATTAAGGGAGAAAGAGAACATACATTTTACAATGCTGCCCCTTTTTTTTTCTGTTATGATGTCCTTGATCATCACTTTTCCACTTTGGATGACCCTCTTACAGAGCCAGGGTAATGGAAGTTGCTCTGTTAACAGACATGAGGTACAGTTTGGAGTGAATGCAATATCTGGATGCAAGCTCAGGTAGTTCTTTGCTTCCACATCATTTCCTGCAATTTCACTGGGAATATGTAGGGAATATGCTGATATGGTAACTTTTATATTTTTAATGACTTCAGAAGATGCTAAGTCAGGAATAGTGTTTTACTCTAAATAGTGTTAATATTGCTAAGAGTTTTCTGGCAGTCGTTAATACCTACTAAGGATTATATCCTCTGGTCTATTTTATAATATTATTTCCAATGTTTGGTTTAATATACAGTACTAATATGGGTATATTATTATGTTAGCATCGGACTTCGGCCTCCATGGTGTTTAATTACAGGTTGAAGAAGGCAGACTGCAGCCACTTGCAGCAGGAGATTTATCAGACTCTTCATGGAAGGCCCAGACCAGAGCATGTTGCCATCTTTGGTAATGCTGACCCAGCCCAGAAAGGAGGGTGGACCAGGATCCTCAACAGGCACTGCAACATTTCAGTAAGGAGAGAAATACACTTTCTGATGAAGACTCATTTTTACCCTTTGTAAATCACGGATAGTAAGTTTAAAACCAGCCTTGTCTCCATAGATAATGCATTTGTCATAGAAGGAAGAGTATAAGAAATCATGCCCACTCAAAGCCCTTTTCTTTTTTTTTTTTTGAGATGGAGTCTCATTCTGTTGTCCTGGCTGGAGTGCAGTTGCGTGAACTCAGTTCACTGCAACCTCCACCTCCTGGGTTCAAGGGATTCTCCTGCCTCACTCAGCCTCCCCAGTACTGGGACTACCAGGCACCCGCCACCACACCTGGCTGATTTTTGTATTTTTAGTAGAGACGAGGTTTCAACATATTCGGCAGGCTGATCTTGAACTCCTGACCTTGTGATCCGCCTGCCTTGGCCTCCCAAAGTGCCGAGATTACAGCTGTGGGCCACCGTGCCTGGCCTTTTGGTTTTTTTTTGTTTCTTGTTTTTTTTAAGACAGGATCTTGCTCTATTACCTAGGCTGGAGTGCAGTGGTATGATCATGGCTCATTGCAGTCTCAACTTTCTGGGCTCAAGAGATCCTCCCACCTCAGTCCCTCAAGTAGCTGGCACCACAGGCACATGCCACCATGCCTAGATAATTTTTTGATTTTTTTGTAGAGACAAGGTCTCACTATGTTGTTCAGACTGGTCTCAAACTCCTGGGCTCAAGTGATCTTCCTGCTTTGGCCTCCCAAAGTGCTGGGATTACAGGCATAAGCCACTGTTCCCAGCCTGAAGTAATTATTTCAGGTTAGGTTTAAAATACCTAATGTATTTTCCTTACTTAGAAAAAAATTCGAAAGCAAGTAATCTACAGATTTCTGTTGTTCAAAAATCTCATCATGTATTTCAAATATTTTATATTCTTGAATATTTGATCAGCATAGACTTTCATGAGGTTAAAATTGTACTCTTTCTGTTGTAATTATAAAAATTTATATTTTTACAATCATTTGCATGAAAATGCATTATCTGGTTAAAAATCAAAACCATATAGAATGATATGCCTTTCTGCGTCTTACAATTAATCCTCCTGGAGTACTGCATTAGGTATACCATGTTTCTATTCTAGAAACTTTCGAGGTTCTCTGATGGCTTCCAAACAGACTACTTGGATGCACTTCATAATCTAACCCTTAGATATCATCTTTGACTTTACACTGCTCCTGTGTTCAAGTCCTTTACTTTAGCCACATGATCTGCTCAAGCCAGTTACTCAGTAACTTATCTAAATTAATCAATGAAGCCAGGTGCTGTGCCTCACACCTGTAATCCCAGCACTTTGGAAGGCTGAGGCAGGCAGATCACTTGAGGTCAGGAGTTCGAGACCAGACTGACCAACATGGTGAAACCCTGTCTCTACTAAAAATACAAAAATTAGCCAGATGTATTGGCAGGCATCTCAGCTACTGGGGAGGCTGAGGCAGGAGAATCGCTTGAATCCAGGAGGCAGAGGTTGCAGTGAACTGAAATCACACCACTGTACTCCAGCCTGGGCAACACAGCAAGACTCCATCTCAAAAAAAAAAGATCAAAGGTCGGGCATGGTGGCTCACGCCTGTAATCCCAGCACTTTGGAAGGCCAAGGCGGGCAAATCACAATGTGAGGAGTTCAAGACCAGCCTGGCCAACATGGTGAAACCTTGTCTGTACTGAAAATACAAAAAAAAATATTAGATGTAGTGGTGGATGCCTGTAATCCCAGCTACTCGGGAGGCTGAGGCAGGAGAATCGCTTGAACCTGGGAGGCAGAGGTTGTAGTGAGCCGAGACTGTGCCCCTGCACTCCAGCTGGGCGACAGTGTGAGACTTTGTCTAAAAAAAAAAGATCAGGAATAATAACATAGTCTTATGGTGAACTTTTGTGTTTTTCCACTAAGCTACATTGCCCTTCCTTGTTACTGAATAATGCTTGAGAAACAATGGCTTAATGCATGGTGATTGACTATAGGCAACCATCAGACAATTCAAGCAGATGCTTCTTTACCCTTCTGCAGGCTATCAGCTGTACTTCTTGCTGTCTCATACCAGTTTCCCTGGAGATCCAGGTATTGTGGGCATATGTAGGTCTCCTGTCTAACCCGCAAGCTCATGTATCAGGAGTTCGATTCCTATACCAGTGCCAGTCCATACGGGTAAGTCATGGCTCATAAAGGACCACTAAGCCTTGCAAAGCCTAGATTGTTTTATCAGCCATTTGTTAACCAAATCATTTTTTACCTTCCAAGAGTCAATTTATGTTAGCAACCAATGTTTGTTTAACGTGAGCTGACATAATTAATTGTCAAGTCTATGCACCCTGCCTGATTACTGAAATTAACATGTTGTCGTGAATACAGCTTATATCCTTTTTTAAAAAAAAAATCTGACCCCAGATTATAGTACAGGTTAATTTTTTTTCAGTAATCCCACCATTATTACTATTCTGATTGATTCAACCACAGAAAACACCTTCCATAATTGTTCAGTCTGTCAGCCACACAGTTATATGAGTCCCTGAGCCTGTTGATTGTGATTGAAGTTACCACTGTGACTAGTTTATAGTCACCAGTTCTTGATTGTATCTGCCCCATTAAATGAACACTTTTAATCTGTAGCCAACATATACCTATTGTTTATTATGTGCCTTAGGAGAGCTTTAGCATCTGCCTTGGTGTTTGAACCACTCCTTAGCTATAGAAGTTTAAAAACACGGTATTTTCATTTTACTTAGAAATGACTAGGTCCTGTGAAATTATTCACATATAAACTGGCATGCCAATTTAGTAACTTATAATGAAAATCAAACAGATTTAAATTCTTACCTATTGCACTGTACTTACATCCCAGAAATGCAGTAAACTTGAGACTACATTTAGGTCAGAAATAAAATACCTTTGAGTCTCCCTCACAACAGGGTTGGGCAAGTTACTTCTCTTTGCCTAGAAATGGGGTCAACACTCAGGTTACCAGAAACTGTATTAATGAGAACATTCAATTATATTTTTTAGTTCCTGTGTTGTTTGGAAAGATACCCACAGGACCATTCACTGTATATTTCCACATCTCTGGTTCCTTTAGGCATTGAAGTCACTCAGTGCCTCTTTTTTGTCTGGGTATTTCAACTGATATCTTTTTCTAGTATTTAGCAGAAGTTAGCTTTTCAGGTTAGTTTGTCCCCTCTACAATACCACACTACAGTCATTCAGTCTAACTGGCCTTAGTGGGCGAGAGTTTAAAATTTTAGCTGTGCTTCATTCATGCATATTTGAAGAAACATTATGTGTTCCAATTATTAAGTAAAAATGAATTGTTTGAATGTATTAAGTGGTATGGTATATACAAAACCATGTTCCTTTACTAAGTGTGATTTGAGGGATTTGCAAAAGTAATTTTGTGTAAAACTTTTCACTTTATGGGCTAACCAGCTCATCCCCATGAAAGATGCTATGCTCCTATAAAAGTATAAGGAGTTATGAAATACTTATATGTTATAATGCTTATAATAAGCCTATAATAAAATATATCTTATAAGTATCATTTCATACTTATAAAAGTTTATCAAATGCAAGCATTTCCTTCTATAATAAAGAAAATTTTTTTACCTCTTCAATCTTGAATGCAAATTTTCTCCTGAAGTCAGGTAAACATACTCACTTTTTCTTTATGCATTTATGATTATTTGTCCTTAACTTGAAATCACTTCTCTATCCACACAGGCTTGTGTCTAGGACGTCTTGTGAAATTTTTTTTTTTTTTTCTGAGACAGTTTCACTCTTGTTTCCCATTCTGGAGTGCAGTGGTGTGATCTCGGCTCACTTCAGCCTCTGGAGTGCAGTGGTGTGATCTCGGCTCACTTCAGCCTCCACCTCCTGGGTTCAAGTGATTCTTCTGCCTCAGCCTCCCAAGTAGCTGGGACTACAGGCACCTGCAACCACGCCCAGCTAACTTTTTGTATTTTTAGTAAAGACGGAGTTTCACCATGTTGGCCAGGCTAGTCTCGAACTCCTGACCTCAGGTGATCCACCCGACTCGACCTCCCAAAGTGCTGGGATTACAGGCATGAGCCACCATGCCCAGCCTCTTGTGAAATTTTTTTCTCAGAATAGCAATAGCTTATCCAAAGAAAGCTAGTGTGAAAAAAGAGGAGGAGTTACACTTGCAGAATGTATATCTTCTGGGATGCTTCTCCCTACTCCACTGGACACCCTTTGAAAGTTTGTAGTTTATAATATTCTTACCTGGGCTGTGTTGGTCAGTTTAGAATATCTAAGTGATGGCATAAAACTAAAGCTGAGTGGCAAACTGCCAGTCTGTATGCTGCATTTAGTCTATAGACTTGTTTTGTTTGGCCCACAAAGCATTTTATTATTTAAATTTATGCCAACATTCAAGAATCAAGAATTTGCCCAAATTCTTCAGTTGATTTCTGGCTTCAGTTGAAAATCTGACAGTATAAACCCTATTACATTCCTGCATGGCATAAAATCTTCAGTTGCCAAATGGTGATATCCACTTTTAGAAAGAGTACTCTCCTCTGTTCTGCATTCATACAACCTAAGCCACCCCACCCTTCACCGTCCCACTTCTCTTTCAGGTTATCTGCTTAGGCTGGTAGGCATCTGTGTTTATAAACCTTGAACTCAAGCTGCTAGATGGTCAGTTGAATTGTGAACTGAACTATCTGAATGATTTTTCATTGTAAATATATAGCTGTAGAAACACTTTAAATTCCTCTTTCTATAAAAAGTGAAGTAGCAAAATTTTTGGACCATTCCCAAGGACAAACATTAAAGTAGAGGGAAAATACAGCAAAAAACAAAAACAAACAACAACAACAAAAAAAACTGGATAGACTTCACTGTCTTCTTGTATGATTATTATAATAGGTAAACATTTATTGAACATTTACTGTGTGACAGATGCTAGTGGTATTTTTTATCAGTGTTTTTTGTAAGTGTTGAATTCTCACAACAAACCCATGAGGTAAACAGCATTTGTTTATATGGCATTCCGCCACTTATAATTTTATACTAGTTAGGGTTCTAAAGGGATCTTTAAATTTGAGAATTAATAAAACACATCATATATCATGCCTATATATAAACCTTTTAAATTAAAAAATAAAATATATCTCTAGGAAGAAACAACTAGTTTTAAGGAATATGCAGTATCAATTGAAACCAAAACAATAAATGAATTTAAAGGACAATGTAGCATCATAGGACCAGCGCTGTAAACCTTTCTAAAATTATAGTATTTAATTCGTGTTTATCACCAAGTGAATCATCTACTCTTTAGGTTATCTAGGAGATCCATTGCCTGCAGTTTATATGGTAAGCATGGGCTTTGAGTCAGAGAGACCTAGGTCTAAATCAAATTATTTTACTTCTCTAAATCTGTTTTCTCTTCTATAAAGTAGAAATTAATAATACTCATTGGGTTGTACAGATTAAATGAGATCATTAAAGTAAAACAGCACAGTTCCTGGCACATAGTAAATATTCAGTAAATATTACTCTTTATATCATCATTATCAATTTTATCATCATTAACTTTTTTGGTTCCAAGCTTCTATAGAAGTGGCATATCAAGAAGTTTTGAGGCAAAACAGAAAAGAGAAAAGCAGTTATTAAAGCAATGTTTTTCAACCTTTGTTGACTATCACCCATGGTAAGAAAATATATTTTGTATCATGACCGAGTTTACAACACACATGTACATAAAATAGACATAAAAGTTTTATGAAACAATGCCCTTACTATACCAAGTGCACCCACAATTTGTGATTTTTGGTATTACAACAGAAAATGTGATATTTTCTGGCCGGGTGCGGTGACTCACACTTGTAATCCTAGCACTTCGGGAGGCCAGGGTGGGTGGATCCCTTGAGGTCAGGAGTTCGAGACCAAGTCTGGCCAACATGGTGAAACCCTGTCTCTACTAAAAATACAAAAATTACCAGGAAATTACTCAAACCCGTGAGATGGAGGTTGCAGTGAGCAAAGATCCTACCACTGCACTCCAGCCTGGGCGACAGAGCAAGACTTTTTCTCAGAAAAAAAAAAAAAAAAGATATTTTCTATTCTGGTGTATTCTGGTTTTATTTTGTTTTTTAAATGCTAGACACAACCCACTAGTGGGTCACAATTTGCAATTTGAAAAACACTTTCAGAGGATACATCTCTGACTATATTTCATAACTGTTTTATTTAATAAATGTCTTTTATTTATTATAATTGAAAGTTGGCTGTGTTTTATACCACAATCAAATAACATGTGCTAGAAAAATTGCCAATCTAGCTGTCTGTCTTAGTGGTTCTGAATCTTATGGACCCCATTGAGAGAATCTGTTTAACACTATTGACTTACTAGAAAAATGCAGACATGTAACATTCCTTATATCGTTCCAGGGATTATTGATTTTTTGAAGCCAGGCTAAGAACCTCTGCCACAATCTTGTAATTAAACAGGCAACATATTAGGAAAGATAAGGAACAATAATTAAGAGTAATTCAACATTAGATTTTAGAAATAATTGCTACAATAGAAAGGGTTAGGAAGTGACGGGATTAGTAAGAAGGGGTTCTGTTTCTCTGTTTTGTTAATGTCTTGGAAAATACTAACTGACCTCTCTTCCAGTAAGGGACAGTTGTAGCACCACCAGTAGACTTAATAACCATGACTCATCAGTAGTTTCTATTACTGAAATCTTTCTTTCATAAGGATCAATAAACCACTATTTGCCTTTATCTCTTAATGAACTATTAGACTATAGAAGTACTTTGCCTCCTTCTATGGTTTCTTAATAGCTAGCATTGAAGTAACTGACCTAGTTCATTCCGCTGGGGTTTATTTTTTAATTATTTTATTACCTTTTTTTTAAAAGAACTTTTCAAAGTTTGCTTCATGTTTCCTATGTTAAAATATATAACCAGTCAGACGTGGTGGCTCACACCTGTAATCCCAGTACTTTGGAAGCCGAGGCAGATGGATCACTTAAGGTCAGGAGTTTGAGACCAGCCTGGCCAAAACGGCAAAACCCTGTCTCTACTGAAAATACAAAAATAAGCCGGGCATGGTGGCACATGCCTGTAATCCCAGCTACTCCAGAGGCTGAGGCAGGAGAATTGCTTGAACCTGAGAGGTGGAGGTGGCAGTGAGCCGAGATCGTACCACTGAACTCCAACCTGGATGACAGAGCAAGACCCTGTTTCAAGTAAAATAAAATAAAACATATAACCACTTGAAATCTCTCCCTGATACATGACATTTAACCACCTTTATCCTGTAACATATTCATTCTCAATGACTCATTTGAAAATTTGGATAACTTCATTGACATCTTTAAAATAAGTTAGGGAATTTAAAGATTTTCACTGGCTTCTCTCTCAAATATGTTTATCCCTAAGGAAAAAAAAAATGGAGATATTTAAAGAAAAAGTACCTTTACATGGACGTTTACAACACACTTTATTTATTCATTCATTCATTCTAGAGATGGGGTCTCGCTCTGTCACTCTGGCTGGAGTAGCAATATGCTTTATTAAATAAGGTCTAACGTTCATAAGAGAAATCACCATATCTGATTGTGTTAAATTAAAAAAGACTTGTAGATAAAACATACAGATACAGTTTATGTTTTTGGATAGGAGTCTGATTTGGACAAATAAATGTAAAGCACCTTTTGTGATAGTTAGGACAACTTGAATATGGACTATATTTTAGATAGAAAGAAATATTATTGATATGAAAAGGTAGACACTATTTTTTTTAAAGCAGATTACAAAACAACCTGTACAGTATGATTTCATGTGGTTAAAAATATACATATGGATATCTGTGTGTATAGATAAAATATAGATATTAATAATGAATGGTATTCTTAGCAGTAGAAGTATGGTTTTTTTTTATCTATATTTTTTAACTTCATAATTTACTGCTTTTGTAAAATTTAACTTCAAGTCACTAGGAAACTCTAAAAATAACTAGATGTTATTTAAAAATGTATTTATTCAGTTTCATTTACAATACCATGGAAAAATTACTTAGGAACAATTTAGCAAAAAGATGCAAGATCTTTTCACTATAACACATTACTGAGATAAAGGAGATCTAAATAAATGGTTCATGAAGAGGACTTAACATTAAGATTTCTATCCTCAAATGGATCTATAGATTTAACGCAGACCCAATAAAATCCTACAAGGCATTTTTATAGAAATTGATGAGCTGATTCTAAAATTTACATGGAAATGTTAAGGACTTAGAATAGCCAAAACACTTTTGAAAAAGAACAAAGTTGGAGGACTTACAGTGCTTGATTTAAAGACTTACTCTAAGTCTTAGACAGAGTGGTACTCCAGTATAACGATAGACAGACAGACCAATGGGACAGAAGAGAGTTCAAAAATAGGTTCATAAATCACATCAATTCAATGGGAAAAATTTTAAAAAGTATCTATCTATTTACTTCTTAGAGATAGGGTCTTATTGTGTTACAGCCCAGGCTGGAGTGAAGTGGTGCCATCATAGTTCACTGCAGCCTTGAACTCCTGGGCTCAAGTGATCTTCCTACCTCAGCCTCTCGAGGTAGCTAGGACTATAGGCACATGCCACCATGCCCAACTATTTAATTTTTTTGTTGAGATGAAGTCTCACTGTGTTGCCCAGCATGGTCTCAAACTCCTGGTCTCAAGTGTTCCTCCAATCTTAGCCTCTCAAAGTTCTGGGATTACAGGCATGAGCCACCTGCCCTGGAAAAAAAAAAAAAAAAAAAAAAGTTTCTTTTTTTAACAGTTGGTGCTGCTAAAATCTCAGAATTCACTATTAAAGAGCTCATCCCTGTAACCAAAACCCATCTGTACCTTAAAAACTATTGAAATTTTTTAAAAGTTGGTGCTGGAACAACTGGATGAAACTGGAACTACTGGGTAAACACATGGGGAAAATGAATGCTAACTTGTATCTCAGTCCATACATAAAGTGCTTATGTCTGGATCATAGACCAACACATAAAATCCAGAATTATAAAGCTTCTAAAAGAAACATAAGAGACTATCTGTACAGGTTTAAAGAAATCAAAGATTTCTTTTGTTTCTTGAAATCATTGACCATAAACTTTAAAAAAAAAATCATTGACCATAAACTTTAAGACATTGATAAATTGGATTTTAGCAAAATTAAAAATCTCTGCTCACGAAAAGATACCACTATGAAAATGAGAAAACAGGCTAGTTTGGGAGAAAAAAATTCTCAATAGTTTATCTGACAAAAGACTCATATCTAGAATATAAGAAGACCTTTTACAAATAAATAATACAATGACAAACTAAAAATGGGCAAAAGATTTGAGCAGATACTTGAGCATGGTGCTGTGGCTTACACCTGTAATCCCAGCACTTTGAGAAGCTGAGGTGGGCAGATCACTTGAGGTCAGGAGTTTGACACCAGCCTGGCCAACATGGTGAAACCCCATCTCTACTAAAAACACAAAAATTCGCCGGGCATGGTGACGCATGCCTGTAGTCCCAGCTACTTTGGAGGCTGAGTCACGAGAATTGCTTGAACCGAGGAGGCGGAGATTGCAGTGAGTCGAGATCATGCCACTGCGCTCCAGCCTGGGCGACAGAGCAAGACTCCATCTTAAAAATAAAAACAAATAAAAAAAAGATTTGAACAGATACTTCACAAATGGAGATAAACAATTGATCAATACACATAGAAAGGTATTCAACATCATTAATCATTAGAGATATGCAAATTAAAACCGTGCACTACTACTTCATGCCCACAAGAATGGCTAAAACAAAAAAGACTGACAATCATGTTCCAAGAACGTAGAATAACTGGAATTCTCATACATTGCTAGTAGAAATGAAAATTGGTCTAAACTTTTACAAATGCATCTTCCGTATGAATCCGCAATTTTACTCCTAGGTGTTTACCCAAGAAACATTAAAACATATGCCCCAAAAAAGGCTTGTGCAAGAAAGTTTATAACAGCCCTATTCATAATCACTCAAAACTGGAAACAACCCGAATATCCATCTTGAGGAGAATGGGCAAATTACAATGCATTCACACAATGGAATACTACTTAGCAGTAAAACAGAATGAATTACTGATAAACAAAACAACATAGATGAATGTCAGAAACATTCATCTTTAGGGAAAGAAGCCAGACATACACACACACAAATAATAATAATAATTAATCTTTAATGATAAAAGTCAGAAAGTGGCTACTTCTGGGAAAGGGACACGAAGGAGCTCTGAAATGATGGACATACTCCAGACCTTGCTTTGGATATTGGCTATAAAGCATATATAATTGGCAAAACTCATTGAACTAAATACTTAAGATGTATATATTTTATAGTTTATAAATTGTACCTCAATAAAAATATTAAAACCAAACAAAAAGACATTTAAGAAAACATGAGAGGCCAGGCACAGTGGCTCACACCTGTAATCCCAGCACTTTGGGAGGCCAAGGCGGGCAGATCACTGAGGTCAGGAGTTTGAGACCAGCCTCCCGGTGAAAGTGAAACCCTGCCTCTACTAAAAAAAAAATACAAAAATTAGCTGGGCAAGGTGGCACACACCTGAGTCTGTAATATATGTGTCTGATAAAGTTCTTGTATATGTAAAATAAGGAATACTTACAGCTCATTAATGAGTTACACACTTGTACCAAAGATGAATTTGTTATAATTGACAGTCTGAATGCAGCTACAAAAACACACCTAAAAGATAGTATACACAGCTTTTTCTTTAATAGTTTTTATTTGTACCGATTTTACATAGGGTATTAACATATAATAGTTTAAAAATTGTGATCATACAGATGTAATATATTGGGTGTACTTCTTATTACCAAAGCCTAACGTAACCTAATCCAAGCTCTTCATGCTGTTACAAAGTAAATCTTATTTTGGTACAAAGGATTTTATTGTACTGTAGATTGAATTGAAGCAAATAACCACCCAAACTTTACAAAGTGTTAAAACAAAATTGCTGGTGGTAATTTCTTAAGTAAACATCATGAAATATTATAGCTTAAAGTAGAAATAAATTAAGTCAACCATACATAACAGAACTAGACCCACAGTAAATGAAATGTATTGACTGGGCTATGTATCTTTTGTCTGTCTTGATAAAAGAAATGAGGTGACCAGATTTTGAGGGAGTTATTTTTCCCCAATGCTCTTCCTGTTGCACACACTAAATAAACAGTGAATTGTCTAATTTTGCATATCTATAACTTTTAAAACACAAATGGAAAAACTTTAGACTTGTGAATCAAAATAAAACACACTGAATATACTCAAAGAACCTTGTTCTTCATGTGATACTAAAACTCAAAATCTAAAATGGATCAATAGGCTGGTGCAGTGGCTCACACCTGTAATCTCAGCACTTTGGGAGACTGAGGTGGGAGGACCACTTGAGCCTAGGAATTCAAGACCAGCCCAGGCAACATAGTGAGACCCCATCTCTACAAAACATCAAAGAATTAGCTGGGCACGATGGCATGCACCTGTAGTCCTAGCTACTCGGGAGGCAGAGGTGGGAGGATTGCTTGATTCTCAGAGGTCAAGGGTGCAGTGAGCCATGTTTGTACCACTACACTCCAGCTTGGGTGACAGAGTGAGACCCTGTCTCAAAAAATAAAATAGGCCAGGCGTGATGGCTCGTACTTGTAATCCCAGCATTTTGGGAGGCCGAGGTGGGTGGATTGCCTGAGTCCAGGAATTTGAGACCAGCGTGGGTAACATGGCGAAACCCCATCTCTACTAAAAAAAAGAAAATACAAAAAATTAGCTGCATGAGGTAGCACACGCCTGAGCCTCAGCTACTCGGGAGGCTGAGGTGGAAGAATCACCTGAGCCAGGAGAGGTCAAGGCTGCAGTGAGCCAAGATTGCAACACTGCACTCCAGCCTGGGCAATCGGAGTGAGACTCTGTCTTAATAAATAAAAAATAAAAAAATAAAATAGGTCAGTAACATTCGGTATTACCTGGTTACCTAGTAAGTGCAATTTAAGCTCCTTTTAATTGGACTATCTACTAGGCTGCATTTACTCCAAATTTCTATACAATTATGGAGGCAATTTTAAAAATAAATGCAGAATAAGCATTTCATTTGAAATATTTGTTAATAAATACATTAATTAAGCACAACCATTAAGATCCTAATTACCATGTGATGGGAAGGAAAAAGGATCAAATAGATCTGTAATTGCTAACTCTTAAATAGCTGTGACATACTTTCTACTTTGTGATTTATTAATCTCTTATTATGTTAGTTCCCTACCTCCAAAAAAATATCTCCACTCATTTGTTTAAAAAAAAAAAAATCTTTACTGAGTGCTTACTCTGTGCCAAGTACCATGCCTGGAACTAGGTATAGACAGATGAAGCAGACAGACATCATCCATAGAAGGTGTGAGGTACTGCTGAGGTGATCAGTTCTAATCTGTGTAGAAATTCACCAGCAGATACTGAAGGCCTGAACTTGGGTGGGAGTTTGGAGGGCTTTGAGAAGTGACAGAATTCAGATTTAGAGATGCCACAGATAAGACTTGACTGTGTAGATGTGGAGGTTGAGGGGGAAGGAGTCAAGGATCCATGTGTTATTTTGATAAATTCATACACTATGTGATGATCAAATCGGTATTTAGGATACCCATCACCTTGAACATTTGTCATTTCTTTGTGGTTGGGAACATTTAAAATCTCCTAGCTATTTTGAAATACACAATATATTGTTATTAATATAGTCGCCCTACTATGCCCGTTGAACACTTAGTTATCCTTGACTTACCTGTTTCCGAGATAATGTATTGACTTTCTATTTTTGTAGGTCAGTTCAGCTCTGTTATTTTCCTCCTACCCCTCCCACCACTCTCCCAGTGCATTTGCATCAAATTATTAAATCAGTATTCAATGTTTCATCATGATGTTTATGTAAATATGCATGCTGCAGCAAGTATTCAATTTTCTGAAGTTAATAATTACCTATTTCACTCTTAGTTTTCTTTGAACGAATAGCTAAGGCTTCTCACACTCTTCAACAGCTCTGTAAAATTTCTCTCAATGCAGGTTTTCAAACAGTTGAATGTGCCATATTATCTATCAGTTCCACATTTTCCTACATATTTTCTTCATGGAGACCCCCATAACCCCATAACCTGATGTAGTGTGGACTAGTTGCTGCCCCGCAGTGGTCATGGGACTTTCTTGTACTGCCAACTAGGGTTTTATTCTTACTTGTTTAGTTTACTGATTCACTGTTTACTGGACACTACTTCTTCCTTTTTCTTGGTTTATTCTCTTGTGTTTATGGAGTTTGAGTCTAATAATTTTGGGGGGAAGATGCATGTAAAGTATTTTTTTTCTTTAGTTCATATTGTCTGAAAATACCTTTATACAATCATCATCATTATGCTTAAATGTTCATTTGTTTAGATATAACATTCTAGATTGAAAATTATTTTCACTTACAATTTTGAAGGCATTCTTTCATTTCTTCTAGTTTTCAATATTGCTGTTCAGAAGCCATTTTAAGATCTTTTTTTTTTTTTTTTTTTTTTTTTAGACGGAGTCTCGCTCTGTCGCCCGGGCTGGAGTGCAATGGCCGGATCTCAGCTCACGGCAAGCTCCGCCTCCTGGGTTTACGCCATTCTCCTGCTTCAGCCTCCCGAGTAGCTGGGACTACAGGCGCCTGCCACCTCGCCCGGCTAGTTTTTTGTATTTTTTAGTAGAGACGGGGTTTCACAGTGTTAGCCAGGATGGTCTCGATCTCCTGACCTCGTGATCCGCCCGTCTCGGCCTCCCAAAGTGCTGGGATTACAGGCTTGAGCCACCGCGCCCGGCCAAGATCTTTTTATTCTTGATAGTCTGAAGTTTTCACAAGTTTATACCTTGAGTAGATCTTTTCTTCATTGATTATACCAAATTTTTTACTCTGAAACTCAGTTCTGAGAATTTTCTATTATTATTACATGATTAATAATTTCCTTCCCGCTCTTCTCTCTGGTCTCTTTTTTTTGGAACTCCTATTAATCTCTTAGGGTGTCACTAGATTGAATCTCTATTTCTTTTTCTTTTCTCTCGTTGTCTATCTCCTTGTCTTTTTGTTCTTCCTAAAAAAGATTCTCAACTTTATCTTTTAACCTTTTTACTGCATTTTTTATTTTGGCCATCAGATTTTTAATACCTAAGCTCTTCCTTATTCTGTTTCTTTTCATAATATCTTTGTTCATGTATCTCTGAAGAAACTAACAACTTTGCATCTTCATCTTTCATTGTCTGTGTTTCCTCTGAGTTGTTTCTTCTGTTCATTTGGTACGGTTTTCTCTTTATTGTGAGAAACTTTCCCCATGTTTGTCAATCTTCAACTCTCTATCCAAAATAAGAGTAAGCTGTTAAGCTGGCTGAAAGCTCTGTGATTGTGGGTGACACTGACTGACTTGTGGCCGTCACTGTGGAGCAGTTATCCGTAAGCATTTTAGAGCTAAATTAGAGAAGGGATAATTCTCCATTTTTCGTTCCATGCCTCACTCTGACCTTCTCTATGCCCAATGTCCCTGAGTCCAGAATTTCTCTGGCTTAAGTTGTTTAATCTCTTGTTGAGGGGGAGAAGGAATAGTTGCCTGATTGCATTGAAGGGATATCATTTAGTAATGATTTTCCATCCATCCCTCATCCCTTCCTCTGTTACCTCCTGTCACTGAGTCTTGAGAGTTCCACAGAGAAAATCTGCTTGTGTCTTGTCTCTGAAAACTTTCAGGCTTGGCCTTCTTTCCCTCTGTTAAACCTTGCTGCCATCTGCTTTCTGATTTTGCATATTACGATGTCTCCCCATTCCAGTGAACACGGAGTTTTTGTATCTGTTTCTTGTTGGATTGGAGTGGTTTGAAGATATAGAGGGAGAAGACACATTTTTATGTTGCTGTCTTCAAATCTAGTAGTAGCTCTTAATGAGCACATATTCTGGGTGCCTCTGAAAGAACAACTCATTTTGAACAATTTTTGTCATGTGGGGTTTCTCTGCCACTGAAACACCACTATAAAGATATTAATATATATACTTGAGCAGGCATTGGCCTAAAGGTTGCCTTCTTGGGTTAATAGTTACATTAGAGTTCAATTCTGGGTATGGGGTGACCCCAAGGCTACAGAAATTCCCTGATTTGGGAGTTCGAGGAGGCTAATGATACTCTTTTTCCCTGCCTAAGTTTCAAACCAATTAAAAGGAGTCAGATAAAGATAATCAAATATCAGTTTTATTACTAATTAATACTAGGTGGATATGATTTGGGTATATAGCAATGTTCAATACCACACTCTTCCATCGTGAGACCACTATCCCAATTCCAACCACAGCTCCTTTGGGAATTCTCCTGGGACTGCTAGTGGGCAGTTTCAAATCTGCCCCCCTCCTAAAAGCTCTGAAATAAGTTAGAATAACACATTGATTCAATCAACTTCTAGACGACACTGAACCCATAGCTGAAAAATCATTCCCTATTCCGTTTCCCATCCCAAAGTATTTCTCACCATTTCAGCCAGTATAGGTCACCAGGCATTTTGCAGTGAGTTTACATAACAATATTAACATGCTTCAATAATGTCAGCTATGAAGATTTGCTCCAAAAATTGAATTTATGTCCTCTCCCCATTAAAAAATTCCTGAAGGAAAACTAAAGTCCTAATACTAAATCTTTTTGTAAATTTAAGTCAAAAGAAAGTTTATTACTTATTCATAGGTAATAAGTTCTTATCCATTTTCTTTCTCTGATTAGTCTCAGCCGGTCTTCAATGCCTGGCCGGAGTTAGGAATCCCTCGGCAGCTTCAGCCTGGGCTGGCCATCCTTGTAATGTATGTGATTCTTTCAGTGCCTCAGAAGTTATATTAATCCTATGCCAAGTCCCTCGTGAGCCTTACTATGTAAAAAAAAAAGGCCGGGCGCGGTGGCTCACGCCTGTAATCCCAACACTTTGGGAGGCCAAGGTGGGTGGATCACTAGGTCGGGAGATAGAGACCATCCTGGCTAATACGGTGAAATCCTGTCTCTACTAAAAATACAAAAAATTAGCCAAGGTGTGGTGGTGGGCGCCTGTAGTCCCAGCTACTTGGGAGGCTGAGGCAGGAGAATGGCGTGAACCTGGGAGGCAGAGCTTGCAGTGAGCCGAGATCACACCACTGCACTCCAGCCTGGGCGACAGAGCGAGACTGTCTCAAAAAAAAAAAAAAAAAAAAAAAAACTACAGAATTAATTTGAATGCAAGATTAGCACAGGACTGATTCCAAACCCACTTAAAAACAAACTTTGGGAAGCTGAGGCAGGAGGATCACTTGAGGCCAGGTGTTTGAGATCAACCTGGGCAACATAGCAAGATGAACATGGAAATTTTCCTGGGACTATAAACAGTTATTTTGTTAAACTTGAAGATTTTCTTCATTTGCCCTCCTTCATTCTGATGCACATATTATGCATCTGGCTCTGAAATGAGTTAGAATAGCACATTGATTAAATCAACTTATAGACAACACTGACAACTGCCCCTACAAAAAAATATAATAACAAAAATTAGCCAGGCCGGGCGCAGTAGCTCACACCTGTAATCCCAGCACCTTGGGAGGCCGAGCCGGGTGGATCACTTGAGGTCAGGAGTTCGAGACCAGCCCGGCCAACATGATGAAACCCTATCTCTACTAAAAATACAAAAAAGTTAGCTAGGCATGGTGATGGGTGCCTGTAATCCCAGCTACTTGGGAGGCTGAGGCACGAGTAATCGCTTGAACCTGGGAGACAGAGGTTGCAGTGAGCCAAGATTGTGCCACTGCACTCCAGCCTGGGTGACAGAGTGAGACTCCATCTCAAAAAAAAAAAAAAAATTTAGCCAGATGTGGTTGTGCACTCCTATAGTCTTAGCTACTCAGGAGGCTGAGGCAGGAGGATCACTTGAGCCCAGGAGGTCAAGTCTGCAGTGAGCGATGATCGCACCACTCCACTCCAGTCTGGGTGACAGAGCAAGATCCTGTCTCTAAAAACAAACAAGTGGCGGTCCCTAGGAGAGTTATTCTAGGCAAAATTATGTTCCCAGAGCTTGGTACTTACTGTTGCCAAAGACCACAGCAAATGCATAATATGTTCATCAGAGTGAAGGACGGTGAATGAAGAAAATTTTCAAGTTTAACAAAATAATTATTTATTGTCCAAAACTTATAATCAAAAGTTTGCTTGTTGAGCTGAGTCAAAACAAAGGGAATTCATTTTAGATAAACATGATTCCAGACATCATCAGGCTGCAGCTATATCTACCAAAGCTACATCTGTTAGGTCAGATACTTGAGTCAGTCTGACAAGATCCCTTCTAGGAACATCTGTTTTATTTGACATGAATTGGTGGGTGGTTGGAAAGATCCTTCCAACCCTGAGAGTCTGTGAGTGACCTTTCTTTCTGCCATTTGAGAAGGAATAGAATTGCTACTACTACTTCCACTTGTACATATGTACTGTTTCAGAGCCTGGAGCCTTCTGATAGAGTTGCTAAGCACGTAAGAGTAGCAGTTTTGCCATGTGGCCTCTCTGATATCAGGCAGCTCCCCAGCTAAGGGAAGCTAGAGTCAGGGTTTAGGTAGGTGTAACTGTTCAGTTCTGCTATCATTGACTGTTGCTAAGATATTCATTTCCTTGTGTCTCACTGAAAGAGAACTACATAGGACCAATATGAGATAAAGGTATATCTTGCTTAGAATAATTCATTTCTCTCTTCAGGAAAAGTAATGATAATAGCCAAGTTAGAGTGCTATATGAATGGGTACCAAGCGCTGACCTGTCATTGACTTTCTTCCTGTAGGATTCTCAACAAGTTACAGAAGTATCTTTGACAACTATTGTGAACTTTGTGGACATTACCCAGAAGCCAGAGCCTCCAAGGGGCCAACCCAAAATGGACTGGAAATTGCCATTTGACTTCTTCTTTCCCTTCAGAGTGGTATTCAGCAGAGGAGTATTCTCTCAAAAATGCTCAGTCTCTCCCATCCTTATCCTGTGCCTCTTACTACTTGGAGTTCTCAACCTAGAGACTACATGAAGAAAAGAAAATAATCAGATTTCAATTTTCCCTGTGGGAAACTCTGAGGCAGCCACTTATCTTGGCTAAATAGATCCTCACCTGCTCATGACCAGAGAGCATTTAGGATAATAGAGGACCTAACTGAAGGAATCCTTCTATATGAAAGGAGTTATTTTAGAAAAGCAATAAAAATATTTTATTCATCATAGCTCTCTGCTTTGGGCTCTGCAGACCACCAGGTACACAGGAGGCCCTCTGTTTCTCAAGCTGGGAAGGCCAAGAGCCTTCCTCCAGCCTTTCTGGTTATGTTACACCTAACTGAATGTTTACAAGGGCTGAATCCATCTGCCCTCAGGCACAGTTGGGCCACGCAGAAAGACAGAAACACTTCCGCTGTCACCTTGAGTGACCTCAGGAGTAGCTTCCCTCTGGACTGTAGTGGAGCTAACTGTTTGGAACAGAAAACTGCTGGCTGTCGATTTTGTCCGGTTCCTTTGCCAACATCTGGGCACACCCTTTGCCCAGACACGAGTGGGGAAAGCAGTTCTTTCTCCTCAGTTTCCGAAGTAAATGGGGAATCCCAGCTTTCTTTTCTACTAGCAAATGACCCTACCATTTATTTCTGCCTTTTTCTTCCGTTCATTGTGGTGAGGAAAAATAAAACTAGTTGAGAGCTTTGTTGTATTAATTCCAGCAGCATGGTAGAAGGCAGCTGACCTGTGGTCTGCCTCCTGATTATGCTTCTATGTGTGTGAGGTTTGGGGGAAAAAAAAGGCCGGATAGAGTGGCTCATTTCTGTAATCCCAGCACTTTGGGAGGCTGAGGCAAGAGGGCTGCTTGAGGTCAGGAGTTTGAGACCAGCCTGAGCAATGTAGCAAGACTACATCTCTACAAAAAAATTGAAAAGCCGGCCAGGCACAGTGGCTCACACCTGTAATCCCAGCACTTTGGGAGGCCAAGGTGGGTGGATCATGAGGTCAGGAGTTCAACACCAGCCTGCAACATGGTGAAACCCCATCTCTACTAAAAACACAAAAATTAGCTGGGCATGGTGGTGGGTGCCTGTAATCCCAGCTACTCAGGAGGCTGAGGCAGGAGAATCGCTTGAACCAGGGAGACGGAAGTTGCAGTGAGCCGAGATTGCGCCATTGCACTCCAGCTTGGGCAACAAGAGCAAAACTCTGTCTAAAAAAAAAAAAAGAAGAAGAAAAGCTTAGCCAGGCATGGTTCCACACACTTGTGGTCCCAGCTACTCAGGAAGTCGTGAGGTGGGAGGATCACTTGAGCCCCGGGAGTCAAGGCTGCAGGAAGCCATGATCATGCCACTGTACTCCAGCCTGGGCAAAAGAGCAAGACTGTCCCAAAAAAAGGATGAGGGGTGTGCAGGGAGGGAGAAAACTTTCATAAATACACAATACCATTTAAATCAGGGGACTTAGGTTCTTTTCCTTGGAGATATACTCTGAAGACCCCAGTTTTGTGACACTGACTTTAGTGAGTCCAACATAAAATCTATTTTTTTTTTTTTTTAGCACAAGGCAGTGGCAGCTTACGAAGGGCCTTGCCTGCCCTGCCAGTTCAGAGATTCTGGCTTGCAGAGAAAACAAGGTAATTTCCAATATCACTCTTGGACAGGTAGGAATTGGTTGGGAACTGTGATAGAAAATATTAAAAGGTTTAGGTCTGGAGCAGAATTATCCTAGCCTTGTAATTAAGGCAAATTTTTGGTGGAAGATATCAAATCTACTTGTTTTAAACTTTAAATCCATTTTACAAAGAATTGAATCTAAAGAATAGAATGTACTAGAACAACTTCAGTGAAACTCTGAAATGTGGAATTGTAAGGTGCAGCTCCTCAGTGACCTAACAATTTAGTGGGGGGAGATTGACATGTAACACAGGAGACTACATTTGTTCAGAAAAGCAATCAGTGTGGCCTAGACTAGTGAGGGGCAAGTTTGGAACTAACATGGCAGGATGTAGGGCACTGGGAGACTGAGTGGGAGGGAGGTGATCCCAGGAGTCTAGAACAACCCTCATGAAGGCCCAGGGTTTTTCATGGGCAGGAGGGTTCGGGGCCTGAAGTGACTAGTAGAAACACTGAATGGGCCAAGCAGCCAAGATAAGCAGGATGGCAGCTCCTTTTGTGGGGACTTGAAAGCCAGACAGACAGAACTGGGAGATAGTTTGGTTTTCTTCACAGCATATTAATGAGATTCTGAATCCCTGGTGGAAGAGGCAGTTCTGGGAAGTGAGGACTCCAAGATCAGTATTTTGTCAAGTTTTTTAGGTGCTTCTGATGTGCAGCTTGGTTTGTGAAACTGTGGAATGCTGCATAGTGTGGCTCAAACTGGTTTCATTTTAGGGTCCCATCATTGCCAACTCCTGAATATGGCCACCATTTCTCAGAATTCCAACTGCTCAGAGCTTTGCTTAAGGAGGGGAGGAGACAGCCTCCATTTTTCCATTACATGTGTGACTGGACCAAGAATGGAGTCCTGAACCAGTCTAGACCAGTACAATTTTCTCTCACAGGAACTTGGAATTTAGACCAAGACTTGAAATGGGTCATGAGTGGGCACTAACTGGAAAGACTTTTTAGAGCTAGGGAAGCCATTTTCCAGCAGATGTTCACTAATGGAGACTATCTTAAAGGAAAAGTGGAGAAAAGGAAACAGATGGGCAAAGAAAAGTGTTAGCAAAAGACTTAGAGATGGAGAACCATCTTGAGTTTCTTGTCCCTGCCCCTTGTGAGACCCAATTTGACTTTCTGCCTTTGGAGACTATAAGTTACTCCTTCTAGTAAATTGTCCTGTTTGAATGAGTGTCTGTTTTTATAATTAAATAACTTGAGATTAAGGTAATTTAAGCCTAAAATAATTTAGATGGCATCTAAAGAAGCACTTCTGAATCCTGCATTCTTATAGACCTATACTAAATGTCCCACTTTCTGTGTGACTGTCTGGTCATGTCCAGCCTTATTTCTAATTGCTGAGACAAAAGTTAAATCTCTCCAGTCAAAAAAAGAGTCAGTCTTTTTATCATACACAGAAAAAATATCATAGCTGAATTACTTCCTTGACTTCTATGGAGGGAAAAACTAGCTCATATGTCTGAAATTTAATTTTTCCTAATCCATAGTTACATATTCCACTCCTTTCTCTTTATTGATGGAATAGAATATTAGTAGTAAAATAGTAATAAAAATAAGAGCGATAAATAAAATAGAAAATGTCTGTACAATGTTAAAGGATTTTCATTTTTTATACTCTTCACAACCCTATGGGATAGACAAGGATGGTGTCCTTAGCCCTATTTCTTATTTGAGAAAACTAAACCAAAGTAGTTACTTTTATTTATTTATCAAATATCTATTGAATATTTCTTATGTTCCATGAATATACTTCCCTATTCTCAGGAGCCTATCTTTTAGCAGGGAAGGCAGACAAGCTATTACCATAAGGTAATCTGTGAGTTAAGAACCAGAACAGTCCTTCTAAAGTGAAGGCCCCTGTCCCTTGGCTCTAGCTATACCCACAGTCACCTAATTCATTCTAAGTACATGATAAGAATCTTAAAACAAAAGATGACATACCAGATATAACTTATTTTAGGGAAATTTAATTTCTTTTGTTTTTTTCTACCCTACTGCAAATCCAAAATGCTCCACATTTAACACATTTCGTATTCTCATTCGTCACCCAAAAGAACTGTTGTTCCCCATTCACAGTTCCACGTGGCTGGGGAGGCCTCAGGAAACTTACAATCATGGTGGAAGGGGAAGAGGCATGTCTTACATGGTGGCAGGCATGAGACAGCAAACCAGTAAAGGATGAAGGGTTCTTATAAAACCATCAGATCTCACGAGAACTCACCTCATAGATTTCCTGATTTATGGTATTGCAGCATCATCAGATTCCCAAGCACTGCTCTTCTCTCACTCTCCCACTTTGAATAAGTACTGTCAGCTCTCCCTCCTTTTTGTCCCCCATTCCTCTGCTGAAGCGTTTTTTTGGGCCACCATTTCTTACCTGGGCCTTTGCAATAGGATAATCAACATTCCAGCTCTAGGCCTCTTTACTCATTTCTGGCACAAAAATCTGGTCATACCATTCCAGCACTTAAAAAGTCATATCTTTGTTTTTGAGGATTATAAAATTCAAAATCTTTAGCATAGCACAAAAAACGCTTTGTAAGGTAGGATCCCAGTCAGACCCCTCTCCTGTCATGTTCTACTGCAAGTAGCCTCTTTTCACAAGGTGTCTCACACCTCTGCATATATCATTCCCTTATTCCCTCTTCCTCATATGATCCTGTACTCCTCTCCTCTTTTAGGTAAACCCCTTACTTCTAGCGCTTCAAAGCACAATTTGAATATCAACTCTTTTTAAAGCCACGTATTAGTCTGTTTTCACACTGTTATAAAGACATATCCAAGACTGAGTAATTTATTTAAAAAAGAGGTTTACTTGATTCACAGTTCCACATGGCTGGGGAGGTCTCAGGAAACTTACAGTCATGGTGGAAGGAGAAGAGGCACGTCTTACATGGTGGCAGGCATGAAAGAGCAAACAAGTGAAGGGGGAAGAGTCCCTTATAAAACCATCAGATCTCATGAGGACTCACTATCATGAGAACAGCATGGGGGAAATAGCCCCCATGATCCAATCACCTCCCATCAGGTCCCACTATCCACAGGTGGGGATTATGGGGATTACAATTCAAGGTGAGATTTGGGTGGGGACACAAAGTCAAACCATTTCAGCCATCCCTGAATGTCTGGCCATCCCATTCTTTAGTATTTATCACATGGTATTGTAATTATTTGCTCATATATCTCTCTCTTTCATAAGGCTGTGGACTCAACTATGTCTTCTTCCACACCCAGGGAATGCTTGGTACATTAACTAGCTGTCTCAGTCCATTTTGTGCTGCTAAAATACAATAACACAGACTGGATAATTTTTAAATAATAGAAATTTATTTCTCACAGTTCTAGAGGCTAGGAAGTTCAAGATCAAGGTGCCAGCATCTGATGAGGGTTTTCTTGCTGTATCCTCACATGGCGGAAGGGCAGAAGAGCAGCAGAGGACACCCACCCCCACAAAGCTTTTGATAGCAGCATTAATCTATTCATGAGGGTCACTATCTTCATAAAGGTGTGCACTCTTGACCCAAATGCCTCCCATTAGGCCCCACCTCCCAATCAATAGTCTTGCATGGGAATTAAGTTTCCAACATATGAATTTTGGGGGACATATTCAGACCATAGCAGTAGTCAGTGTTTAATGAACAAGAAAATGAATAAACTTAGCAGTGTTATCAGGGACGACAGAAGGGCAAGATGCGTTTCTGTGCCCAACCTCCTATCAAGTGCTGCCCTCCCACCACCCAGCACTATATGCCTATGCAGGAATGTGTCCTTTGAGCAAAACACAGCAAGGAAAGAGGGAGAAAAATCTGTGTTTTCACTTTTTTTCTTTTTCTTTTTAAGAGAAAGCTGGGAGTACAGGCACACACCACTGTGCTGGCAGGTTTTTGTGGTCTCTCTTGGTCTCTCTTTAAAGGTGAGTCTGCATTCACCTTTGGAATAGTTCTAGTTGTCAGAGATTGAATATCTTATTTTACGATGCAATATTCTTACAACTGCCTTTGATGAAAGAGAGTTGAGATGGGACCACTGGGGAAATCTCCAGATGACCAGGGGGCAAGCAATTTGATTGCAGTGTCAAAATGCCTCCATTTAAGGAGCCAAAGTTTTCAAATGTTTGTAAACTGATCCAATCTATTCCAGGATGTGCCTGGAGTAATTAATGTAAGTAAGTTGATCCAACCTATTTCCGAGGTGTGCCCGGGATATAAATGGTTAACACTGACAAACACACCTTATGAAATCTACCAGCAGCGGAGGATGCCAGGCACCTCTTCTACCTCCCTGGAAGGCCCGCTGGGGCGGCATTTGGAAGCTGTCTTCGCCCCTGTCCCCGGCCCCTGTCCCCTCCCGTGACGTGGACGTTCCCCCTGAACTCGAGTCCCGCCTCCTCGAGCTAGCCCGGGCCTGGTGGGCGGGCCCGCCACGTGGAGCGCAGGCCTGATTCTCGAAAGGGGCCTACGACATTGCCGCGCCGCAGCTCCAGGCCAGCCCCTCGCCCGACGTCAACAGCGTAGGCCCAGCTGCCCAGGTTTACTTTTACGCCACTGACGTAACGTCATCGTGCGGGACGTGGACGGAAGAAAAAGCGAGCGAGCGCCGGAATCAGCCCGGTGTGGAGTGCGGACCCGTGGCGTGCCCAGCGGCTGCGGCGGTGGTGAGGCAGGTACGCAGCGAGCGGCGGGGATGTCTAGGCGACCTCGTCTCTGCGGAAGCTGATGCGCGTCCAGGCTCAAGCGCGAGGGGCGTGAGCGCCGGGCCGCTGGTCAGAGTAGCGGGGGCGCGGCCGGAGCAGGTGCCGGGGACCGGGGATCTGGCCCGCGGGTAAGGTGTGGGCCTTGGCCGAGGGATGGCGGCTGCGCCGGGCCGCCCAGGGCGCGCTGCAAAACCCCGGCGCTGTCCCATATGCCGGTGCGCGGCGGCCCCAGGATCTACGGATGGCTCCGGGCCCCTGACCTCCCCGGCCTCCACTGGGTACACCACGTGAGGAACTGGGCCAAGGGGAGACTTCAGGCCTCCGCGGGCCCCTTCTCGATCGGAGAGTCCGGAGCCTGCACTGGTGGTGGCGGTGGTGGCGGTGGTGGCAGCGCCGGGATGCCGCGGGTTTTTAGTTGGCCACACGCTGACTCCCGGGCCTGGGTCTCTAGTTCCCCGCGGCCCTCCAGGCGTTCGTGATCCCCTCCTCAAAGCCAGACTCCCTTTCCAGTATGGCATTCTGTGTATGCTGGGGTCTTCCTGTTACAGCAGGGCGCACCCAGATACCCCACCTCATCCCTTCCCCCATCATTGTCCCCTGCTCTCTGAGGTGGTGAGGCCCATCGGATCTTTGTGTTTAAGTGGTGAGCCATGTACCGAGCATGTGTTTGTGGATGAACTATGTTGGGACTGAAGTTCACTTCTCTGTTCAAATCAGTTAGATAAGGGCTTTCTGTTTAGTCTGTAAAGAGATACTTGAGAAATGTCTTGAGTCAGAACATGAAAACTTTTTTCAACTGATGATACGGAGTCTAAACACACACGGAGAGTCTAGACGCAGTCACACGAATCTAGATATGAGTCTAGACAGACACACACACGCACGTACACACACACACACACTCTTTGCTCCTTGGGATCAACTGTGTGCTTCTCGAGGGCGTAATACACTCTGGCAGAGTGAGCTATCCATTACAGTGACAGAGTAGATGTAACCTGCGAGGTCAGTCAGAGATAGTGGTACACGGAAGAGGCCAGGAGGCTTAGTTTCTGTGTCGGTCTTCAACCTCTAATTCAGTGACCATAAGTGTTCAGAGCTTTCAATCACTCTTGGGTAACAGAGAGGTAAACAGTCAGTATATGTGTGTGATTGTATCTAACAGTGAATATTCGTTGAATTCTTTGTTCCTGTGATGAATCTTGAAGGAAATTAAGGAGAAAATAATCGTAAGGCATCATTAGTGCCTAAAAGACAAAAGGAGGAAAACTGACGTTTACTGACCATCTGTTGTACCCAAGCATTTTCCACGCATTATCTTATTTAATTCTCGCTATAATTTCATGAGGTCCTTAGTGTTAGTATCCCTGATTTATAAGTGAGGAAACAGGGGCTTAGAAAAATTAGGTAGCTCTCCACAAGACACACACACAGATAGCAAGTGCAGAGCGCGAACCCAAGTCTGACCAATATCAAAGGCCTTGTTCCTCATCGTTTTTGCCATATTGTCAATGGAAAGTTTGTAATCCATATGGGAAAAGCAGTAGTCACGGGCTATTTAAAATCTAACCTGTAGAATATATATCCAGCTGTGAAGACTAGAGTTGCTGGGGAAGGTTTCTTAGGCAGGTGGAACTGGAATTTGATTGTTCTACCCTTTGGCTCTTCTATAGTTATTTTGGAGAATTCACATGTAAATAATTGTTTAGCAGCCATTATTGAAGGAATTTATATAAGCAGCAAACATAGACCATGTGCCAAAATCATACTTCAGTGTTATCAAAAAACTGAAATAACAAGATCAATTAGTACTTTGTTGCCTACTAGATGCCATATGTTTTAGAACAGCTGTATCCTTCCATTCTCTGTCCTATTTCGGTGCCTTGTGCAGTATAAATTGTAAAGCAATAACACCATGCCTTATTTTTCTTCACTATGGGGCTAAATGCTAGTCTTCTGAGGCACATTTAAGAGGGCTGGGATATATCCACCAATCCATAGAACAGAAGTTAAACGGAGGCCCACAAACAAAGAAACTGAAGTGTTTTTCTTGTGTAAACAGCAGTGTCTCTGTAGCATAAAAAGAGCCACAAGGCCTGAGGCAGGTGGATCTTGAGGTCAGGATATCGAGACCATCCTGGTCAATGTGGTGAAACCCCAACTCTACTAAAATACAAAAACTTTGCCAGGTGTGGTGGCGCACCGTGCCTGCAGTCCCACCTACTTGAGAGGCTGAGGCAGGGGAATCGCTTGAACCCAGGAGGCAGAGGTTGCAGTGAGCCAAGGTTATTCCACTGCCCTCCAGCCTGGCGACAGAACAAGACTCCATCTTCAACAAACAAACAAACAAAAAAGAGCTACAATAATGAATGGCTTATTCTCTCTGTACATATAGGAAGGAGTCCCCTACTTTTTTGTGAAATAAACTATTCTTTGTCTAAAGTCTCAAATTTGACCCAGGGTGAGGAAATGCCCATAACTGCCTCATGTTCTCAACCAAGATTTCTAGCCATGTTCTCATCCTCCACAGGATTAAGATGTTAGCCAGTTGCAGACATTGCCACTGCCTTCCAGGGGTACAAGAGTTACTTTATAATCCTGGGGCATCAGGAAGAAAAACATGGCAGCAGCCTCTGGCCTTTCCTCTTGCTTCTCATGGCTGACTGGCAAGGATCAAGCTGACATTTCAAATAGGTGCGTTTCCCAGTTCTGTTGGGAGGTGTTAGCAGAAAGGTGGACATGGTTGTTTTAGGATATTGGATCCATTACAGGAATTATATGAAGATTTAGTATTAATACATAAGCATTGCACCTGAAAGATTTTTTTTTTAATTTGCAAGATACCAAAAACAGCAGATATTTTTTGTGTCGCAAAATATTCCTAACCCTGCATTATTATTTGCTTACATAAAAACTAAGATGGTCCTAGGAAACGAAGGTCTAGGGTTGAGACCTAGAAAAGAGCCACTTACTCTTTCTCTTTTCTGTAATATAGAGGAGGTGGGAGTTTCCCTAATACAGAAGAGTTTAGAGCAGGAGAGTCAGATTTTTACTCTGAGAGTAAGGGGAAGTAGAGGGAAATGAAATGAATTCTCCAGTATTTTTCATTACTCACTTTTTAAAAAATGTATTCTGCAGATACTTTGTTCGGTGACCACGTCGCAACATGTTGAGTCAAGTTTACCGCTGTGGGTTCCAGCCTTTCAACCAACATCTCCTGCCCTGGGTCCAGTGTACAACCGTCTCCAGATCTCGTATGTACCATAGATAACTTATGAGTATGTGGCAAGTTTGATAGTCAAAGTGTGTTTCAACAAGGTTTTCAAAGAGAAAAAAAAGTGTTTGTTTGGAGACAGGGTCTCATTTTGTCACCCAGGCTGGAGTGCAGTGGCACAAACATAGCTCAGTGGAGCCCAGACCTCTTGGACTCAAGCAATCCTCCTGCCTCAACCCACCAAGTACTTGGGACTACAGGCACACACCTCCACAGTGACTCTAACTTTTTTATTTTTTGTCGAGATGGGATTTTGCCATGTTGCCCAGGCTGGTCTTGAACTCTTGAGATCAAACAGTCTGCCCGCCTTGGCCTCCCAAAGTGCTAGGATTACAGGCGTGAGCCATCATGCCCAGCCAAGAAAATAGGTTTAAAAGAGAAAAAAAAAAAAAGATGTAATTTGGCAGAATTGGACAAAATTCTACCAAATAAGGAGGCAAAGAGGTAGTCGCCTGGTGAAATGTTCTCAGTGTTTGTGTCAATGAAGTGTTTCCTGTATTTATTGCCCCCAAAATAAATTTTTACATGCTTTTTTTTTTTTTTTTTGAGTCTCGCTCTGTCACCCAGGCTGGAGTGCAGTGGCGTAATCTTGGCTCACTGCAACCTCTGCCTCCCAGGTTCAAGCGATTCTCCTGCCTCAGCCTCCCAATTAGCTGGGATTACAGGTGTGCATCACCATGCCCAGCTAATTTTT
Source organism: Rhinopithecus roxellana (assembly GCF_007565055.1). Classification (NCBI taxonomy): domain Eukaryota; kingdom Metazoa; phylum Chordata; class Mammalia; order Primates; family Cercopithecidae; genus Rhinopithecus; species Rhinopithecus roxellana. The sequence goes on from NC_044559.1 coordinate 77,824,261, forward strand.
GTATTTTTAGTAGAAACGGGGTTTTGCCATGTTGGCCAGGCTGGTCTCTAACTCCTGACCTCAGGTGATCCGCCCGCCTTGGCCTCCCTCCCAAAGTGCTGGGATTACAGGCATTAGCCACCGTGCCCGACCCCATGCTATTTTTGTTCATTACTTTTTTTGTAATTAAGTTTTAGATTTTGAGCTAATTATAAATTCACTTGCAATTTTAGGAAATAGTACAAAGAGGTCCCTTATACCCTTCACCCAATTTCACCTAGTATCTCAACGAAGGTATTGACATTGATACGATCAAGATACAGAACATTTCAATCACCACAGGATTTTTTATTTCTCTTTAACAGCCACTGTCCTCTTTCCTATTACTCACCTCTGGCCAACATTAATCTGGTCTACATTTTTATAATTTTGTCATTATAAGAATGTTATGTAAATGGAATCATCCAGTATGTGACCTTTTGGGATTCTGTTTTCTTTAGTATAATTCTCTGGAGAGTCATTCAAGTTGCTGTGTGTATCAGTTAGTTCCTTTATATTACTGAGTAGTATTTAATGCTGAGTGTATCACAGTTAGTGTAACCATTCAGCCATTAAAGGTCATCTGGGTTGCTCTCATTTTTTGGCAGTTAAAATAAGGCTGGTATGAACATTCATATACAGGATTTTGTGTGAACATAGTTTCATTTCTCTGGGATAAATGCCTAAGAGTGTAGTTGTTGGGTCAGATTGCAGCTGCATGTTTAGTTTTTTATATAATTTGAATGTGTGTCCTTACCAAATCTCATATTGAATTGTAATCCCCAGTGTTGGAGGTGGGGCCTGTGGGAGGTGTTTGAGTCATGGGGGTGAATCCCTCATGCCTTGGTGCTGTCCTCGAGATAATGAGTGACTTCTCACAAGATCTGGTTAAGTGTGTGGCACCACCCCCTCACTCTCTCTTTGTGCTCCCTCTCTCACCATTGGAGATGCCTGCTTCCCCTTTGCCTTCTGCCATGATTATAAGCTTCCTGAGGCCTCACCAGAAGCTGAGCAGATGCCAGCACCATGCTTCCATACAGCCCACAGAACTATGAGCCAATTAAACCTCTTTTCTTTATAAATTACCTCAAGTATTTCTTTACAGCAATGCAAGAACGGCCTAACACAGTTTTATAAGAAACTGTCAAACTGTCTTTCCAGAGTGGCAGTACCATTTTACATTCCTACTAGCATTGTATGAGTGATTCACTTTCTCTGCATCCTTACCATCATTTGATGTGGTCACTCTTTTTTATTTTAGCCATTTTGATAGGTATGTAGTGATATCACATTGTGGCTTTAATGTGCCTTTCCCTAATAGCTAATGATACTGAACATCTTTTCATGTGTTTATATCCTCTTCAGTGAAATGTTAGTTCATGTCTTTAGCTCAGTTTTTGTTTTATTTTGTTTTGTTTTTGTTTTTTGAGATGGAGTCTCACTGTGTCACCCAGGCTGGAGTGTAGTGGCGTGATCTCAGCTCACTGCAACCTCTGCCTCCCAGGTTCAAGCGATTCTCCTGCCTCAGCCTCCTGAGTACCTGGGATTACAGGTGCCCACCACCATGCCCAGCTAATTTTTGTGTTTTTAGTAGAAACAGGGTTTCATCATGTTGGCCAGGCTGGTGTCAAACTCCTGACCTCAAGTGATCCCCCCACCTCAACCTCCCAAAGTCCTGAGATCATAGGCATGAGCCTCCACACCTGGCTTTTAGCTCAGTTTGAATTGGAAAGTTGTTGTTGTTGTTGTTGTTTTTTTACTATTGAATTTTGAGAATTCTCTCTATCTTCCTGTCTTAGTCCATTTTTATTGCTATAAAGGAATATCTGAGGCTATAAAGTAAAGAGGTTTATTTGTCATGGTTCTGCAGGCTGTACAAAAAGCATGGCACCAATAACTGAATTGGGTAAGTGCCTCAGGCTGCTTCTACTCTTGGCAGAAGATGAAGGGGAGCTGGTATGTGCAAAATCAGATAGCCAGAGAGGAAGCAAGAGAGAGAAAAGAAATGGCCAGGCCCTTTTTAACAACCATTTCTTATGGGAACTAAGAGTGAGGACTCATGCATTCCCTCTGAGAATGGCACCAGGCTGTTCGTCAGGGATCTGCCCCTGTGATTCAAACACTTCCCACCAGGCCCCACCTCCAACACTTAGGATCATATTTCAACCTGAGACTTGGTAGGGCCATACCATATGCAAACCATAGCACTTCCAGGTATTAGTCCTTTGTTGGATAGGTGGTTTGCACATATTTTCTCCCAGTCTCATAGATTGTCATTTTATTCTTTTAACAGGGTCTTTCATATAGGAAAAGTTTTTCTTTTGACGAGGTCAAATTTATCAGCTTTTGTTTTTATGGATTATACTTTTGGGGTGGTCAAGTCTAAGAACTCTTTGTATAACCCTAGATTTTGAAGATTTTCTCCTATTTTTTTCCTAAAAGTTCGATAGTTTTATATTTTTCACTTAAATCCATGATCCATTTTTTTTGTTTTGTTTTCTTGAGACAGGATCTTGCTCTGTTGTTTACCCAGGGCTGGAGCATAGTGGCACGATCAAGGCTCAACCTCCAGGGCTCAAGTGATCCTCCTACGTCAGCCTCCCAGGTAGCTAGGACTACAGGGGTATACCACCACACCTGGCTAATTTTTTCTTTGTTTTTTTTTATTTTTTATTTTATTTTTTTTGAGACAGGGTGTTGCTCTGTCAACCAGGCTGGAGAGCAGTGATGCAGTCATTACTCACTGCAGCCACAACATCCCAGGCTCGAGCGATTCTCCTGCCTCAGCCTCCCAAGTAGCTGGGACTATACACGTGCACCACCACATCCAGCTAATTTTTATATTTTTTGTTGAGACAGGGTTTTGCCATGTTGCCCAGTCTTGGCACATTTAATTTTTTAAAAAATTTTTTGTAGAAATGGAGTCTATGTTGCTCTGGCTGGTCTCAAACTTCTGGTCTCAAAAGATCCTCCTACCTTGACCTCCCAAAGTGCAGGAATTACAGGTGTGAGCCACTGCACCCAGCTTTGTGATCCATTTTGAGTTAATTTGTATATACGGTGTAAGGTGTAGGTCAATGTTCATCTTTCAACTTTTAATACCAGTTGTTCCAGCATCATTTGTTGAAAGGCTGTTTACGATGTTTTGACTTGACTAGCTCCTCGATATCACCTAAATCTTATCAGTAGTCCATTTCCAGGTTTCATTGCAAGATGACTTGCCAATCAACTAATCAAGCTTGTCATTAGACAGAAAAATCTCTTTCCTATTCATATAGAGTATAAGGGCTAAAAAGTTCAGGATTTGGAACCAGGTCCTGGATTTTTAAAACTAGCCCTTTTCCTTATTAAGTAACTTAGTAGCTTAAAACAACTGTCTGTTTAGGTCACAATTCTGTGGAATGGTATTTTGGACTGGGCTCAGCTGCACAGTGGTTCTGTGTCTGTGTCAGGTCTCAGATTGACTTAGGGCTAATTGTTGGGGATGAAGGGGCCTCTGCTGGGGTGACACATCACCTATGTTCCATGTGACTTCTCATCCTTCAGCAGGCTGTTCATGGCTTCTTCGCGTGATGCTTACAGGGTGCCCAAGAAGGGCAAGCATGGTAGCTGCAAGTCCTCTTGAGATGTAAACTCAGAATTTATACACTGTTCCTTCTGCCACATTGTTTTGGTCAAAGCAAGGTACAGGGCCAGCCCAAATTTAAGAAATTTGGAAAATTGACTTACCTGTTAATGGAGAAGCTGCAAAAGGATTGTGGCCATTTTTGTAATCTGGCAACACTGGTAAATTACTCAGTTACTTTGAACATCGGTTTCCTTATTTATAAAACGGGTAACAACAATAAGGAACTCATAATAATACCTAACTTATAAGGCTTAATTCATGAGAATTCAGTGAGATGATGATGATGGTGATGATGACGACAATGATGATGAAGGTAGAGTATAGAAAAGCTCAAACTATTTTTCCTCTGCTCTCACTCCATGACAACAATGAACACAGAAGACTTCTGTGACCAAATGTGTGGGGGTTGCAGTGGACATCAGTTGGGTATCCTCCAGTTCAATTCTGACACTACCTCCCTGAGGACAGCCCACAGGTTGAGGGCTCAGTCCCATAAGATCATCCCCACCTTCCTACCAGTCCTAAGTCCAGGCCTCTGGAACTTCTGACTGACCAGCTTCAAGTTGGGGTTCCCACAATCCCCTCTTTGAGCTTGGTTGATTTGCTAGAGTGATGCAGAGAACTCAGGGAAACACTTAGATTTACCAGTTTATTACAAAGGATGCAGATGAAGAGATACGTAGGGTGAGGTGTGGGGTAAGAGGCACAGATCTTTCATGCCCGTCCCGGGCACACCACTCTCCAGGAACCTCCACATGTTCAGCTCTCTGGAAGCTCTCCGAACCTTGTCCCCTTGAAACTCTTATGGAGACTTATTGGGGTAGGCATGATTAAAGCATGGACAACTGTGTTGAAATGTGATTGAACAAAAAGGATGTGACCTAATACTAATAGACTGAGTGGGGTAACCCAGCAGGGCCTGTCTGTTCAGATTTTATCTTGGTCTTTCTGTGCAATATTTCTTCCTCCAAGGTATGGGGCAGGACCATCTCTGGATTGAGAGTCTTACAACCCACAATCAAATTAGAGTCCTGCCTTGAGCAGGTGAAAGGAGTTCAGGAGAAGATCAGAGAGAGAGATTCTGTTTCCTTACACCAACATTATAATGAAAGACTGTAAAAAGCACTATTAGAGTTATAAACCAGGAACCATGGATATATATGCCATGTCACAATAAGTAATACTTTTTTTTTTTTTTTTTGAGAAGGAGTCTTTGCTCTGTCACCCAGGCTGGAGTGCAGTGGCACGATCTCGGCTCACTGCAAGCTCCGCCTCCTGAGTTCACGCCATTCTCCTGCCTCAGCCTCCCGAGTAGCTGGGACTATAGGCGCCCACTACCTCGCCCGGCTAATTTTTTGTATTTTTTTTTTTTTTTTTTAGTAGAGACGGGGTTTCACCATGTTAGCCAGGATGGTCTCGATCTCCTGACCTCGTGATCCACCCGTCTCGGCCCCCCAAAGTGCTGGGATTACAGGCTTGAGCCACCGCGCCTGGCATACTTTTTTCATAGTACCAGCTAGTATTCATTGAGTATTTATTTTGTGCCAATCTCTGTTCATGCATGAACTTGTTTTATCCCCCATACCAACCTTATGAGATAGTTAGGGAGACAGCAAGTAAGTGAAGGGGTTGAGATTCCACTCAGGCAGTCTGGCTCCAGAGCCAATGCTTATCCTTTTTACTCCTGTAGAAGGTATGTGAATACTTAGCACAACTCCTGGTATGTGGTAAGTATTCACTTCAGTATTTTATTATTGATACTTATCCTCGTTAGGCTTATTCACAGAAGGAGGCACTTTCTAATTGTTTCCCTAGGTTTTGGATTTGGGGATTTGGATTTTTCTGGAATGGAGCTCTCTCACTGATCATGATAAGCAGAATAGCAGGGGGAAAAAATAGGAAAAGAAAGGCAAAATGAGAAAGCTTATGGAGACAAACAGAGAAGGCAATGGAAGGCCAGAAAGAAAAAGAGAAGTCATGTGAGGGTCCCTTCTTGCTGAGGCCTGGAACACAGCCTCATTGGTTGCTGGGCATAAGGACTCTGATGCTGAAGAAGTAAACGGTTCTCCTTAAGAGTAATAAGAGTATAATCTGTGGCCCTTGAGAAGAACATGGTCAACCCCTCCCATCCCCCAGCACGCCACACCTGTATACACATACACCTCACTATGCCCTCATACCTACTAGGAGGGGACAGATTTTCTTTGGAACTTAGAGCCTAAAAGTTCTTTAGAAGATGGGAAACAATTACTTCTCTAGAAACCTTGAATTTTCCAAACTAATCAAGGCCTTCTCCATTTTCAGTATGGACCCTAACAAGTGTAATACACTGTAGAACATTTAAAAAATACCCCCTAAGAAATGTAGGGTCAACCTTGGAAGGTAAAAGGTGTTGTTCAATAGGAAACCCAAAAAGCCCTGGGTCCCATGAAGCTCTCCTTTGTGCTAGAACCTACTGGATTTGACTGAGTCACCTGCATGAAACCTTATTAATAGTGGTGACCTCCTCTTGATCCCTAACAGGCCTTATCTACTGCTGTTACCCTATTGTCTCCAGGCAGAATGACCCTTGACTACCTGGCACTGAGCCATGCCACCCACCCTCTTCTCCTGATACAGACTGTGGGTTAGCCTCCTTCATGCTAGCCTGGCTGCTGGATTCTGATTGGCTTCTACCATTTGATCACCATTTGATCAGCTGGACAGACATGCATGCCACTACCCATGTTCCTGAGGTACCCTCTCAGGCTGCTCCACCCATGCTCACCACCCCTTCCAGGTCAGGATAGGCCCTCCAGCGAACAGGAGAGAAAGCCGGAAAGCCTAGATCTGACAGCTGTCAAAGGGATAATACATGATACTTGGCATAGGTCTGAGCTCTGCAAACAGCCACTGATGATCCCTGGTCCAAACCCTAGGGAAGTAAGCCTGTCCCTCCACCACCCTTCTCTCTATCAGATCAGTGAGACCAAACCTTTATGTGTACAACTTTTAAACTTAAGACTTAGGTGTACATATTGCTTAGGATAATATTCCTGAAAACAGAGTAGGGTACCTATATTATTAATAATTAACCTAATGAAGGAAAGTAGCACTCCACAAAATTCACCCTCAACAACAAACCAATCTTTTAGTCCCAGGGACTCCCGCAGCAGGAAGAGACCATGCATCTGCGGATCCAGCAATGCCATCAGAATCCCAGTTCCATCCCGGATAATGGCTTACTAAGTAGCTGTGTGCCCAGATCTAGATGCCAAGCCTATTGTGAAAAAAAATCATATTATCTTTCTTATATCTCCACAAACCTGAAATATAGTCATTTGAAAAATGGTTATTTAAGGAAAGGAAGAAATGAATCTTCACTACTTTGTTAGAAATGTTCTTTCTAAGATTTGTGTGTGAAGGACACGGGAAGGGAGAAGAACCCATAGTCGCCTTCCCATTCATGAGAATAAGCTCCTGCCTGCTTTACCCACCATCAGTAGATTGTGGTTAGAGAGTGAGTTAGTGGCCAGGAGAGAGTCGGAGGTCTAAAGAGGTTTTCAGAAAATTGTCATTTATAGACAGACAATATAAAGGGAAGTGATAATGGTTGGTTCAAGTGAAGGTACTTAACTCTCTAATAAAGTTATAGAACAGTGGTTCAAAAGGTGGCTTGGAATGATTATTTTAGTAATTCATTTGAATATTTATGAGTTGCTTGTAATAAGATATAGAAAAGTCTTTGCAGGGAATTGCTTAAAGCTTAGTCCTGCTGAGAACCTATATTACCCACCGTGTCTTGCTTCTTGCTATCAAGGAGGAAGGTCTATTTGCTGTTAGTGCTCCTCCACCCCCACTGATTGACAGCATCTTCTCTCCCACGGAGACTTCACCCAGCCCATCTGCCTATGCAGTCATTCTCCTTCTATGTCAGTTACAATTATGTGCATGTAGCAGGAAACTCAAAATAATAATGGCTCAAACAGGATAGAAATGTATTTCTCTCTCCTGAAGGAAGCCTAGCAGTCCTGAAAGAAGATAGGCAGTCCAGGGCTTCCAGAATAGCACTGTGGAATCATCAGGGATCCCTGCTCTTTCATTCTTGTTGCTTCACAGTTCCTTCTACTTCAAAATGAGTGATTGAGCTCCAGCCTTCATACCCATGTTCCAAGCAGCAGTGGGGATGAAGGGAAGAGAGCATGTCTCTTTTAAGTTCCTAGAAATTCCACATAACATTTTCACTTGTATCTTGTTAGCCAGATATCTTGTTGGTCACATGGTCCTGTCTATCTGAGCAAGAAAGCCTGGGAAATATAGTCTTTCGACTGGTGGCAGTATGCCTGGCCAATACTTGGGGATCTGGTAATTGTGTGAGAAAGGACGAATGGGTAATTAGTAAGCAGCTAAGCAGGAGGTGTTGGGCCCATGAGAAGTGTTGAAGGGGTTCTGTGCCTGACATTCAGCGTTTACTCTTTTACTTCTGGCTTTATGCGGGTACCTCTTTGGCTTTTAATCAAGATTTTTTTCCTCCTTAGAAATCTTGTATAATTTTTTTTTGTTCATCTGTACAAAATATCTGTAATCTTGTACAGTGTTACAAGAAAAAGAATCAAGAAAATTGGTTAGAGGCAGGTGTCCCAGGGGATAGCAAGTATCTGACTCTAACATTGCTATTCCTTCAGAAAGCTCTTTGGTTTATTTCATCATTGTTACAAAGGCATCTGGATTCATCAAAGAGAAATTGTAGATAGGCTAGTTGAGATTTTGTATTATTCATACACTTACTTTGTCCTTTACTGTCTTTGCTAATCAGATTCTTCCTTCTTTTTTTGTTTTTTTGAGAAGGACTCTCACTCTGTCGCCCAGGCTGGAGTGCAGTGGCACGATCTTGGCTCACTGCAACCCCTACCTCCCGGGTTCAAGCGATTCTCCTGCCTCAGCCACCTGAGTAGTTGGGATTATAGGTGCCCACCACCACGCTTGGCTAAGTTTTGTATTTTAGTAGAGACGGGGTTTCACCATGTTGTCCAGGCTGGTCTTGAACTCCTGACCTCAAGTGATCCTTCTGCCTTGGCCTCCCAAGGTGCTAGGATTATAGGTGTGAGCTGCCATGCCTGGCCGGCTCTTTCCTCTTTTTATAGTAATATGATTTCTTTAGAAACACCCATATTTTTCTGATTATGAAAGCAATGCATCTTTACTGCATAAACTTGGAAAATCTAAGAAAGAACAAAGAAGAAAATTTAAAATTGCTTATAATCCTATCAGATAAAATATTAATTTTCCATTAATTTTATCCATCTATGTGTTTATATATATATGAAATTAACATCATAAGCATTGTTGTACATTATTAAAAATTCTAAAAATGTTAATCTTTTTCCCTTTATCCAACATTTACTCTGCTTCTGATTTTTCTGATAATAAGTAACACGGTGATGAATAGCTTTCTGATAAATCTCTTTTTTAGAGAACTTTTTTAAAGGCTTTTGATACATTTGCCAACCTGTCTTCAAGAGAGATTAATGTGTTTGTACTCTTCACCAACAGCATTTGAGTATGCCTATGACCTGCATACTGGCTGTAAACTCCATACAATACTAAAATAAGAATATGCTAGATAGAGCTTTTGATATACTGTGCTAGTTTTACACAGTTAATAATGATAATGCTTTTTTTGGTATCTAAACTGGTTAATACTGAGCATGTATGTTTTTATTGAAAAACTATGTTGAGTATTTCTTTTTTTCTTGCATTTGACTTTGATGGCTACAGATTGTATCCAGCCTTCAGTCATCAGACATGTTCGTTCTTGGAGCAACATCCCCTTTATCACTGTACCCCTCAGTCGTACACATGGCAAGTCCTTTGCCCACCGCGGTGAACTGAAGCATGCCAAGAGAATCGTGGTGAAGCTCGGCAGTGCTGTCGTGACCCGAGGGGATGAATGTGGCCTGGCCCTGGGGCGCTTGGCATCTATTGTTGAGCAGGTGATTGCCAAGATAGAAATTATGCTGTACTAAAATTGGGGTTTTAAGTTGTTACTTCAAATTGGGTTTAAGTTGCTCATCGACTTACAAAAATAATTGTGATTTCAGTGCAATAGATTTAACCCAATGTGAAAACTGTTTCCTCACGTAGATGCCAGTGAGACACAGCATCTTAGGGCAAGAAAAGGGGATGTGAAGGAGTAGGGGTGACTTCATGCAGTTCATGCCTCAGACTTCTTGATGATAAAGAGCTGTTTCTGTCGGAGATTCTTAGTTCTGGCTATGCAGTAGAATCATCTCGGGCCTGGAGATGCCTGGGTTTCACATCTAGCTGTTTAATAAGTGTCTCTGGGATGGGGCAGCTGTGTTTGTTTGTCTTGAGAGGATCTCACTCTGTCACCCATGCTGGACTTTTGTGGCATGATTATGGCTCACTGCAGCCTCGACCTATCGAGCTCAAGTGATACTGCCACCTCAGCCTCCTGAGTAGCTGTAGCCACAGGCACAAACCATTATGCCCAGCTAATTTGTGTAGTTTTTGTAGAGACGGAGGTCTCGCTATGTTGCCCAAGCTGGTTTCCAGCTGCTGGGCTCAAGTGATTCTCCTGCCTTGGCCTCCCAAAGTGCTGGGCCTGCAAACTTTTTCTGCAAGAGGCCAGATAGTAAATATTTTAGTTTTGTAGGTTATATGTTCTGTGTCTCCACTACACAACTCTGCAGAAGCAACCACAGACAATACATAAATGAATGAGCATGGCCGTGAGCTGATAAAATTTCATTTACAAAAACAGGCAGCATGCCAGATTTGGCCAAAAGTAAAAATCCAGACATCCAGGCATCCCACAGATAAAGCAAGAGGTCTTCTATGGCATCTGAAATTTTACACTACCCTCGTAATTAAATTTTCAGTTTTTAAAAAACAACTTTCCTGAGGCATTAATATTGAGAAACTGCTAACCTGAAACTTGATACAATTTTTTTCTTACATTTTCTATTCTAAATAATTATCAAGCCTGAGCAACAAAGTGAGACCCGGTCTCTACAAAAATGAAATCGCTGGGTATGGTGACTTGCACCTGTAATCCCAGCACTTTGGAAGGCTGAGGCGGGAGGATTGCTTGAGCCCAGGAGTTCAAGACCAGCCTAAGCCACATAGTGAGACCCCATCTCTACAAAAAATTTTTTAAAAATTAGCCAGGCATGGTGGCACATTCCTGTGGCCCTGGCTACTCAGGAGGCCGAGGTGGGAGGATTGCTTGAGCCTGGGAGATTGAAGCTGCAATGAGCTATGATCACGCAACTGACTGCACTCCAGCCTTGGTGACAGAGCAAGACCCTGTCTGAAAAAGTTCTGACTTCTTGGTAGGCTGAGGCAGGGGGGTTGCTTGAGCCCAGGAGCTCAAGTTTGCAGTGAACTATGATAAAGTCACTGCACTACAGCCTGGGCAACAGAGCGAAATCCTGACCCCCAGCCCCTACCCCCCCCCACACACACAAAAAAAACAGCAATGATCAAACCCACCTTCTAGATTGAGTTCATCAGATAAATTTTAAAAATATTAAGAGACTATACTGTGAGGGGCACTAGCCTCTCTACCCTCTCTACCTTAGAGATATAACAGTCTTTACCCTTTGGAAGCCAGAACTGGGACCCCCCAGACATTAAGGTGACTGTTCAGGGCAGTAAATATCCAAATAAGTGGGCCCAAATGACAGTGAGCGATGGGTCCGGAGATGGGAAACTCAGATGAGAGTGTGGTTGTTCCTGGGGCTTTCTAGGAGAGCTGGAACTCAGCCTAGGCCTTGACAACTGATGGGATTTGCACAAACAGAGGGGAAAAGTTCCATGCTAGTAAGTATACAGTGTGACGTGCCTGTGCAGTTGTGTAATCCAGTGGTTCTGGGGAAGGGACAGGCTCTAGGAGCGGATTCCAGATAGAGGACAGACAGGAATGAGTATGGCATGCTGTGGGCCAGGGAGGAGACAAGCTAGAAAGTAGAGGTGGTGGTCTCATTAGAAAGAATGAAAAAAAAAAGTGGATCATTGCATTAGGCAGGGCTCTGAAGCCAACTATGTGAGTTGGAGTGCAGTCTCAAAAGCAGACCGAAGATTTTGAACGGAGGAGAAACTTGATGAAAAGAGTAGGAAAAACCTGGTAAAGAAAGGTTACCAGCTTTCTTTCTAGGGCTGCATGTGGACGTAATGGAAGAGCTGTCTCCATCAGGGCCTGCCTAATAGTCATCTTATCATGTCAGAGGGACTCAGGAGCCAACTTAAAGTGGTTTCCACTGGCCATAAATGGGATGATTTGAACATCAAGAAAGGGAATCACAGCTGGGCACAGTGGCTCATACCTGTAATCCCAACACTTTAGGAGGCCAAGGCGGGCAAATCACCTGAGGTCAGGAGTTCAAGACTAGCCTGGCCAACATGGTGAAACCTCGTCTCTACTAATAATGCAAAAATTAGCCAGGCATGGTGGCACCTGCCTGTAATCCCAGCTACTTGGGAGGCTGAGGCAGGAGAATCTCTTAAACCTGGGAGGTGGAGGTTGCAGTGAGACGAGATAGCACTACTGCATTCCAGCCTGGGCGAGAGTGAGAGTCATTCTCAAAAAAAAAAAAATGTTTAAATCCATGAGTTCATAATTACACTTAAAAAAAAAAACTTCATGGACGGGCGTGGTGGCTCGTGCCTATAATCCCAGCACTTTGGGAGGCCGAGGCAGGCGGATCATGAAGTCAGGAGATCCAGACCATCCTGGCTAACACTGTGAAACCCCGTCTCTACTAAAAATACAAAAATTAGCTGGACGTGGTGGTGGGCACCTGTAGTCCCAGCTACTTGGGAGGCTGAGGCAGGAGAATGGTGTGAACCTGGGAGGTGGAGCTTGCAGTGAGCTGAGATTGCACCACTGCACACCAGCATGGGAGACAGTGAGACTCCGTCTCAAAAAAAAAAAAAAAAAATTTCATTGGCCATTTTTGGAGGGCGCTAGAGAAGCTACTCATTATATTGAAAATGGATTAGTAAAGGGGAGGAGACACACATTTGTCCTGCTTTTCATAGGCAATCTGTACCTCAGGGTAACCAAATAGTTGGTAAAGGAGAGTTTCCCTTTTGGAATTATTCCAGATTATAAATGAAGGAATCATTGAGTTAGAGTATCAGCATTTTGCAGCTCCTAATGGAATAATGGATCTTGGCAATGATCATCAACAGATGCTAACATCACAAAAAGAAAGATAACCAGGCATTATGTATCTCCTTGATGGACGTGTACACCACAACTTATAAAGACTTGTTGGGGCAAAAAAAAGCCTTCATACCAAACAGCAGTTTATAGGATATACAAAGTGCAGTATTAATACCATAAGGACACAATTGGGAAAATGTAGGCTAGGAAATCCTAAAGAATAAACAACTCAGTTTCACAAAAATTACAAGGGGGAAAACTGATGGAGAGGGGAACCCATGAATTAAAGAGACTTGAGAGACACTTCAATTAATTTGTAATGCAGGGTTTAATTTGCATCTCAATTTGAGCAAGCTAAAAAAAAAAATTGGAAAAATACGAACACTGGCTATTTGATATGAAGGAAATCATTGAAATATTCCAGGTGATAATGGTTTTGTGGAGAGAGAAATATATATAATTATATATTATATATAATATATATGATTATCTTTTAGCAGTTATTACTGAACTATTTACAGATGAAATAACATGTCTGTTGCCTGGAATTTGTATTAAAACAATGGTGAGGGTATAGAGCGGTTATTGGAGACTAGGAAATTGGCCATGAGAGATAGTTGGTGAAACTGTGTGGTATATACATGGGGATTTATAATACTATTCTCACCACTTCGGTTAAATATGAAATTTTCTTTTTTTTTTTTTATTTTTATTTATTTATTTTAGAGAGAGGGTCTGCTCTGTCGCCTAGACTGGAATGCAGTGGTGTAATCATAGCTCACTGCAGCCCTGAACTCCTGGGCTCAGTTGGGATCCTTCTTTAGTCTCCTGAGTAGCTGGGACTACAGGCACATGCTGCTTGGCTGTTTTTTTTTTTTTTTTTTTTTAATTTTTCATAGATATGGGGTCTTGCTATTTTGCCCAGGCTGGTTTCGAATTCCTGGCCTCAAGCAATCCTCCCACCTCAGGCAGCTGAAACTTTCTGTGATAAAATATTGTTGTCGGGACCAGGCACAGTAGCTCACACCTGTAATCCCAGCACTTTGGGAAGCTACTTAGGGGGCTGAGGTGGGGGGATTGCTTGAGTCCTGGAGGTCAGGGTTGCAGTGAGCCGTGATTGTGCCACTGTCCTCCAGCATGGGTGACAAAGCAAGACCCTGTTTCAAAAAAAAAAAAGTTGTTACTGTTTTAAATCATGGTTTATCATAGCTGTTTGTGAGTTCCTGGACCAGTTAAAAGGGTTCAGACATCAGAAGGAAAGGACAGTTTAGGAATATTGACTTTATTGCATCTTGAGTCTTTAATTTTATCATGTAGGTCTGCTTAAGGTAGGAAACAAAATGACCACATTTGGTTCTGGGGAGGCAGAGCAGAACAAGGTCAGCATCTGCCCCTGGTGTAGGCAGAGGCAACCCATAGGATTAGATGTGCCACCAGAACAGCCTCGTTTACTCAGGTTAAGCCTTAGAACCTGAGAAGCCATCTGCTGAGTCTACATTGCATTTCCTACCTGCGGACTTTTATTCTGGGCTTCATTTCTTGGAGCAACTAGGCCTTCTATATTACACACTCCCTGCAAATATTAGGTTGGCACAAAAGTAATTGTGGTTTTTGCCATTACTGTCAATGGTAATTGACATGCAATTACTTTTGCACCAACCTAATACAGTCATGTCCTATAGATGTAAAACTTGGCTAGACACCAGAATTTCCTTATTAAAAATGTCTTACTTAGGCCAGGTGGCTTATGTCTGTAAATCACAGCTTTGGGAGGCCGTGGCAGGAGGATGGATTGAGACCAGAAGTTTGAGGACAGTCTGGGCAACTTAATGAGTCTCCATTTCTACAAAAATGCATTAAAAAAGAAAAATTAGCTAGGCATGGTGGCATGAGCCTGTAGTTCCAGCTACTTGTGAGGCTGAGGCAGGAGGATCACTTAAGCCTAGGCAGCCAAGGCTGCAGTGAGCCACACTTCTGCCACTGCACTCCAGCCTGGGTGACAGAGCAAGACTCTGTCTTAAAAAATTTTTTTTCATAGGGTTCTTTTTGTTGTTGTTGTTTTTGAGACAGCATCTCTCTCATTCTATTGCCCAGGTTGGAGTGTGGTGGTGCGATCACAGCTCACTGCAGCCTCGTCCTCCCTGAGCTCAGGTGATCCTTCTACCTCGGCCTCCTGAGATAGCTGGCATGCACCACCATGCCTGGCTAAATTTTATATTTTTTGTAGAGATTGGGTCTTGCCATGTTGCCTGGGTGGTCTTGAACCTCCTGGGCTCAGGCGTTCTGCCTGCCTTGGCCTCCCAAAGTGCTGGGATTACAGGCATGAGCCACCATGCCCAGCCAGTTGTTTTAATTAAAAAATAAATTAAAATGTCTGATTTTTATCTGCCACCTGCTAAACAGAAATTTGAGACAGGATGTAGAAATCTGTGTTTTTACTAGACAGTCTGGTTGATTCTTCCAGAGCCAGCCACATGCTGGTTCATAAACCAGCATTTGGGATCTACTCAATAGTCCACCCTACCTCCATCCCTTGTGAAAAGATGAACGAGACAGTGCAGTGACTTGTGGTCCCCTTTCCTTTCTCAATGCCAGGTATCAGTGCTGCAGAATCAAGGCAGAGAGATGATGCTGGTGACCAGCGGAGCTGTAGCCTTTGGCAAACAACGCTTGCGCCATGAGATCCTTCTGTCTCAGAGCGTGCGGCAGGCCCTACACTCAGGGCAGAACCAGCTGAAAGAGATGGTGAGTGCTGCTTCTTCACACGTTAAAATGGACCTTCAGGTCTTCTTCCCTCATTCCCTACCACACCTTGTCTCATTGGTATATTACAGGCAATTCCAGTCTTAGAAGCACGAGCCTGTGCAGCTGCCGGACAGAGTGGGCTGATGGCCTTGTATGAGGCTATGTTTACGCAGTACAGCATCTGTGCTGCCCAGGTGAGAGGCTGGGCTTTGAAAGGGGTGTGGGACCTGCGAGGGTGGTTCTTGTGGAACAAAGGGGTCTGGAGCTAGTCTACTAGAATATGGTGTCAGCTTCATCACTTGCTACTTGAGAGATCTGAAGAAAGTTTTTTATGTAACCTTTTTGTGCCTCAGTTTCCTCATCTGAAAATGGGGATAATATCAGTGCCTATTTCAGATAATTTTTGGAAGGGCTCAGTGAGAAAATATATGAAAAGCATTTAGTATAGTGTTTGGTACATAATACATTCTCAGTATTAGCTCTTGTTACCCTAATAACACTTAGGATTACAAGTGCTAACACTTCTGAAGACAGAGAGGTTAAACAGCTTTATTTCACTGCTTCTTTGATATCAGGTGGCTTGCTTCCCTTTGCATCTGGTTGGTTGCCTTTTATAGCAGATACTTATTAAGCTTTGAAGGGAAAGAGGAATGCTGGTGGGTGTCTGGTTTTTCACTCATTCAGCAAATATTTATTGAGCACCTATGGTGTATCTAGCAGTCTTGGGCATTGGGGATACTGTGGTGAACAAATGAGACATGATTCCAGTCCTCATGGGACTTAGGAATTTTTGGTGGCTACCCCTAAATGTTCTAGAACCTTCTTTCTACATTGTTTCATTTTTACCTAAATCTCCTGAATTTTTTTGAATTATATTCTTAATCAACTGTACAGCTACACACTACAGACATCTAAATAGCAGTCACTTCAGGAAACAACTGAAAAAAAAATCTAACTCCCAAATTTTTTTATTTTGAAACCCCTTTACCTATAAAGATGTAAATTAGCCGTTATTTTATATTATGGATATTATTTTACATGTGCACTACATGCACGGATGTTATTTTGCACAGGTGATATTGTTATGTATACATATATTGTTTCAGGTTTTGCTTCTTCATTTCCTATTACTTTTTTCTGTTTCTCCATCATTTGCCTGTTTGTACCCACAGTGATGTTCTGGTGTCACCAGAGTGTCCTCATGTCAGTGAGTTAAAACAGAAAGGCATGGGCTTATCCCATTGCATATGACTGGGGACCCCACTTTCTGTAATCTTAGCTTTTTTCTCTTAGTATAAATGCAATATAAATCTCTATTTCTATCACTCTTCTTTATTATCTGCTTTCTCGTCTCCACAGTCCAGTGACAATTTTGGTCTTTAATTTTTTTAAAGTGCCTGGAGCTGGGTGAGGAAGCTCAAGTCCAAGAGCTATGGTTTTGCTTTGGTTTGGTTTTTCCCAGGGATGATACTTTTTGAGAGTTTTTGTTTTGTTTTGTTTTGAATGACAGTAGCATTAAGAGTCCGTGCAGCATCAGCCATTGTTTCCATTTACATTGAGTGAAAGAAGAGCTCTGCCCCTCCGGTTCCCAACAAGCTTCAATCCCTGGGCTGTTTCCTCTCACACCTGTGTCTTCCCCCAAGGCCATCATATCTACAAGAAATATTTGCCCTTTATACCTTATCCTGTGGTTCCTTATTTTCTTCAGTAATATTATATAGAAGACCATTATCAGTGGCTTTTGAAAATTTCCAGTAGGTAGTTTGCCAGGTTAAAGACTTAAACACTTAAAACAGCTTGTTTTTTCTTCGTAGAAGGGAAACTGATTTTCCCTCAACAGATTGCACTTGTCTAAACACGTACATTTCCCTCTTGGGACTCTTTATCTCCTACCTTCCTGCTGAGATCCCCAGGCCATGTTTGTGAAGCTATTTTAGTGACAGGTGTTTTTCCTGGACCTTTAGACCTCCTGCTTGCCTCTCCTACCCACGGGTTTATATTAATTGTTCGATCTTTCACCATCGTGACTAGAATCTGTATGTTCAGTTTTGACCTAGTCCTGTGTCCAGCACAACTAAGCTTTTCTGAAAAGGAGTTCTTGATCTTCCCTTTCAAAAATATGCCCCATTTTATTTTTCCCCAAACCATCAACATTCTTATTCTCCATTCCAGCAACTAGACCCTGGCATTTCAGAGGTACTTAACAAATTTTTTATCGAGTGAGTGAGTGAATTATTTTTCTATGTATATGTTTCCTGTGTTTTATATATCATTAAGGCTACTGTTTTATTGCTATATTCTTCTCAGTTACCATAGCCAGACCCTTAACCATCCTCACTTTGACTGTTTCAGTGCCTGCTTTCTTTACTATTTGCTTCCAACTTTCCCTACCTCAGCCTGCCCTACACAGCAAGAACCCTCTTCCGTAAACGTTAGAGAGATTACATTATTTATTGTTGAGCCTCAAGGTTTGTTGCCATTTAGTTTCTTGCTATCCCCATTTACCCATTTATCTTTTTCCCCTAAACATTGCATAAAATTCTAGTTCAAGCTAGAAAGCAGAGCTGTTTACCAGCCCACACACCCATCTCCATTGTGCCTTTGAGCACCTTATGCTCGTCTCCTCCCTTGAGCCAAGTTGTGTTCTGTCCCTCTTTCAGCGTGTGACTAAAGACTAACCTCCATAAATTTCTCAGACTAACCCCACATGCTCACACACAGTCTTAGTTAACTCCAGTAATAATCTGCTTCAGAGCAAGAGCAATGATAACACAGCCCTATTCCATTTTGTCTAACACACTTTTCTAAGCAGGGTAAATAATTTATTCACTCACTCGCCAAATATTTAAGGGCCTACTATAGCCAGGCCCTGAATCAGATCCTAGGATACAGAGATATTTTAGAAATTGCTGGGGCACAGCAGTGTGCATCTTTAGTCCCAGTTACTCAGGAGGCTGAGGTGGGAGGATCACTTGAGACTAGGAGTTCAAGTCCAGCCTGCACAACAGAGCAAGTCCCTCTCTATAAAAAAAGAAAAGAAATTAATGGATAATCACTGATTCCCCCAATATCCCTCTAAAAATAGATACTTTAATTTCTTAATTTTGTAAATGGATGAGATTTTGGGATTTGGTAGCTCTCTGAGGATTAAAGTACTTTTGCAAGAAGTCTTGAACATTCTTACATACATCTTTCAGTTTATTGTAATTTTTTTTTTATCTCTACAAGAATTGGGGCCAGGTGCAGTGAGTCACATCTGTAATCCCATCACTTGAGGCCAGGAGTTCAAGACCAGCCTGGCCAACATGGCAAAACCCTGTCTCTGCTAAAAATACAGAAATTAGCTGTGCGTGCCTGTAATCCTAGCTACTTGGAAAGCTGAGGCTTGAGAATTGCTTGAACCCAGGAGGTGGAGGTTGCACTAACCAGAGATTATGACACTGCACTACAGCCTGAGCGACAGAGTAAGACCCTGTCTTGAAAAAACAAAGAATTGAATAACACCCAGATATGTGTATTTCATTCTAATCTGTATGGGGCCCCAGAAACCTAAAGTTTAACTCCCCTACTCTTAGCATCTTTTGTATACTGGGAAGTTTAGCATTTTTCTCCCTCCTGCATTTTCCATCTCTTTAATCCTTTTAGATTTTGGTGACCAATTTGGATTTCCATGATGAGCAGAAGCGCCGGAACCTCAATGGAACACTTCATGAACTCCTTAGAATGAACATTGTCCCCATTGTCAACACAAATGATGCTGTTGTCCCCCCAGCTGAGCCCAACAGTGACCTGCAGGGGGTAAATGTGGGTAAAGTATTTCTAAGGGTTAAGCATGCTGGAGACACTAACACCATGCTATGCTGCATGCACTAACACCGGAAGTTTGGCATAAACAAGATGGAAAAGTTGTGAGAGAAACTGTTGTCATGGAGCAGTGATTGCATAAGCTCTTCTGAACTTGTGGCTGCATTCAACAGGGTGAGGTGCTATAGTCACTTAAGATGGTGCAATCAGCATGGCTTGTATATTTCAGTGGCTAGAAGACTGCATGTTTGGAAAAGGGATTGCCAGTAGACACTGTGTTTTGCAGACAGAAGGGGCCTGCAAGAGCTGTCATCTATATATTTGGGTTCATTGGTTTTGCCTAAGCCTAGCTTGGTTTTGCCTGAGCTTGGCTGGGTGCATCCATGAATTTCTTTTTGGACTGCTTAGCTCACTCACTTATGACTTTTTAATCTGCATTCTAGGTTATTAGTGTTAAAGATAATGATAGCCTGGCTGCCCGACTGGCTGTGGAAATGAAAACTGACCTCTTGATTGTTCTTTCAGATGTAGAAGGTACAAAGTAATGCTTTTTTCTTTTATCTGACCTTTGTTTTAAATGCTACATGTATGAGCACGTGAGTTTCCCTCTTTCTTTGAGTCCCTCTGATCTTTTTTTTGCTATAGATCATTAGCCATATGTTCTGACAAAGGGCTTTTATGATTCAAAACAGGGTGGGCGAGTCTAAGAGATGTAGTTTGAAAACTGAAATATTATTTCCAAGTGCTTTCAGTTGTTTTTCTTAAATAACAGCTTTATAGAGATATAATTCACATACTATACAATTCACTTATTTGAAGTTTACAATTCTGTCCTGGCCGGGCGCGGTGGCTCAAGCCTATAATCCCAGCACTTTGGGAGGCCGAGACGGGTGGATCACGAGGTCAGGGGATCGAGACCATCCTGGCTAACACGGTGAAACCCCATCTCTACTAAAAAAATACAAAAAACTAGCCGGGCGCTGTGGCGGGCGCCTGTAGTCCCAGCTACTCGGGAGGCTGAGGCAGGAGAATGGCGTAAACCCAGGAGGCGGAGCTTGCAGTGAGCTGAGATCCAGCCACTGCACTCCAGCCTGGGTGGCAGAGCGAGACTCCATCTCAAAAATAAAAAAACAAAAACAAAAAAAAACAATTCTGTCCTGGCATGGTGGCTCACACCTATAATCCCAACACTTTGGGAGGCCAAAGCAGGAGGATCACTTGAGCCCAGGAGTTTGAGATCAACCTGGGCAATATAGTGAGTCCCTGTTTCTACAAAAAATAGAAAAGTTAGCTGGACATGGTGGTATGCGCCTGCGGTTCCAGCTACTCGGGGCTGAAGCAGAAGGATCACTTGGACCTGGGAGTTCCAGGCTGCAGTGAGCTGTTATCGTACCACCATACTCCAGCCTGGGTGACAGAGCAAGACCCTATCTCAAAAATAAATAAATAAAGTGTACAATTCAGTGATTTTTAGTATATTCACATAATTGTGCAACCAAAACCACAGTCATTTGTAGAACACTTTCCCTTTCATCACCCCAATAAGAAACTCCATAACCATTAGCAGTCACTCCCCACACTCCCCATCCCTAGGCAATCTCCAGTATACTTTCTGTTTCTGTGGATTAACCTGTTCTGGACATTTTATTTAAATGGCATCATATATTATGGTGGCCCTTTGTGACTCGCTTTTTTCACTTAGCATGTTTTCACGGTTCATCTATTTTATAGCATGTATCAGTACTTCATTTTTTTTATTGCTGAATAATATGCCACTCTGTGACCATGTTTTGTTTATCGGTTCATCAATTGATGGACATTAGCTGTGAACATTCATGACACGTTTTTGTGTGAACATGTTTTTTTTTCACCTTAGAACTGCAGGGTCACATGGTAACTCTGTTTAAAAGACTTTTGAGGAACTACTAGACTGTTTTCCAAAGCAGCTGTACCATTTCATATTCTCACCAGCATTGTATGAAGGTTCTAATGTGTTTACATCATTGCTGTTATTCAGTTGTTTTTATCTGCCTTTTTTATTATAGCTATCCTAATGGGTGTGAAGTAGTATCTCATTGTGGTTTTGATTACTTTCAGTTTTTAATGTAAACCATAGGACAGATTATGGGGTTTTTTGGTGTGTGTGTTTTGTTTTGCTTTATTTTGTTTTGTTTTGTTTTGTTTCTTTTTCTTTGTTGGGACAGATTGTTTTAAGTTGGAGCCACTGTAGAAGTCTAGGCTATCTGGCTACCATGTTCTTATATGTTACTCTGTTCTTCTCTGCTGTTCCCTTCTTCCTGGAGGGGCCACTCTTGGCTCTAATATGTCTTTCCATTCACTCTTCTCAAGCTTCCTTAAGCTATTTCCATTTCACAGTCTGACCCATAAGAAATATATTAACTGTGTCCAAAATCTAAGATTCCAGAAGTCCCCTGTTACATTCCCAGAAGGTTAGAACACCTCTACTTAATTCCCAGCCCACAGCAAGGCAGGTTAACACGGGAGGACCTGTTCTCTGTTTTACGCTCAGGCAGTTGTATGGTAAGGGCAGGGGCTACGTAGTGGAGACAGGGGCAGACATAGATGAATTGATCTGTCTCTGCCCATGTGGAAAGTCAAAGATAAGACACCTACATGTCAATGTCTTTACCTGTAAGAAGTCTTAGTCCTGTGTTATCCACTGTAATTTGAAGTCCCAGGATAGGAACAGCTAAGTTGGGGTAAGTGAGAGCCACCGTGGAGAAAGAAGGCATTTTGGTTAATCAACAGGTTTTCTATTCATTTTTCTCCCGAAGACAGAGTCTTGCTCTGTCGCCCAGGCTGGAGTGCAGTGGCACAATCTCGGCTCACCGCAACCTCCGCCTCCCGGGTTCAAGTGATTCTCCTGTCTCAGCCTCCTGAGTAGCTGGGATTACAGGCATGCACTACCATGCCTGGCTAATTTTTGTATTTTTAATAGAGACGGGGTTTCATCATGTTGGTCAGGCTGGTCTCGAACTCCTGACCTCGTGATCCACCCACCTTGGCCTCCCAAAGCACTGGGATTACAGGCGTGAGCCATGGCGCCTGGCCAATCAGCAAGTTTTTATTGAATTTCTACTATGAGCACATAGTGTGCTGGGTGCTTGATAAATGTAATTTATTCAATCTTTATAGCAACCCTCCAAAGTAGGTAGTAGGTAGGTTAACCCAATTTTACAGATAAGGAAATTAAAAATTAAGTTCAAGCTGGGCACGTGGCACATGCCTGTAATCCCAGCTACTTGGGAAGGCTGAGGCAGTAAGATCACTTGAGCCCAGGAAGTTGAGGCTGCAGTGAACTGTGATCATGCCACCTCACTGCAGCCTGAGTGACAGAAACAGAGACCCTGTTGGGGGAGAAGGGGGGAGAGAAGAAGAAATAATTTTTTAAAATTTAATTTAAAATTAAATTCAGATCTATGAAATGGTATATCTGAAGTCACATAGCAAGTGCTTGACAGAGGCCAGTTTCAAATCTGAGTCTGTTCAATTAAAAAAGCTACACTCTTCCTTCTCTTTTATACTGCCTGACAAGGTTAAAAAAAAAAAATGTAAGTTTTCGAAATTAATTTATAAAACCCAATTTAAACAAGACTATAGCAAATCATTTTGATGCAGCTTCAAGTACCAAAATCAGGTCACTGGTAGACTGGCATTCTTACTGTGATTATCCTAATTTGTTTTCTACTGAGTGTTGATTTTTTAGACCAGTATCTGAATTTTAACTATGCTCTTGGTGGGGTAAGGGGAAAGGAGGAGTAGGCACATTATCAACATGCTAGGAACCCTTCACTATCTTTGGAGAAGGTTTGGCTAGAATTGTCCAATCTTTCCTATACTAATATATGAAACTGAAACAACTTCCAAATCTAAATCTGTGATCTCATAGCACTGTATCTTCTGGGAAGATCCTAACCCTAAATCCTGGAGAGCTGTGGAGTAGTAGGTTGAGATTGACAGATTGTGAAAGGTTATTTTCTCTTTTCCTGTAATAATTTGCACTGCTTATGGTTGTCACTGCTCTGCTCTACAATGGGCATTGATTTCCTCACTTCCCTGATTCAGTTACTCCCTCAGAGAGGTAGTATGTAGCAAGATTGTCTAAGGTTTGGAATAATGGAGGGGAGAGGTATATTATAGCACAGGAAAAGCAGTAACTTGAAACCAGAAAAATCACTGCCCAAAATGTCCTTCAGCCAGTCCCCAGCCTTCCCTCTGTGTCCACTTTAGGTCTTGATTTAACTCCAGTTTCTTAGCCCCCTGTTATCCCCACTTTTTCTTTTCCAAGCTCCTACTAACTCTTTTTCAAAGTGAAATTGTGAGGATTTTTCATCTTGGATTGTATGCATGTAACGTTTCATGTAACTATTTTACGTCACTCCACTTAGTTATGAAAGGAACATATGCTTTATGGTAATAAATCCAGATTGAATGTCAAGAGTCATGCAGTCTCCTGCTGACTCAGCCTAACCTCTACAGTGACTCACTCATAAAATTGGCAGTGTAAATTAGTGACTGTTTCAAAGGGTACTGTGAGAGTTAATGAGTACCTCTATTGCATTTCATCCTGCTTGGAAACAGTCACATTTAACAGTATATGGCTACTATGCTGTTTCTGCAATAGCCACCCTTCTTTTTCAGTTCTGTCCTTAAAGCACAACATCATAAGTAGCAATGGCAGAATTAAGGATACCTTGCCAGGGATATGGGCAGGGCTAATAAATGTGCCAAGGATATGGCCATGGTCTGATGTGGGGAAACATTTATTTATCAAGCCAGGTTATAGGACTATATAAGGTGAGTCCTCCCGGAGCTGTTTGTCAGTGTCGAATCCTTTGTTCTCTTTTTCTGGTTAACGCAGGTGGTAGTGCAGTGGCATTCATTTGGATGAGTAAAGTACAGAGTGATTGGCAGGTGCCCTGGGGAGGCCTGTCTTGGAGACACTTCCATTAAAGCAGTATTACTGACTCTTGTCTATTTTTTAGGCCTTTTTGACAGCCCCCCAGGGTCAGATGATGCAAAGCTTATTGATATATTTTATCCCGGAGATCAGCAGTCTGTGACATTTGGAACCAAGTCTAGAGTGGGAATGGGTGGCATGGAAGCCAAGGTAAGAATCTGGTGCCTTAACCCTATAACAATTTTAAAGCCCAAACTGTATTGTATCCTTTTACTTTTGTAATTATATGGGGGTTAATGGTTCAGATAGTAGGCACATACACACTTAAATATGTACATACCTAAATATAGATTTAATGAGTATTGCATTCGAACATTTAGTTATGTCTGTGTATGTAGGTTTTTTTCATTAATATTATATGAACAGTGTGTTCATGTTGTAAACTCTGCAAGGGCAGGGCCTATATATTTTTCATAATTCATAAATCTCTCATTTATCAGTTCAAATATTTCTTGATGAAATCTTTCAACCTGCAGCCAATTAAGCCGACTGAGTTCCTTTCCTCATGGGGGCCCAGTGTGCAATGGCTGCAAACAGCAGCTTCCCTGGTAGTGATGCAGCCTGTTTGTTGTATGGGTTGCTCTAAGGGACCTTGGAGACAGTCCTTTCAGATGGATGTTCATGTTTCTGACCTTGCACTACCCCAGCGTAGGCTCCAAACAGGCATGCAAGGTGCCATTGGAAAGCCCCAGGGCACTGTGGCCAGGGTTCACATTGGCCAAGTTATGTCCATCCGCACCAAGCTGCAGAACAAGGAGCATGTGATTGAGGCCCTGTGCAGGGCCAAGTTCAAGCTCCCCAGCCGCCAGAAGATCCACATCTCAAAGAAGTGGGGCTTCACCAAGTTCAATGCCAATGAATTTGAAGACATGGTGGCTGAGAAGCGGCTCATCCCAGATGGGTCAAGTACGTTCCCAATCATGGCACTCTGGACAAGTGGCAGGCCCTGCACTCATGAGGGCTTCCACTGTGCTGCCCCCTCTTAATACTCACCAATAAATTCTACTTCCTGTCCACCTAAAAAAAAAAAAAAGAAATCTTTCAAAAATTTTGTCCCATTAATTGTTCTTAGAAGTTATACCCCTGTGGTACAGCATCACATGTATCAACAGCACAGATGAGGACAAGATCCCCACTTAGAAAAGCCGAAAGTACTCAAGATCAGACTCTGGTCAAACCCCAGCCTGTTGGTCTCCTTAGTTGTTTCTAAGTTGAGGCACAGTAAATCAAATGTAGGAGTTATGAGTCCCATACTAGGGAGACTGAAGAGAGAACAGACTGGAAACAAAGGATAGGTTGGCTTACCTTTAAGTAACACATGCCAAGGTTGAGCTGGAAAGTGTGTGAGCTGTAATGTGTTTTCAGAGCTTCTAAGCTTTTAAAAACACATTTCGTGTACTTAAGTTGTTCAATATCAACTTGTATTTTATATCTTTTTGCAAGTTTAAAATGTGGGTGAGTAGATCTGAATCTCATGTTTACTGGATCTAACCTGTCTCATTAGGTGAAAGCAGCCCTCTGGGCTTTGCAAGGTGGCACTTCTGTTGTTATTGCCAACGGAACCCACCCAAAGGTGTCTGGGCACGTCATCACAGACATTGTGGAGGGGAAGAAAGTTGGTACCTTCTTTTCAGAAGTAAAGCCTGCAGGTAAATAGTTCTTCATAAGGTCCCAAGTCCTGTGATAGGAACTAATGACACCTGGCTTAGTTAGAGATCACAAAATTGATACACTAATATTTTGAAATACGGCATTGTTTTGAGCACTATTTGCAAAATCGGATTTTGCTTTGCTTTTGTGAAATTCTGTCTAACCTGCCTAGCTAGGCCTATTCTCTGCACAATCACTTGGTTAAAGTATATAAGCGTTGATTTTCTCAAGAAACATTTGCTAGGCCTATGTTAGATGCCAGGTAGTAATAAGCACTAGAGATGCAAAGATGCATATGATATAGTACGTGCTGTCGAGTGTTTACAAAGGACAGAATTACCTCATAATCTGCATTCAGAAATGTAAACACATTAAAAATTACCGCCAAAGTGGAATTCAGAAGAATTCTAGAAAACTTAAAGTATATTGTCTACCCCAGAAATACAGGCAAGTTCTTATGTTTATGCCCGAGTGAATCTGGCACATTCTTTTGCTATTTTATTGGTCATACTGATCCCCTGTGTGAAACAAGGATCATGTGTTCCTTCTGTGGGCATGATGAGCCTGTGCATGTGCTGGCAAAGTGAGAGAGAACTAAGGTGACCAGGACCTGATATTTGCACATATTCTTGCAGGCCCTACTGTTGAGCAGCAGGGAGAAATGGCTCGATCTGGAGGAAGGATGTTGGCCACCTTGGAACCTGAGCAGGTAATAACCTTAGCTGATAGTATTGTTACAGTTTTCAGAGTGAGTCAGTGCTGTATGGTTACAGGAGTCAAACCTGCTGACTCTGTCTTTATTCCTAGTGAGCCACAGAGTTATCTGAGTTACAAGTCTGATTCATATTCGCTCTGCCTTTTTTCTTTTTCTTAATTTTATTTTATCTTTTATCTTTTATAGACAGAGGCCCAAGATAACTTTTCATCACTATGATGTTTTGATCAAAAGCATCATAAAAATGATGAGATTAGGAAGGTTACCTAATTCTGCCACATACTGGGCATGGAAATGCGGGAAAATTACTTATCGCAACCCATTCCAAATCCCCTGACTTGCCTGGAAGATGGGAAGCTCGAGAGCCTGCTCCCTAGTTGTAGCCCTGACCTGTCTGGCATGAATTAGTCTAAGTAGCAAACATGAAGAGGCTGGAAGTGGTGAAGAGGTCAAGTGGAAGCTGGGAGCTGGTCCCCCAGGGGTTATATTGTCAAGGATGGATTTGAGAGTAAGGATGTATATGGGTTTATACTAGTGAATCCTTTGGCCTGAGAAAAGAGAAAGTAACTCCAACAGCAGAGAAAGGAAAGCAAAGAAGGAGCCTAGCTTCCCTTTCAAACCACTTCTCTCTGCTCCTCCAATAATCAGCATACTGATTTGCCACATTTCCTAATCTAGCAGCGTCAGGTTTGGGGTGTCTTCAAGTACCTAGGACTGAACTTGTTCGCTTTGATTAAATGCATTAAATAAATAATTTACGAAGAAGAACCAGATGTAAAAACTTACCTGGAAATAAACCAGTTAATGATATTAAATAAGTAAGACTCTATATATCGTGTTACTTCAAAGTCCTGGCCCCTGTACAGTTACATAATCTACAAATTATACAGTCTTTTACAGATTGTATCCATCATGCCCCTTCCCCACCTCCTTTTTTTTTCTTATGACTCCTGATTATTATAATTAGCCATGGTTTGCTAATTATAATAATCAGGAGTCATAAGACAAAAAAAAAGAGGAAAAGTGAGAAGTGACCTAGAGGTTGGCAATGAGAGAGGAAGGAAGAAATAAGGGGAACAGTGGTGGGAATAAGTGATGGGAAGTCAGGAGATTTCAGTTGGTGGTGACCTTGTATATGGGAGCAAGGCCTGGCACTCTCAGAAGAGTAGGTTTAAAAACTGTGGTGTGCATTCTTCTTGGATTAACATCTCTGTTTTTTTAATGGTGTACCTTTCTTCTAGAGAGCAGAAATTATCCATCATCTGGCTGATCTGTTGACGGACCAGCGTGATGAGATCCTGTTAGCCAACAAAAAAGACTTGGAGGAGGCAGAGGGTAAAGACCAGACAATTTAGAGTCAATGTTATGGAGGGGTGTGGGTTATTTTGGTTTTTAGTATTACTAGTAATTCTTATGTCTACCTGAAGATAAGGATTGTTATAAAAGAAATTGTACATTATATATCATTTCCATTGTGGGTAGGTGGGTGATCGGTATTCTTCTTCCCCAGATACTTTAGTACAATCCCCAAAGGAGCTTTTTTCATTCCCCGCAGGTCACAGTTGTGGCTACTATGGCAGTCAGGACAAAAAAGAACAAGATTGAGAACACCACTGCTTAAGACATTCAGCTAATAGCTAACATTTATTGAGGTCTTTCTGTATTGACAGGCACTATACTAAGGGCTATACAGTCAGGATGTCATTTAATCTTTATAACATAGTGCCTCTGAGATAGCTGCTACTTATTATCCCCATTTGACAGAGAAGGAAACTGAAGCTCAGAGAAGCTGTCACTTGCCCAAAGCCATATGGTCAGTGATGGACCAGGATTTAAACACAGATGGACTGTACATGTGAAAGAGTTGTAGAAATAGTTTGTGCAGCCTGTGAAGAAAGATAGCTTGTTTCTTAATTAACCAGTCTTTTGTCTTCCCTGAGTTAGCACCAGGTGCCATCCAGAAATACCCTTGAGGTGCTAATGGTAAAGTAAGATGTTAAACTCACATTGTGAACACCTAGAGATGTAGAGTGTCAGGGCCCTGACTCTTTCTCTTCTTTTTCTTAATTCTGTCCTTTCCACCTTAAAATAAGAAGGATTGATTTTATGGGGTTTTGAATTTCGTCTGCATTATCTTGAACATCCATATTAATGGTGTTTGTTTCAAAGAAATTTTGCAAGGTTCAACAACATTACTTTCATTCCTTAAAACATTTTTGAACCATTGTTTTAGAACTTCCTCTAGAATTTACATCTCATTTTTATAGTATTACAAAACATAAAATAGATTTTCAGAACTGGAAGAAATCTTTGATACTATCCACTCATTAATTTAAAGTAAAAGAATTAAGACCCACAGAGAGTAAAGCTATTGTTGCCTGAGGTTCCACAGCTTGTTGTTGGCAGAACTTTGACTCCTGATCCCAGCTATACCTCTCTGAACATGCATAAGGACACACAGTGGGTTGAGAACAAAGCCTTGGGTATACATGAACGTGGCTTAGCAATCCCAGTTCAGGGAATTTATCCTCAAAAACTATTTCTAAAGAAAATAGGTCTTTAGGCCAGGTGCGGTGGCTCACGCCAGTAATCCCAGCACTTTGAGAGGCCAGGATGGGCGGATCATCTGAGGTCATGAGTTCAAGACCAGCCTGGCCAACATGGTGAAACTTCATTTCTATAAAAATACAAAACTTACGGCTGGGCGCAGTGGCTCACGTCTGTAATCCCAACACTTTGGGAGGCCGAGGTGGGCGCATCACCTGAGGTCGGGAGCTTAAGACCAGCCTGACCAACATGGAGAAACCTCATCTCTACTAAAAATACAAAATTAGCTTGGCATGGTGGTGCATGCCTGTAATCCTAGCTACCCAGGAGGCGGAGGTTGCCGTGAGCCGAGGTGGCACCATTGCACTCCAGCCTGGGCAACAAGAGCAAAACTCCGTCTCAAAAAAAAAAAAAAAAAAAGCTGGCCATGGTGGCTCAAATTTGTAATCCCAGCTACTCGGGCGGCTGAGGCAGGAGAATCACTTGAACCTAGGAGGCAGAGGTTTCAGTGAGCCAAGATCCCGCTACTGCCCTCCAGCCTGAGCAGCAGAGCAAGACTCCATCTCAAAAAAAAAAAAAAAAAAGGAAAGAAAAGAAAGAAAATAGCTCTATCCAAAGATTTTTAGAGCAGGATTTATCACACTGAAAAACTGGAAACAAGCTGAGCATTTAATAACATAGGTGTGGTTAAGTGTGTTCAGCTGTATCAAATTAATGGAATATTTAGTAGTAATTAAGATGATTTTTGCAACATGGAAAATGTACTTGGGTTGTGAGGTGAAAAGCTAGGATGTAACATTTAACATACACTATAATTAAAACTTGTTTTTTAGCATATGGGGAAAAGTAAAGAAAATTAATTAATTTGTATAATTGGTTGGTAGAAAGATGGTTTAATTTTTTTTTCTTAATATAAGGTCAGTTGCTTCCCCCCAAGGCAGAAATCTTTTTATTATTTTATCTTGGTGGCTGTGACTGTAAAAAAAAGGAAAGGAAAAATTTTTGTGATCTCAACATTGACGACAATAATGATTTATGATATATGATTTCAAATGGTTTTCCTGAGTATATACATGTACATATATGAATATGTACATACATGTTTGTGTGTGGAGAGGGAATCACACCATGTATACTACTGTTTTTAAAGAAAATTCTGAGCCGGGCGCAGTGGCTCATGCCTGTAATCCCAGCACTTTGGGAAAGGCTGAGGCGGGCGGATCTTCAGGAGATCAAGACCGTCCTGGCTAACACAGTGAAACCCCGTCTCTACTAAAAATACAAAAAATTAGCCGGGCATGGTAGCAGGAGCTTGTAGTCCCAGCTACTTGGGAGGGTGAGGCAGGAGAATGACTTGAACCTGGGAGGCAGAGCTTGCAGTGAACCGAGATCGCGCCACTGCACTGCAGCCTGGGCAACAGAGCAAGACTCAAAAAAATAAAAAAATAAAATTCTGCCTATGAGCTTGCCATAATTCTATTTTTTTTTTTTTTTTTTTTTTTTTTTTTTTTTTTTTTTTTTGGCCAAGTGTGGTCGCTCATACTTGTAATCCCAGCACTTTGGGAAGTGGAGATAGAAGGATCACTTTAGCCTAGGAGTTCGAGACAAACCTGGGCAACATAGTGAGACCCCTATCTCTACAAAATATGTTTTAAAATTGGCCAGGCGCGGTGGCTCACGCCTGTAATCCCAACACTTTGGGAAGCCAAGGCAGGTGGATCACAAGGTCAGGAGTTCAAGACCAGTCTGGCCAATATGGTGAAACCCCGTCTCTACTAATACCAGAATTAACTGGGCATGGTGGCACACACCTGTGGTCCCAGCTACATAGGAGGCTGAGGCAGGAGAATTGCTTGAACCCGGAAGGCAGAGGTTCCAGTGAGCCGAGATTGTACCACTGCACTCTAGCCTGGGCAACAGAGCGAGACTCCATCTCAAAAAAAAAAAAAAAATACATGTTTTAAAATTAGCCAGCCATGGTGATACATGCCTGTAGTCCTAGCTACTCTGGAGACTGAAGCAGGAGGATAACTTGAGCCCAGGAGTTCAAGGCTGCAATGAGCTATGATTGTACCGCTGCACTCTAGCCTCGGTGACACACTGAGACCCTGTCTCTAAAAGAAAAAAAGCAAAAAAGTTTTCTTTATTAAAATTCTATTCTCCTTCCCAAAATATTTAACATTTTATTTTAGAAGAAAACATCTTTGTTGGTTCCGATTATAAAAATAATTCACTCATTATAAAAAAATAAAATAATATAGAAAGATAGATTATTACTTTTCTGGATGCATTCCAGATTTCTTCCTGTGCACACATATATGTGCGGTGTTTGATAAATAGGATCATATTGTACATGCTGTTTTATAGTTTGCTTTTTTTGTAGACTATATCCTAGATAGCTTTCCATGTCAGTGAACCTAGATATATTATTTATAATAACTGAATTATAAACCATTGTTTGAATATTTAGGTAGAATTCAATTTCTCAGTATTACAAAAATGTGGTAAGTATTCTCATTACATGCCTGCCTGTTTATACAAATGATAAATTTCTGGAACTGAAATTGCTGGGACAAAGGGTATCAGGGTACACAGCTTTACATGATGCTATGTACTGCCAAACGGATGCCTAAGAAAGACAGTCTAAGTGGTGTGTCATTGTCTTCCTGAGTCTGTTCCTAATGCAGTCCCACATGTTCAATAAAACATCAAGACACATCAGTTGGGCCAGGCACGGTGGCTCGCACTTGTAATCCCAGCACTTTGGGAGGTCGAGGCGGGCAGATTACTTGAGGTGTGGAGTTCAAGATCAGCCCAGCCAACCTGGTGAAACCCCATCTCTACAAAAATGAGCCAGACCTGGTGGCGCATGCCTGTAGTCCCAGATGCTAAGGAGGCTGAGGTAGGAGAATTGCTTGAACCCAGGAGGCGGAGGTTGCATTGGGCCTAGATCGTGCCACTGCACTCCAGCCTGGACGTCAGAGTAAGACCCTGTCTCAAAAAAAAAAAAAAAAAAAAAGACACATCAGTTGGTAGCTGCAGCCTGCCAGGTGTGCTACTTCATCATATCCTCTTAATGGCTTTTCAGGGAGACTTGCAGCTCCTTTGCTGAAACGTTTAAGCCTCTCCACATCCAAACTGAACAGCCTGGCCATCGGTCTGCGGCAGATCGCAGCCTCCTCCCAGGACAGCGTGGGACGTGTTTTGCGCCGCACCCGAATCGCCAAAAACCTGGAACTGGAACAAGTGACTGTCCCAATTGGAGTTCTGCTGGTGATCTTTGAATCTCGTCCTGACTGTCTACCCCAGGTGTGTATATACCCCAGGTGAATAAATACCCTGCCACTGGGGGCTGGTGCGGATATTGGAGGAAGAATGTATATATATATATATATTTTTTTTTATACTTTAAGTTCTAGGGCACATGTGTACAACGTGCAGGTTTGTTACATAGGTATACATGTGCCATATTGCTTTGCTACACCCATCAACTCATCATGTACATTAGTTATTTCTCCTAATGCTATCCCTCCCCCAGTCCCCCACCCCCCGACAGGCCCCAGGGTGTGATGTTTCCCACCCTGTGTCCAAGTGTTCTGATTGTTCATTTCCTACCTATGAGTGAGAACGTGCATTGTTTGGTTTTCTGTCCTTGTGATAGTTTGCTGAGAATGATGGCTCCAGCTTCATCCATGTCCCTGCAAAGGACATGAACTCATCCTTTTTTATGGCTACATAGTATTCCATGGTGTATATGTGCCACATTTTCTTAATCCAGTCTATCATTGATGGACATTTGGATTGGTTCCAAGTCTTTGCTATTGTGAATAGTGCCGCAGTAAACACACATGTTCATGTCTCTTTATAGTAGCATGATTTATAATCCTTTGGCTATATACCCAGTAATGGGATCACTGGGTCAAATGGTATTTCTAGTTCTAGATCCTTGAGGAATTGCCACACTGTCTTCCACAATGGTTGAACTAATTTACACCCCCACCAACAGTGTTAAAGCGTTCCTATTTCTCCACATCCTCTCCAGCATCTATTGTTTCCTGACTTTTTAATGACTGCTATTCTAATAGGCATGAGATGGTATCTCATTGTGGTTTTGATTTGTATTTCTCTGATGACCAGTGATGATGAGCATTTTTTCATGTGTCTGTTGGCCGCATAAATGTCTTCTTCTGAGAAGTGTCCATATCCTTTGCCTACTTTTTGATGGGGTTGTTTTTTTCTTGTAAATTTGTTTAAATTCTTTGTAGATTCTGGATATTCGCCTTTTGTCAAATGGGTAGATTGCAAAAATTTTCTCCCATTCTGTAGGTTGCCTGTTCACTCTGATGGTAGTTTCTTTTGTTGTGCAGAAGCTCTTTATTTTAATTAAATCCCATTTGCCTATTTTGGCTTTTGTTGTCATTGCTTTTGGTGTTTTAGTCATGAAGTCCTTGCCCATGCCTATGTCCTGGATGGTATTGCCTAGGTTTTCTTCTAGGGTTTTTATGGTTTTAGGTCTAACATTTAAGTCTTTAATCCATCTTGAATTAATTTTTGTATGAGGTGTAAGGAAGGGATCCAGATTCAGCTTTCTACTTATGGCTAGCCAGTTTTCCCAGCACCATTTATAAAATAGGGAATCCTTTCCCCATTTCTTGTTTTTGTCAGGTTTGTCAAAGATCAGATTGTTGCAGATGTGTGGTGTTATTTCTGAGGCCTCTCTTCTGTTCCATTGGTCTGTATCTCTGTTTTGGTGCCAGTACCATGCTGTTTTGGTTATTGTAGCCTTGTAGTATAGTTTGAAGTCAGGTCATGTGATGCCTCCGGCTTTGTTCTTTTTACTTAGGATTGTCTTGGCAATGCAGGCTCTTTTTTGGTCCCATATGAACTTTAAAGTAGTTTTTTCCAATTCTGTGAAGAAACTCATTGGTAGCTTGATGGGGATGGCATTGAATCTATAAATTACCTTGGGCAGTATGGCCATTTTCATGATATTGATTCTTCCTATCCATGCACATGGAATTTTCTTCCATTTGTTTGTGTCCTCTTTTATTTCGTTGAGCAGTGGTTTGTAGTTCTCCTTGAAGAGGTCCTTCATATCCCTTGTAAGTTGGATTCCTAGGTATTTTATTCTTTTTGTAGCAATTGTGAATGGGAGTTCACTCATGATTTGGCTGTTTGTCTGTTATTGGTGTATAGAAATGCTTGTGATTTTTGCACATTGATTTTGTATCCTGAAGAATATATTTTCAATACTGGAGATAAGCTTCCCAAAGACAGTTGTGTGTGTGTGAAGGTCTTTTAACCAAAAAAAAAAAGATAATTTTTGAGACTTTATTCTCAGGTTGTTCTTGAGGTAATATACGTTCTTGATTCCTCCAGTATCCTAAAGTAGTTGTTCTTATGTCCATTTTAGAGCTGGAGAAATTGAACCTCATAGAAGGTAAGATTCCTGTCACACTTGTAAGGTGCAGCTGGGACTGTAGCCCAAATCAACCTACCATACCACAGTGCAGGAGCAAATTTCCAAATATCTTAGCCTGTGGTTCACTTTGTTCTCTGACCACAAGTCTCTGTTAGCCTGCTGCTGTCATTCATGTATAACTGGCTTGGCCCGTGTGAAAAGGACCCCTTTATTGATGGCTTTCTATAGGTACGTCTGTTAGGAAAAAGAACTTTCAGTAGTTAATGGAAATTAGAATGCAACCCTTGGCCAGGCACGGTGGCTCATACCTGTAATCGCAGCACTTTGGGAGGCCGAGGCAGGTGGATCATGAGGTCAAGAGATTGAGATCATCCTGGCCAACATGGTGAAACCTTGTCTCTACTACAAAATACAAAAATTAGCTGGGTGTGGTGGGACCTGTAATCCCAACTACTCAGGAGGCTGAGACAGGAGAATCACTTGAACCCAGGAGGCAGAGGTTGCAGTGAGTCAAGATCACGTCACTGCATTCCAGCCTGGCAACAGGGTGAGATTCCATCTCAAAAAAGAAGAAAAGAATGCAACCCCCTTTAAGCAAGTTGACATATCACAGCCTCCTGTTGAGAAAGCGTATGTTAAAGTTCTTACCAAGCAGCTGTGCTGGGAAATACAAGGTGTCATTAGAGAGTGGCCCCACTTTATTACCCTAAAATCCCTCCCTGAATTCTGGGAGCATTTCCCCCACTGGACTGTCCTATAGGATACCAGCTCTTTCTTTGCACTAGCCCCGAAGTCTCAAAGGGAAATTCTATTTTAAAAACAAAAAACTAGCACCTCTTTACTATAAGACCTAGGTGACTGTGGAATCTGGAATGCTCTGTGAAGGGTACTATCTGACATCCCCTAAAACCAGTGTGTTCACCAAGGGGCTCCCATACCACTGAGGCCTGTCATCAATCCCTGGCTGATGCTGGCTCACTACCTCTCTGGCCACATACCTGTCTTGCAGAAATGCCCCAGTGATGACTGCCAAACTCACCTCTGCTAGTAGAATTGGGCCTGAGTCTCTCTGGACTATATCCATGAACTTTCTTTGCTACCACTCATCCATGGCAGCTGATACCTCACAAGGAGCTTATACCTCATTAGCTAACTACAGCTGAGGCTCCTCATCTGGACTCAACCCTGGATGGTTTCACAGAATCCATGAATCCTAAAAATTGTGTGCAATATTCTGTGTGTTTATGTCTGGAGAAAGTTTACTTAACTTTTATAAGAGGTAGGATGAGCAGGTCAGAGTCACTCACTCTTTGCTCTAACAAGGTAACTAGCCCTTCTCCTGGATGGTCCACCTTTTCCTCCCCAGATAGGCATGTGGGAAAAAGACTCTGTTCTCAGCAACTCTACCACAGCTGTCCAGGGGCTGGCAGGAGCTCTGGTCTTCTCCAGGTTCTTAGCACCATGTACTTAGAGCTCTCAGAATAATTCCAAGGCCAGAGTAGGATGTGGCCAGAGGAGCTGCCCAGCCTCAGTCTGATCAGATGAAGCAAGTGCTTCCCTACAGAGGTGGCTGAAGACCCTGTTCTCCATGGTGGAGGGTGCCATGTGGCCCTGGCTACTTAATTCCGTTCTCTTTGCTTTCTTTGTTTGTTTGTTTGTTTGAGACAGAGTCTCACACTGTTGCCCAGGCTGGAGTGAAGTGGTGCAATCTGCTCACTGCAACCTCTGCCTCCCAGGCTCAAGAAAGTCTCCTGCCTCAGCCTCCTGAGCAGCTGGGACTACAGGCGCCTGCCCCACGCCCGGCTAATTTTTGTATTTATAGTAGAGATGGGATTTCACCATGTTGGTCAGGCTGGTATCGAACTCCTGACCTCAGGTGATCCACCCACCTTGGCCTCCCAGAGTGCTCGGATTGCAGACGTGAGCCAGTGCGCCTTTTCTGTAAAGTAGGGGATAAAACAGGCACTTAAATCACTGCAGTGTTGTGAAAATGAAACAGCATAGGCCTTATAAAATGATGAACACAGTACTTAGCACACAGAAAGAGTGCTTATGAATGCTAACATCACTGTTGTTATTACTGTTTGTCCCCTTTGATCCACTGCTCTCTCTTTGATCTGCAGGTGGCAGCTTTGGCTATCGCAAGTGGTAACGGCTTGTTACTCAAAGGAGGGAAGGAGGCTGCACACAGCAACCGGATTCTCCACCTTCTGACCCAGGAGGCCCTCTCAATCCATGGAGTCAAGGAGGCCGTGCAGCTGGTAGGTCCCTGGGAATGCACCAAGTCAGGCCCAGAGGGGCCAGGTCAGGTGTTTGGGAATTTAAAGCAAAACTTAGGCCACACAGAGCCAAGACTACAGGCAGACTTGACACTCCAGCAGACCTGTGTGCCCACAGACTTTAGGCCATTCCGCAGAGCCAGATGGGTCCTCAGTGACTTAGGAAGGCCCCTGCCTTATAGCTGCGTCTTGGCACTATTTATTTACAAGGATGTCAATTAGACCTTCATTTTTTGGGTCACAAGGCAGCAGGAGTAAACCTAGAGTGTGAGGCCTGTGTTCCTGTCATTGGCAGAGTGATCTAGGGTAAGTCAGATGAGAAGCTTTACAGAAGTTTGTCATAAACTGTCATGCAGTGTGTTGAGTATCCGATCATGCTGTTATCGCTATTATTATTTAAGGACATTACTTTGACCATTTCTCTTTCTCTTCAACTGTCAAATGAAGTTTGATAATAATAGCTACTACTTGTTGAGTACCTACTATGTGCAAGGCTCATTTTATCCATTAACTCATTTGATCGTCACAACAGTCCCACAAGGAAAATATCATTAATTATTAGACTCATTTTCTACATTGGGAAAAACAGATTCAGAGGTAAAGTAATTCCCCAAGAGTCACACGGTGTGTGATAGAGTTTAGATTGGACCTAGGCTGACTCCAGATCCTTTTTTTTTTTTTTTTTTTTTTTTTTTTTTTTTTTTTTTGTGGCTCATTTGCTCCAACATTCCAGGATTCTGTTGGCTACTGGGAGAATGTCTACAAACCTGCTCATTACACACTCAATGACCAGAATCTGGTTTTTTTCTTATGCCAACATAGTGGTTGGAAAGAGCATAGATTTTAGGGATTCAAATCCCAGCTTTACCACATCCTAGCTTACACAGGTGCCCTCCCTCCTTTTCTTCCTATTGATGTGTAACATACATACAGTAAAGTATATAGATCCTGTGAACAACTCTGCATATATAACCACCAGCCATATCAAGATATAGAACAGTCCAACATCCTGGAGGGCCCCCTGTGCCCTTCCCAGTCAATATGTAGCCCCCTTCCCCACAAACTACTTTTTTGACTTCTGTCACATTAAATTACTTTTGCCTTTCTCTTTTGAAACATAGTCTTGCTCTGTTGCCCAGACTGGAGTGTAGTGGCACAATCTCAGCTCTCGATTCACTGCAGCCTCAGCCTCCCAGGCTCCAGCAGTCCACCCACCTCAGCTTTCCTGGTAGTTGGGACTACAGATGTGTGCCTCCAGACCTGGCTAATTTTTGAGGTTTTTTTGTTTTTTGTAGAGACAGTTTCACCATGTTGCCCAGGCTGGTCTCGAACTCCTGAGCTCAGGCAATCTGCCTGCCTCAGCCTCCCAAAGTGCTGGGAATGTGCCACCACGCCTGGCCTTTTGCCTATTCTTGAACTTTATATAAATGAGATCAAACAAAACACACGTTTATGTTGCCTGTCATTTGTTCATTATGTCTGTGGCATTCATTCCCATTGTTGCATCTAGCAGTAGTTTTCTCATTTAATTGCCATGTAGTGTTCCATTTACCTGCATGTACTACAGTTCATCTTTTCTTCTATTGATGAATATTTAGGTTGTTTCCAGTTTTGAGCTATGTGGAATAAAGTTGCTGTGAACATTCTGGTACATATATATATTTGTTGTAAAAGTAATATGACCATATGGAGAAAAATTAAAAATCAAGAGAAAACAAAATGCCCATAATCTCAGTATCCTCGCACAGGCTCTTTAAGTCATTCCAATCCACATCCCAGGGTAGAAGTTGTCATCAGAAGTTACGAGAACCATGACTGCCTATCAAGACCAACCCAACATTTCCTCAATGCTGTGAATAGAAAACCAACAGAGCAGCCACTCCCTTTTGTGATCTTCATGGCCTGAAGTAGTGTACTGCATTTAACCTCCATAGATACCCCTTTGTGCTGCTTCTGGCATTTTAAAAATTGTCTGCCCAGTATTATGACTGGCAGTACCCTAGTGCTGCCTTCCCTACTTGATGCTGAGCTCTTTAATGGCATGCCGTGTGTCCTGTGTGATACGTGATGCGGAGCACAGCACCGAATATATAGTGTTTGATAAGCATTTGCTGGACAACTTTTTGATTCCCATGATCGGGAGCTTAATTTTGTTTTTAGAAGAAGTTTCACAGTGTCTCACTTAGTTCTCGGAATGTACAGATGTTTATCTGTAAAAGGGAAGCTGCTATTTTCATATTTTGTGTGGTCACAAGATGTCATCTTTATCATTTTCTTCTTTCCTTCTAAAGGTGAATACCAGAGAAGAAGTTGAAGATCTTTGTCGCCTAGACAAAATGATAGATCTGATCATTCCACGTGGCTCTTCCCAGCTGGTCAGAGACATCCAGAAAGCTGCTAAGGGGATTCCAGTGATGGGGCACAGCGAAGGGATCTGTCACATGTATGTGGATTCCGAGGCCAGTGTCGATAAGGTCACCAGGCTAGGTGAGCTGGATGGGGTCTCCTCTTTCACAAGGGGGAAATGTTAACATCCTCTGCAGCTCTGGATCATATTAGTGGAAACAATTCTTTGCTCATCTTTCAGTCAGAGACTCTAAATGTGAATATCCAGCTGCCTGTAATGCTTTGGAGACTTT
This sequence comes from Rhinopithecus roxellana, assembly GCF_007565055.1. Classification (NCBI taxonomy): domain Eukaryota; kingdom Metazoa; phylum Chordata; class Mammalia; order Primates; family Cercopithecidae; genus Rhinopithecus; species Rhinopithecus roxellana. Next base: position 77,863,858 of record NC_044559.1, read on the forward strand.
GTTAATCCACCGGGATCTGCTCAGGACACCGTTATTTGACCAGATCATTGATATGCTGAGAGTGGAACAGGTAAGAGTTCCACAGGACTAGTACATTACTTCCTGTCTTAGAAGCCTACGGAATTAAACCAGGCACAGCCATACCACGTAAGGCAGTTTAAGAAACAATATGTTTAAAATCTCCTATGTACAAAGTTCCATGCTAAGTACAGAGGTGAGTAAAACACAACGCCTGCCCTCTAGTAGTTGAACCAAACCAATACCCAAATAGCTTTATTACAAAGTGGAATGTGTTGTGTGCTAAAGAGGGTTCAAAGGTAAGACAGACCACATGGCACTATGCTGACTGAACTGTTTCTGGCAACCTTTTATTCACATATCAAGGTGTTCCCAAGCGTATATTATTTTTTTTAATTTGATTTGAAAAGATGGTGCAGAAATGTTTCAAACCAAAAACTATACATTCACTGCTTGCCCCCAGTGTCTTTGGTTACCAATATTAATGTACTTAATGCAGTGGTATTTGGGATTCAGTAATTTGTAGAATGTCTGGATTATGTTTTTACCATGTTGTTAAGGTTGTAAACAAACCAAAAGCCAATAAATTTCAAATATAAAGTTGTGCTGTGTCCTAAATTCATGCCTGCAAGAAAATATAATAGATGCCCTCAAGGCAAAAATGGACATTCTGTTAAACTCTCTGCATGGATGCATTTTAAGTTTTAATTTCTGATGTCACAGTACACTTTCAGAATTATATAAAGCAGCATGGCAGTGGAGAATGTGCTTGTTGGCCTTGGTTACTTTGACTGAGCATGTGTCTCTTCCCTTCCATCCTTTGACTGGAAAGGAAGGCTCCAGTTAGCTTATAAATGTGGCATGGTCCCAGTGAGAACTGGAAAGAATTGTCTTGAAAATGAAACTGTACTCCACAGATTACAAGGAAGTTAGATCACATGATCATTCATGTTCGGGGGCCTTACTTTACTTTGGTAAGGAAGCCTGTTGATTGGGCACCTTTGTTTGCCAAGCACTACAGTGAACTGGATTAGACAGGAGGAAAGCTCTCCTTTAGCCAGGACTAAACCCTGCCCTCAGACCTAATTTGAGCACACCAGTGTTATCCTCAGTCATTAAAATGAGGATGGCCTTGAAATTCCAAATCAAAATGAGTCACTGTGTGTACTTCATCCAGCACTTTTGGATGGTGTAAAGTAAAGCCAGAAGGATGACTTGCACAGGGATGGGATTCCAGTCTCCAAGGAACATAAAGGAAGTGAGATCCCAGATAGGAAACAATGGCAGGGCCTTGGGAATCATGAGGATAAGGCAGACACCACTCATAACTTGAGCTAAGGCAAAAGCTTGGTCCCAAAGAATCAAGGCATGAAGCCTGTCCTGGGGATGTCTCAGAGAACAAGGCTTAAGTGGGATCCAGCTTGTGATTGGGGCCATCAGTGACCAGCCTCAAAATACTTAAATTCCTCAAACCAGAAGCAGGATTAGAACCAGAGCCTAGGGCTGAGCTGAACCTAGAGGTGGGGCCAGAGTGACACAGTTGTAAATCAAATGAGTAGCCACAGTTTGAGGTGCTGAAACCAAGTACTAGGTACCTAACCAGGTACCTGACCAAGTACTGCTTACCTCTAAAGAAAATCTGGGACTTCGCCAAGGTACAGGGAGTAGGAATGTATATGTGGCACCTCTCTCTTTCCATGCAAGTCCGGTGCCTAGGTACCATATGCAGGGACTGGGATCTTTATCGTCAAGTATTCGTTTTAGTAAAATGCCAGAAGTCAAGGCCTTATGTTTGTTGATAACCCACTGAATGCCTTGCACATTCTTTTTTATTCTTTTTTTTTTTTTTTTTTTTTTTGAGACGGAGTCTTGCTCTGTCACCCAGGCTGGAGTGCAGTGGCACGATCTCGGCTCACTGCAACTTCTGCCTCCGAGCTTCAAGCAATTCTCCTGCCTCAGCCTCCCAAGTAGCTGAGATTACCTGCCACCATACCCAGCTAAATTTTTAGTAAAGACGGGGTTTCGCCATGTTGGCCAGGCTGGTTTCGAACTCCTGACCTCAAGTTATCCACCGATCTCAGCCTCCCACCGTGCGTGGCTCACCTTGCACATCCTTAACGTTCAAAGGCTTCCTGCTTCAATCCCTGTTCCAACTGCCTTGAGGGCCCTTTGCTTGCAAGTGGCCGGTCAGATCATGCTGTAGGGAGGAAAGTAGGACTAGTTCTGCTGTCGAGGCCACAGGAGCCACTTTGGGCTGTGGTTTCACAGGCTCACCTTTCTCTTCTATCCTAGAGCTTGCTTATTTCAGTTGTTTTTATGTTGTTGCCCCTGGACTTTCCTCTGTTCCAGGTAAAAATTCACGCAGGCCCCAAATTTGCCTCCTATCTGACCTTCAGCCCCTCCGAAGTGAAGTCACTCCGAACTGAGTATGGGGACCTGGAATTATGCATTGAAGTAGTGGACAACGTTCAGGATGCCATTGACCACATTCACAAGTACGGCAGCTCCCACACGGATGTCATCGTCACAGAGAACGGTCAGTGTCCAAATGCTTCCCGCCTAGTGTCTGCCTTTGCTGCTTTCTGATCCTGCTCCTCTTAGCCCCTCTTGGCCTACAGAAAAGCATCATTTGAGTAGGCTTATGGTAATGCTTAGTAGTGGTTGCATTTGGTACTTTGATGAGTGCTTTCTTATCACTTTATTGTATTGTCACAGCCGGAGGAGGCGGGGCAGGGATGATTAGCTCTGCTTTGAAGGTGACTAACCCTGTCAGCCACATTATCATTTAAGGCATGCAACAAATCTTACAAAGTAGTTAAAATAACCCATTTTACAGCTGAGGGAACCAAGGCCCAGGAGATTAAGGGCAGAACCAACTCTGCATATTCATTCATTCATTCATTTATTCCTCAAGTATGTATGCAGGGACGCTCCTGGGTGTCAGATACTGGAGCCTCAGTGGTGGAGGATGCCAGTAGGGCCCCCTCGAGGAATTTACAGTCAGCTAATTGGGGCACCAGAGCAGTGCCACCCATATTAACAGCCAGCATTTATCAAGCACTCACTGTGTACTAGGCACTAGGATGAGTACTCCCCAGGTACTAACTCATTTCATCCTCTCTACAACCCTATCAGCTAGGTAATGTTGTAAGTCCCTTTTCGCCCAGACACAGAGAGTTTTATATACCTGCAGAAGGTCACAAAGCTAGAGGGTGTACAGCTGGAGTTCAGGCCTAGGCGTTCTGGCTCTGGAGCCCATAAGTTGGAAGTTTAGGCTGGTCACCTGCATGGGAGATCTGGATTCCAACCCAGTCTTTCCATAACACTGTGACTGATGAAGCTGACTTGTCTTCTTCCTGTTGAGATTTTTCACAAGCCTGAATATTTAATATGTGAGAACACATGGGGAGGCTCAGTGGGGACCCAGACCCTGCCCTGATCTGTCACCAATGAATGGCTGGAAACGGGGATGTTCTCTGGGTATCATCCTAACTTGGTTTCCCTTTCTTTACCCTGCAGAAAACACAGCAGAGTTCTTCTTGCAGCACGTCGACAGTGCCTGTGTGTTCTGGAATGCCAGCACTCGCTTTTCTGATGGTTACCGCTTTGGACTGGGTAAGAAAGACTCTGGTTGGGGACAAAGAAGTTCCTTATGAAGCACCGTGTGGTCCAGGGGTATGTTGAGGTGGGGAAGACACCTCCCCTTGACTGTCACATGCTTGGTCAAGATAAGAGAGAGAGACAGGCTGGGCATGGTGGCTCCCGCCTGTAATCCCAGCACTTTGGAAGGCTGAGGTGGGTTGATCACCTGAGTTCAGGAGTTTGAGACCAGCCTGGCCAACATGGTGAAACCCTGTCTCTACTAAAAAATACAAAAAATTAGCCAGGCGTGGTGGCGGATGCCTATAATCCCAGCTACTCAGGAGGCTGAGGCAGGAGAATCGCTTGAACCCGGGAGGCAGAGGTTGCAGTGAGTCTGAGATTGCACCACTGCACTCCAGCCTGGGGGACAGAGTGAGACACCATCTCAAAACAAAAACAAAAACAAAAAAACAGACTTCTGGCAAGGTAGGATTATCAGAGAGAATAATTAATGAAACCTCCCATGAGTTGGTGGAAGGCCTATCTTCTAAGCATTTCACATGCTAAGAAGGCAGGTACTTGTATTTCATTTTTCATAGAGGGAGAATGAGATTCAGAGAAGTATAGTAACTTGCCCAAAGTCTCACAGCTGGCATTCAGACCCAAACTTGTGCAAGTCCAAAGCCTGGGTTCTCCCCCTACAGCATGGGCAGACCACAGCCTGCCTTTTTGCACAGGCTGTGCCAGAGGTACATGCTGCATCCCTTGAGAGCACTCCTTTTACAGACTTATTTCACCCACAGCCAGGTTGCCTCAGAGATAGGAAACCCCACAATAGTAGGACAAAAGAAGGTACCGTGGGCCCAAGTACCAGGATCAAAACAAACAGGCCAGCCGGAAGTACAAGGTTACCTTCTACAGCAGACTTTGAAATAAAAAGCTTCAGAAGGACATTTCTATCCCCTTCCATTAGGTATAAAATCTCCAGCCCTCTGTCGTGTTGGGGTTATTTGGACAGTCTCTGGTTTTCAGGGGTACCAGTATATAAAACTCCAGAACAGGCACAGTGGCTCACGCCTGTATTTCCAGCACTTTGGGAGGCCAAGGCAGGCGGATCACCTGAGGTGGGGAATTCGAGATCAGTGTGACCAACATAGAGAAACCCCGTCTCTACTAAAAATACAGAATTAGCTGAGTATGGTGGTGCTTGCCTGTAATCCCAGCTACTCGGGAGGCTGAGGCAGGAGAATCTCTTGAACCTGGGAAGCGGAGGTTGCAGTAAGCCGAGATCGCACCATCGCACTCCAGCCTGGGCAACAAGAGCTAAACTCCACCTCAAAAAAAAAAAAAAAAAGAAAACCTCCAATAATACATTTATGACACGTTTCTGAATATTTGAGAATTATTTCAACCACTCAAAACATTTTAGGCCACGTGCAGTGGCTCACACCTATAATCCCGGTGCTTTGAGAGGCTGAGGCAGGAGGATCTCATGAGTCAGGGAGTTCAAGACCAGCCTGGGCAATGCAGCGAGACCTCATCTCTACAGAGATGAAAAAATTAGCCAGGTGTGGTGGCCTGAGCCTGTATTCCCAGTTACTCAGGAGGCTGAGGCAAGAGGATCCCTTGAGCCCAGGAGTTCAAGGCTGCAGTGAGCTAAGATGGTGTCACTGTACTCCAGCCTGGGAGAGAGTGAGGCCCTGTCTCTATAACAAAACAAATCAGAAAGACACACATTTTAATCCTTCTGAGCTTTTTGAGTAGATGATCTGCCTGGAGAAATAGTTCTCACCAAATTGTTAAAGATTGTAAAAGGGAATTTAACTCAGTTATTCTTAGTCATTATACTATTTTAGTTCCCCATTTCTTTTATGTTGGGATTTTGATGTAATTATCACATCACTTGCACTGATCTTTATACTCCATATACTTGAAAAAGAAATAGCAATATATTTTTAAGGGCTGGGGCACCCAGCATTCAAATGAAAATCCAGGATGAGGGAAGAACAAAAGACCATTTCATTGTCCTTCCAACACCAGCTCAGAGTGAAAGCTGGTTGAGTTAAATTCCTTGTGAAATGCATTAATGACAATAAAGATTTTATTGAGCATTTACTACACTCCCAGCACTGTGCTAAGTGTGTCACAAGCATGCTCTCACTTCATTCTACAAAATGAATTCTTTTTCCAGATGAAGAAACTGAGGCATGAAGTTAGGTAGCGTGTCCAAAGTCATGTGGTCTGTATGCTATTGAACCAGAATCTGAATCCTGCTGGTTTCACTCTCCTTGCCAACCACTACCCAAAGCACATCCCACCCCCGCTGCATCTCCTACTTGCTCTTCTCTCTGCCTGCAGCACCTCTGTCTGGTTTTCTCCAGCCAGCTCCTTCTCACTGTTCAGGTCTCAACTAAAAGACACTTCCTTAGGGAGGCTTTCCCTGACCACCCTTCCCAGCGTGTCCCCAGCTCCACCACACAGCCTCTGTCATAGCACCCATCACTGCACTTGAGCACCACAGGAGACTATTTACTCACCTGTCCTCTGGCTGCCTCGCCCACTATAATATCAGCTCCACAAAAACAGAGCCTTGTATCTATTATTCACCACTTCATCCCCAGGGCTCAACACAGTGCCTAGTACATAGTACATGCTCAGTAAAGTGATAATGAGCGAACCCTGCCTCCAGTGTACACAGTGCAGAACACCAAGCCAGGCCCAGGAAAACCCCTGACGTTCCCTAGGTCTGAGCTGGGAGCAAGAGGAAGGGGAATGAACAGTAACCCTTTGATATATTCAGTAACTGTTTAATGAGTCCCCTGTGCTAAGACTTCTAGGGGATACCAAGAACATGTCCCTTTCTAAGATTTAAAGAGTATTTGAGGAGGAGGTGAAACCGTTTTGGTAAACGTTGTTGTACCCCTCAAAACATGCCCAAGTGTCAAAATATGGTATGCAATTCAGATGCTAAACTGGTATCAGAGACAGCACTTGTATTAATAGCATTGTCAAAACGCACTGGGGATAAAATACAGAAGAGGGGTTCACGCACTGTTTCACGAGAAGGGGTGTATCATGATTTATAGTCATCGGAGGACATGTTTATGGGAACAGGGTGACTCAGCTGTCCTGGGGAGGATGGGTGAGGAGTTAGCAGGAAGAGAGGGTACCAAGTGAGGGGAAAGCAACAGGGTGGGTCTGGGGCATGGAAAGGAAGCAGAGGCTGGGAAAAGCTACATGTTTTATTCATGCTTTTTCACAGGAGCTGAAGTGGGAATCAGTACCTCGAGAATCCACGCCCGGGGACCAGTAGGACTTGAGGGACTGCTTACTACTAAGTGGCTGCTGCGAGGGAAGGACCACGTGGTCTCAGATTTCTCAGAGCATGGAAGTTTAAAATACCTTCATGAGAACCTCCCTGTTCCTCAGAGAAACACCAACTGAAAAGAGCCAGGAAAACCCGGGAATGTTCCAAAAGGTCTTTGCAGTGAAACTTGTCTTATCTCAGGAGAGAGCCCACTCTTGTCTCCCAGTTCCTGGTAGGGTCTGCCTGTTGGAAAGTGTACTTGGATGCTTCTGGGCTCCGTTCGGCAATAGCAGTCTTGGCTGATGTGCGCGGTCTGTCTCCCAGCTCAGCCTTTTTTTTTTTTTTTTTTTTTTTAAGTAAGAAGATAATTGCTACCAATAGAGACTTTGCCAAGTCCAATTATCTTCTAGGATTGAAAGGTGCATTTTCCCCATATAAAAGGCGAGGAAAACCCATGGCTGCTTTGTATCACCTCAGTGAGTTACAGTCCCCCTTGGCATTTAGTTGGTACTAGAGCCAGTCATCCTTAACAAATCTTTTCACATTTTATTTCTTTCACACATAGTCATCTTCAAAAAGGAAAAAGATTTGGAATTTTAGAAGAGGGGCAACTCTTCTTTTTAGCATTCTTATCAGAAAGTCACAAAAATAGACGGAATCATTTCCACTGGGAAGATTGACCTTTTGTATTTATTTGTGGGGTAAATTAATAAGCGTTCCAGATGCTTGCAGCTTCCTGCATCCAGGAGATGCTGTGTTCCCCGTGATGCAGCTGGAACCTGAGCTGCAGACAGGAGGTGCGAGTTTCAGGATGTTCCCCACTGAGCTGGAGGAACAGCTACGGCAGTGATGCTTGAAATTTTTGTATGAATTATTTTGTCATCCTACCCTTTTCCTCCAAAACAAAAATTAGAGGATTATTTTAATACTTTGGATTCTTCCCCCCTTTTTGAGAAATAAAGTTTTTTATGAAAAGCCTGTGCATGATTAAAGTTTTCTCCCTTATTTGTCATTACCCCCTTCCTTTTCCTCTCTTGTGACGCTTGTGCCCTGCTTGTGGGCATGTTCTCTTCTCTTGAAGCTGTCTGGGGAGACAAGACATCTGCCTCAACAGTGTTTGTTGGTGGAAGCAACATAGCAAAACCCACAGAGGGACTCAGACGGGGAGAGAAGAAAGGAAAACAGGACATTAAGCCCCAAGAGCTTGAAGACTAAAAGTGCGGTGAGGGTCTGAAGTTGGTGGGGTCCGACCTGAGCGAGCTCCCACAGTGGCACATAGCCCCAGCTGACATCCTTAGTTCACTGCATCCCCCCAGCTCCTCCCTGCCCGTCTTGTTGCCTCAGGATCTCCTGACGGTTCAGACCTTCCCCACTCTCCCTCCATCTAGCTCCTGTCCTTAGGGCCCCTGGTGCCTGACAGTCTGCAGTTGAAAGATTTCTTGTCTCATGGGGGCCTCCTAAAGAAGTAAGCACTCGCTTACAATGCTGCTGCTTTTCCTCTGGGGATGTTTCACCAGCACAAGAATGATGGTGTCGTGTGAAACATGTTCCCAGGCTGACTGCACAGCCTGCCTCTCATCCAGACCCTTACATGGTCTGGCAAGTCACCCTGACTGCCCTGCCCTCTGGATGGGAAGTTCTGGCATAGCTTGCCTGAAAAGGCTATAAACAGCCCTGCCTGAAACTGTCACAGATACCACAATGAGCTCCCAACTAGACAACAAATGCCCAGGTATCTTAAATAGAAGGCAGCCTAAGAGAGCTGGGGCCTTTGGGGAAGACCACTGAGAAGGCAGGCCTGCATCTGGGCCCTGAGAAAGACCACTGTCATCAGACAGAAACTCCCAAGTTTCACTCATTAAACTGGCCTGCATCAGTCATTGCTATAAATGCACACATTGAGTTGAACTGCATCCCACAGAAACTTCAAAGAATTGGGGCTTGAACTTGATCATTCCTTTTTCTCATGTAAAAAGAGCTCTGGAGGTAGGCAGCTTCAAGGCTGAGGTAATGCCTCCATGAAGGCCATCAGGGGGCTGCTTTTGGTTTATGCTCTTCTGCGCTAGGGCAAGGCTCTTGTCCACATGGTAGTGGCATTCCAACCATCAGGACTGCATTCCAGCCAGCAGGAAGAAGGAAGAACCATAGGCAGAGGAGTGTCTGCCCGCTGCCCCTTCTAAGTGACGTTCCAGGAAGACCCCCGCAGTGGCTTGACCAAAACTAGCTCATGGCCTCCCTTCTCTAAAAGGGATCTGGGAGGTGTAGCTTTTTTATTTGGGCACACTGCAGCTCCAAGAAAGTAAGGGTACTATTGGTAAGGGAGGAGGAAAATCGGATAGGGGAAGAAGATTATCCTAATTGATTCATGGAGCTGAGAGCAGGATTCGTTCACCTAAACAGTATGGCTGCTGGAGAACAAAAGAGGGCTGGGATGGTGACCAGAGAGGTAGCCACAATGTCCCACTGCACTGCCTCACAGAAAGGAAATGGACAGGAGAGGTGAGCGGACACTAAAGATTCATGGTGCGATTTGCAGCCCAGTGTAATGGAGGGAGCACTGAACTGGGACTCTAGAATTTTTTTTCCAGCTCTATCACTGACTAGCATTGTAACCTTGGGTAACTAGTTAAACATTTTTGCCTCAGTTTCCACACTCACAAAATGGGAGCTTGGATAAGCTTTCTAGTGAGATGGGGGTGTGGGAGGCTCTTCATCACTAAATTGCAAATTAGCTGAACAAGGTTTTTTTTATGTGATATCCATAGCTGGCCAAGTCTTTGGTAAGCATTGAAAGCTAAACGCAACATCACTGACCTGCTCTTCTCCACGCACACACACCCCTCTGCTATTTGCTGGATTTGTGGACCTCAGACTACTTCAAACTGTGGTTCAAGGATCATTGTAACAGAATGACCACAGGGTCTAGCTAAAACTGTAGATTCCTGCACCCAGATCTGCTGAGCCAAAATTTCTGAGGATGGGGCAAGGAATTGGAATTTTTAGTAAGCCCCTTATGTGATTTATCCTAGCATTACCACTACCGTAAGTAACCTGAGAGTTTTGTTTTTCTTCCATAATGAGAAGTCCAGAAGTAGCTCAAGACCAACAAGGCAACTCTGATGCCATTAGGAACCCAGACTCTTTCCAACTTTCAGCCCTGACATTCTTAACTCCGCAACTTCCCTTGCACCACGATGACTGTTCCATCTCCACACCTGTGTTCCATCTATGTCCCAGTCAGGAAGGGCAGGGGAAAGAGACATGCACAGCTGAGTTTGCCCAACACACCCACATTCAAAGAGCTTTCCTGGAAGCCCCAGTCAGTCACTTCGCTTATATCTCATCAGGAGGAACTGTTTCTTGGGGCCACATGAGCAACTATAGCTGCGAGGAGGCTGGGAAATAGAGTTTTATAGCTGGGCACATTCCTGCTCAAACAAAAATCAAGATTCTCTTTGTGAGGAAGAGAAGATAAAAATCAGGTAAGCTACTACATTAGGGGGTAGCCATGTTAGGTACAGTTACCCCTAGTGACTTTCTGAAGAGTAGATTTTCTTGGAAGGCTCTTTTATTCCCTTGAGCTCATTGATAAGTTTTGTAATGCGGGTTTATATGGGAAAGCTAAAGTGCTCCATAAGAGATGGAGAAAAGACAAAATTCCCAGGCAGTTTTGGAGAGGAAAGAGTAAGTCGTAGGCCGGTGCAGTGGCTCATGCCTGTAATCCCAGCACTTTGGGAGGCCAAGGCGGGTGGATCACCTGAGGTCAGCAGTTCAAGACCAGCCTGGACAACATGGTGAAACCCTGTCTCTACTAAAAACACAAAAATTAGCTGGGCATGGTGGCGGGCACCTGTAATCCCAGCTACTTGGGAGGCTGAGTCAGGAGATTCTCTTGAACCGGGAGACGGGGGTTGCAGTGAGCCGAGATCGTGCCATTGCTCTCCAGCCTGGGCGACAAGAGCGAAAGTCTGTCTCCAAAAAAAAAAGAGTGAGTTGTAGACTTGCCCTAGGCAGAGGCTACAAACTAAGGGTCAGTAGGAAATTAGGCTAAAGAAAGCTAAATGTAAGAAACAAAGTATAGGAAAAGCCATCTGTTTTTAAACTGATGGCTTGATGGAAGTTGTTATGTTGTTATGGACTGAATGTTTGTGCCCTTCCCAAATTCCTCGTTGAAGCCCTACCCCTCAATGTGATGGTGTTTGGAGACGGGGCCTTTGGGAGGTAATTAGGGTTAGATGACGTCATGAGGGTGGGGCCCTCATGGTGGGATTGGTGCTTTCGTAAGAGATGGCATGTCTCTCAACAAACTGTTGGGTAAACATGTCTCTCAACAAACTGTTGGGTAAAAACTAAAATAAGAGACACTAGAGACCTTGACCTCCCGTCCTTCATGTGAGGACACAGTGCAAAGACAGAACAGTCTCCTGCAAGAGCCCTCACCAGGAACTGAACTGGCCAGCACCTTGATCTTGGACTTCCCAATCTCCAGACTGAAAAATAAATTTCTGTTGTTTGATCCACCTAGTCTATGATATTTTGTTATGGCAGCCCAAGCAGAAAAAAACAGACGTAATTGTCTTGGAGGTACCTGCATTTTAGAAAAGGAGTTCTAATATTTCAAAGAACTGGCCAGAGTGGCATAGCGGAAAGAGTATGCATTTGGGAGTGATATGACTTGTGCTGCCATCTATAAATTGTAGGAACTTGCAGGATTGTTTTTTGCTGCAATGAGCCTCAATTTCCTTATTTGGAAAAAAGTAGACAGCTAATACTTACCTTGAAGATTCCTGTCAGTAAATAATCAGGTCATGGACTGGACACCTAGCTCATGGAAGAAGCACCATCCATGTTGACCACAATTAGCCACATCTGGTATATCTGTCTTTGTATCCCCCACTGAGCCCAGCAAGGCACAATGCACACAGATGTTTACTGAGTAGCTATTGAAACAGGCTACTTGGGCAGAGCTATTGAGGTGGAGGGGGCTTTCTCTGAGATCCATGGACCATTAGGGACACTGGTATGAGGCTGGCAGTCTAAAACGATCATATCTTCCCTGACTCCAACTTATTTCTAAACCATTGAGGAGTGTCATTGTTCTCTCTTCCTTATGAAAGTGCCCTGTGGAGTCTCCTGTAGTAGACATTGAGTTAAATGTTACAATGTCTTTTTCACTAGCACTTCTGGCAAAAATCGATGCATAACTTCATAACCACTCTTAAGGGCACCTCATGTAAGTTTGCAGATCTCTGCTATTTTGCAGAACTCTGCTATTAGTGAGAATGAGATTTTAAAGCCTCATTCAGTATCCAGTGAGCACCAGATCCAGTGAGCCTCATTCAGTATCCAGTGAGCACGTGCCAGATGCTGGAGATAAGAGACATTTCCTCCACCTGATGGTTCAAACGTTGATCTGTCTGAGAATTGCTGCTCTAAACTCAGGTAATTCTTATCCTTAACTCCCGCCCTTTACTGCCTATTTTACCCTACTCCCTAAGAGAAATCCTTTGGCCAATAGGAAAACACCAAACTAGATAGCTATGATCCCATGCTGAAGGCAGAAGGATTCACCATAACCTAAGAAAATCAACTCACTCTTTATTTCATCTGGCCCCAGGATTCCTCTAACGCTAGAGGGCAATCGGGTCCCATAGACCTAAGGAAGTCGGCCTGCTCCATCAATGCCCAGCAAATTATCCCCTCCCCGTCCTCAGGCTGCTCTCCTGGAAATGAAGTGCCGGATCAGTAAAATAACTTCCAGAGATTCTCTTACCTACAGGGTAAGAACACAGGCCTTTTCAGTTTAGAGGCAGAATAGGGTTTGGACCTTGATTCTAACACCTACTGGTTGTTTGACCTGGGGAAAGTGTCTTAACTTCTCTGAATTTTGATAATACGTATCCATAAATGGTTTTGCGAGAGTAAATGTAAAGCACTCAGCACAGTATTCAGCATGTGGTTAACCTTCAGTAACTATTGGCTATTACTATTAATGATTGTAAGGAATGACTTTCTCTTAGTTCTCGACATTGCTTTTTTTTCCCTTTGACACAGGGGTCTCACTCTGAAACCCAGACTGGTCTCAAACTCAACTCCTGGGCTCAAGCAATCCTTCTGTCTCAGCTCCTGAATAGCTAGGGTTACAAGTGCATGCCACCGCACCAGACCCTACATTTCTCTTTTATTTAAAGTCCAAGCATCAATTCCTAGGACATAAAGTGAGGACATTCTTAAGACAGATCTACTATGTACTAAGCACCATAGTAAGGGGGCCAGATGAATTATGTATGATGCCACAATAATCTGAGTGAGGGAATTGTTACCCCTATTTTACAGGTATAGAACCTAAAGATCAGTAAATTGCCCAAGATCACACTGTAGTGGAGGAACCTGGATTCGAACCCAAGACAACAGAGCTTTAAAACTCTTCACCACCACAGGGGGCGTAGCAGTAGTGTTTTCCCAGAAGCTTCTTGTACCTGATCCCAAAGGCAAGTTGTGAGGCTGAAGAAGGAGGTTGCCACAGCTACTAACTAGACCCCTTTTCACGTAATCAGATCCTTGGTCTGCTCCAGTTTTGCAAGAGGAGCCACTTGTCTGGAAACTCTCCTCAACACTTGCCCCTGGAGGGAGCCGACTGTGCCTGAATTATTTAGAGTCTCTAGACACTTGATATAATGAGCAGGTGTGGATGCTTCTCTGAATTCCCCGACATGCCTTTACTTACCTCCTTTCCCCTCCCTCCAGTTGCCTATGAGGAAAAAGGAGGCATCATCCTTTTCCTCACTGTAGATGTGTATGCCTCGTCCTTCATTTTTCATCCCGAAGTCTATTTGTAAGAATTGGACCATTTTCCTTGCAAATATAAAAAATCATGTTGATTTCCATTGAAACTGGTGGTGTAAATTGACCCTAACTAGTAAATGCATAACTTGGCCAGGAATGTTGGCTCATGCCTGTCATTCCAGCATCTTGGGAGGCCAAGGCAGGAGGATCACTTAAGCCCAGGAGTCTGAGACCAGCCTAGGCAACATAGTGAGACCTTGTCTCTAATTTTTTTATATTTTTTATTTTTTTGTTGAGACTGAGTCTCGCCTGTTTCCCAGGCTGGAGTGCAATATCACGATCTCGGCTCACTGCAACATCTGCCTCCCAGGTTCAAGTGACTCTTCTGCCTCAGCCTCCCGAGTAGCTGGGACTACAGGTGCATGCCACCATGCTTGGCTAATTTTTGTATTTTTAGTAGAGATGGGGTTTCACTATGTTGGCCAGACTGGTCTTGAGCTCTCAGCCTTGTGATCCGCCCACCTCAGCCTCCCAAAGTGCTGGGATTACAGGCATGAGCCACCGCTCCCGGCCAAAATTCTTGTTTTTGAAGAATATTTACTGACATGGAGAAGAGACGCACTAGAAAATATTGAATAGGGAAAAACTAAGCTATAAAACAGTATAATTAAAAATTCTCAATTATATATATTTAGTTAGAAAAAGACTGAAAGATAATGTATCAAATAATATTATGGGCTGGGCACAGTGGCTCACAACTGTAATCCCAGCACTTTGGGAAGCTGAGGCTGGAGGATCACTTGAGGACAGGGGTTCAAGACAAACCTGGGCAACATATGAAGATCCTATGTCTACAAATTTTTTTTTTTTTTACTTAGCCAGGCATGTTATGTGTACCTGTAGCCCCAGCTACTTAGGAGACTGAGGCGGGAGGGTCTCCTGAGCCCAGGAAGTTAAAGCTACAGTGAGCAATAATCAAGCCACTGCACTCTAGGCTGGGTGACAGAGTGAGACCCTGTCTCAAATTTAAAATAAAAAATTATATATATATAGACACACACAGTATATATATATATATACACACACACACACACACACACACACACACACACACAAAAGAAAGAGAGAGTCTCACTCTATTTTCCAGGCTGGAGTGCAGTGGCATGATCTCAGCTCACCACAACCTGCCTCCCAGGTTCAAGTGACTCTCCTGCCTCAGCCTCCCAAGTAGCTGAGACTATAGGCACACACCACCATGCTTGGCTAATGAGTGATTTCTACTGAGCAGTGAGACAAGTGAGTTTTATTTGTCATTATACTTTTCTAAGTTTTCTACTTTATTTTAAAATTTTCATAGCTACTAATATTTCTTTCTATGGGAAATTATTGGTGCAGGCCAGGCATGGTGGCTTACTCTTGTAATCCCAGCACTGACTGGGAAGCCTAGGCAGAGGATTGCTTGAGCCCAGGAGTTTGAGACTAGCCTGGGCAATATGGTGAGACCCTGTCTCTACAAAAAGAAAAATAATACAAAAAGTAGCTGAGCATGGGCCAGGCATGGTGGCTCATGCCTATAATCCCAGCACTTTGGGAGACTGAAGCGGGCAGATCACAAGGTCAGGAATTTGAGGCCAGCCTGGCCAGCATGGTGAAACCCCGACTCTCCTAAAAAAAAAAATACAAAAGTTAGCCGGGCATGGTGGCATACACCTGTAGTCCCAGCTACTCGGGAGGCTGAGGCCGACTTGAACCGGAGAGGCGGAGAATTGCTTGAATGGGGGAGGCGGAGGTTGCAGTGAGCTGAGATCGCGTCACTGCACCTCCAGCCTGGGTGAAAGAGCAAGACTCTGTTTCAAAAAAAAAAAAAAAAAAAAAAAAAAAAAGTAGCCAAGCATGGTGGTACACATCTGTGGTCCTAGCTACTAGCTACTAGGGAGGCTGAGGTGGAAGGATTGCTTGAGCTCAGGAGTTTGAGACTGCAGTGGGCCAAGATCATGCCACTGGGCTCCAGCTTAGGCCACAGAGTGAGACCCTGTCTTGAAAAAAATAAAAAAGAAAGAAAGAGAGTGAGAGAAGAAGGAAGGAAGGAAGGAGAGAGAGAGAGAGAGAGAGTCAGAAAAGAGAGAAAAAGAAAGAAAAGGAAGGAAGGCAGGCAAAAGAAAGAAAAGAGAAAGAGAAAGAAAGAAAGAAAGAAAGAAAGAAAGAAGAAAGAAAGAAAGAAAGAAAGAAAGAAAGAAGAAAGAAAGAAAGAAAGAAAGAAAGAAAGAAAGAAAGAAAGAAAAAGAAAAAGAGAAAGAAAGAAGGAAAAGAAAGAAGGAATTATTGGTACAATGGTGAAAATAAAATTTGTGATAACAATTTTTTAAATTTATAGACAGGTTTATTTTCCATCCCATCCCCCTTTGTATTCTATCTTTTACAGATGAAGAAATCAAGGTTCAGGTGCTCTTGGTGACATAGCCAGTTGAAGGGAAAGTACAGACTAGACGCCAGACCTTTACACGGGAGGGAGAGAGTGACCTCAAAGGGGAGTCTGGACTAGACTTCTAAGGCCCCTTCCAGATCGAGGCTCTCTTTCTCTCTGCTGCTGTGCTGGTTTCACCCCCTGCATTCACAGCCCTCCCAAGGTAAGAGAACTTCAGAAACCCATGAAGTGCTTCTGCCCCAGGTACTTCACTGAGCTCTAGTTTTCTTTCTGTAACTTGCAAATAGGGCTACAACTCTGACTCTGTGTTTCCAGATTCTGTTTCGATGCAGACAATTAGATAGTAAATAATTCAAGAGAACGGAAACTGGCAAAGTGGTGTGTGATGTCCAAATAGCTATCTTCTTTACCCTCTGGTGTAAACTTCAGGCTCATCTGCAACTCAGGAGCTCCAGGAGTAAGTGAAATGTACAAACACAGGAATCTCCCCTGTTTCCATTCCCCTCGTTTTTAAATATTGTTTGGGGGTGGGAATGCAGTTTAATTGAATATTAAGGTAAGACAGTTTGGCTTTGGACGACAGATTCAGACAACTTCTTAGGCATGTCTGAATTTCTTCCCATGGTGGAGTAGAGTGATCAGAATCCAGAGGCATCAGTTTCTCCTTGACCTGAGGATTCATGATCCAAAGTTGTGGTCTCAGAAATATCACCATTCATCCTCTTTCTCTTCCTTCTGGGCAGTGAGGGAGACACATTTCACCAGACCCTTCTAAACTGCCCCGCCATTAAAGATGTAGTCTTAGTTAAGACCTGTTGAATTACAGGTAACATAAACCACCTCTGCCCTGGCTAAGAAGAAAAGGATAATGTATTATATGGACATGGGGGGGTCTTATAAAGCCCAAGGGCAAAGAAAATAGAGATGGACCAGCCTCTCAAGAAATTGGAGCTACAGGCATCACGTTACAGGACTTCAAAATCTATTACAAGGCTATAGTAACCAAAACAGCATGGTATTTGTATAAAAATAGACATATAGACCAATGGAACAGACTAGAGAACACAGCCAACTGATCTTCAACAAAGGTGCCAAGAGCTTACACTGGGGAAAGGACACCCTCTTCCATAAAGGGTGCTGGGAAAATTGGATAGCCACATGTAGAAGAATGAAATTGGATCCTTCTCTCTCACCATATGCGAAAATAAATTCAAAATGGATTAAAGACTGAAAAATAAGATCTAAAACTATAAAAATACTAAGAAAAACTCTCTTGGACATTGGCCTAGGCAAAGAAGTTATGACTAAGACCTTGAAAGCACAGATAACAAAAACAAAAACAGACAAACGGGGCTATATTAAACTAAAAATCTTCTGAACAGCAGTTGATTGTTTCAATCAACAGAGTGAAGAGACAACTTGTTGAAAGGGAGAAAATATTTGCAAACTATTCATTCAACAAGGGACTAACATCCAGAATATAAAAGGAACTCAAAAATCTCAAAAAGGAAAGAACAAATAATCCCATTAAAAAGTGGGCAAAGTTGGGAGGCTGAGACAGGCGGATCACAAGGTCGGGAGATCAAGACCATCCTGGCTAACACAATGAAACCCTGTCTCTACTAAAACATACAAAAAACTAGCCAGGTGAGGTGGCGGGCGCCTGTAGTCCCAGCTACTCGGGAGGCTGAGGCAGGAGAATGGCGTAAACCTAGGAGGCGGAGCTTGCAGTGAGCTGAGATCCAGCCACTGGACTCCAGCCTGGGCAACTGAGCAAGACTCCATCTCAAAAAAAAAAAAAAAAAAGTGGGCAAAGGACATAAATAGACATTTCTTAAAAGAAGACATGTAAATGGCCAACAGGTATATGAAAAATGCTCACCATCACTCATCATTAGAGAAATAAAAATCAAAACCACAATGAGATCTTACTCCAATCAGAATGGCTTTTATTAAAAAGACAAAAAAAAAAATAACATCTTGGTAAGGATATGGAAAAAGGGGAAGTCTTTTACACTGTTGGTGGGAATGTAAATGAGTACAACCACTAAGGAAAACAGTATGGAGATTTCTTTTTTTCTTTCTTTCTTTTTTTTTTTTTTTTTGAGACAGAGTCTCACTCTGTCACCCAGGTGGAGTACAGTGGTGCAATCTCAACTCATTGCAACCTCTGCCTCCCAGGTTCAAGCAACTCTCCTGCCTCAGCCTCCTGAGTAGCTTGGATTACAAGCACCCACCATCATGCCTGGCTAATTTTTGTATTTTTAGTAGAGACAGGGTTTCACCATGTTGTCCAAGTTAGTCTCGAACTCCTGATCTCAGGTGATCCACCTGCCTTGGCCTCCCAAAGTGCTGGGACTACAGGCATGAGCCACCGTGCCTGACCAGAGATTTCTTAAAAAAACTAAAAGTAGAATTACCATTTGATTCAGTGATCCTACTACTGGGTATCTACCCAAAGGAAAAGAAATCAATATATCAAAAGGATATCTGCAAACTTGCATGTTTATTGCAGCACTATGCACAATACTTAAGATATGGAATCCACCTAAGTGTCCATCAATGGAAGAATAAAGAAAATGTGGTATATATACACAATGGAATACTGTTTAGCCGTAAAGAGTGAAATCATGTCATTTGCAGCAACATGAATGGAACTGGAGATTATTATTATTAATTTTTTTATCACAAATAGGACTTTTTATTTGCCACTATTTTAAGTCTGAACTTTAAACAGATTCTTGGACTGGTTGTTCATATCCATCAGTTCGTTCAACTTTAGCACCTGTCTTGTCCCCAGTGACTTTTCCAGAACTACTGCCTTCACCATGAAGCTCCATGAGTTTTCCCAATTCAAACTTGAGCTTCTTCAGCATTTTTACTTTTCTAACAAAGACATCATGGAGAGGATAAATAGATTGGCAAGCCTTTTCTATGTCTTTTCCAGTGCTGTCTAGAATCAATTTATTGACCACTTCTTTCAAGTCATTTGTCGGCACCTCTTGGGTCATGATTTCCATCATCTTCTGGATTTGGCGGACCTGTTGGTCCTGAACATAAGAGGTCTTCCGTATCTGATTGTTGCGTTTTTTAGTGAAGCCAACACAGAACAGACGAAGCAAGTAACCATGAGTAGTCTTGACATCAATGTGAGCTTCAATCATTGTCTGCAATTTTTTGACCATGGAACACATTTTGTCATGAATAAGATCCATGCCATGGAAGTTAGTCAGGCAGTTTTTGCCCTGAACATCTTCAGTAATCAGCTTGAATTTTCTAAATGCAAATTCATCATTCTGCAAATCAGTAAGACTCACTTCAAACACACAACCCTTGAGGCTGTCGGATGCAATTTTGGTTCCTTGGGTCCTGGTGACTAGCGTCTTTCCAATATTTCTTATATTGAACATAGCAGCTGCTTTCACATTATACCAATCTTTCTTAGAAAATGGATCAATCACTTTCTTCTTGGCTCCCTTTTTGCTGCCTTTTGTAAGGCACTTGTTCTTGCCAACCACCATGGTGCTGCTCAGAGAGCCACAAGGCCTGGAGGTTATTCTCTTAAGTGAAAAAAGTCAGGCACAGAACGACAAATATTGCATTTTCTCACTTACATGTAGCAGCTAAAAAAATTGAACACATGGAGCTAGAGAATGGAAAAACAGTTAATAGAGATGGAAGGGACAGTGGTGGGGGGCGGGTGGCTAAAGAGAAGTGTTAAAACATACAAACATACAGTAAGATAAAAGGAATAAATTCAATATTCCACAGCAGAGTAGGATGACTAAACTTAACAAAAATGTGTTGTACTCACATGACGGACACCCTGAATGCCCCTTCTTGATCACTATGTATTATATACATATAACAGATTTTCTCATGTACCCCATGAATATACACAAATAATTTTTTTTAAAAAAAGAAACTGGAACTAATTCATGAAGAAAAGGGAAGTGTGTGGCTCAGTTAACCAACCATAGCAGGAGGAAGTGACTGGAATCAGGGACTCCAGCATCCCCTGGGTGCTGGGTGCTCCCAATGCTTCTCCTTTCCGTGGAAGGGCTTCATTTCCTCCTTCTGGAGACTGGCCTCTTCCATGAGCCTGGGGCATAGCCATTGGAAGCTTCCAGACTTATTCTCAAAGCTTTGTCACACTTTCCATCCACTGTAAAAACAAAAAGGCTCAACGGTCCTCAGTTTCAATGCAAAAAGACTCTGGTCTGCTTGGGCCGCCTGTCCTCACTGTAGTGGAGGTGTGGAGCAGGGGCCATAGTATGCTCTGGGTTTATTCAGTCATTTGTACCTGGATGACCTCACCATGGTTAAACGTTGAAAGGGTTTCAGAGGGCTTCCTCTTCTGGAGAGGATGTATATGTAGGAACAATCCAACACTCCTACTGAAGCAACTAGAAAAAACAGAGTAAGTTACAAAAATCATCTTTTTAGACATTGCAGAGTTGTGCCATCAATGAGGACTAATGAACTGAAACTCTGGAGAGGAAAGAGCCCTTTCCCTTTTTTTTTTGAGACGGAGTTTCACTCTTATTGCCCAGGCTGGAGTGTAATGGCGCAATCTAGGCCCACTGCAACCTCCGCCGCCTGGGTTCAAGTGATTCTCCTGTCTTAGCCTCCCGAGTAGTTGGGATTGCAGGCATGTGCCACCACACCCAGATAATTTTGTATTTTTATTAGAGACGGGGTTTCACCACATTGGTCAGGCTGGTCTCAAACTCCTGACCTCTCAGGTGATCTGCCTGCCTCGGCCTCCCAAAGTGCTAGGGTTACAGGCGTGAGCCACTGCGTCCGGCCAGAAAGAGCCCTTTCTAAATGTGCTCATTGTCTCTGACCATTTTCTTCCCGGGGAGTATTTGCCAAATCTGTGCACAGGCCAAGGATAGGGCTTGACCCAGTCATAGCGTCTCTACTGGGACAAAGAGAAACTGGTAGAGTTTTTGATGATCAACGTGATCTGTTGTAATGCTAGAATCTGGAGCTAAGCTGGAGCTCCTAAGAACAGAGCTGAATCTTCCATAGGCTTTCAGGGATGAGAAGACAGAGACATGCCAATGAAAAGAGTGGGCTCCATCCAAGGAACAGTGATGACCCAGAAGTGGACTGGGACTGACTAAGACTGCAACCCCACCTCAACCCAACTGAATTCTTGACTAGATTGAGGTGATCAATCCCTCACCCCATCTGCTGACAGAAGAAAAAGAGATTCATCACCGGAGGAAAATAACATCATCTGTTTCCTCTGTTTTCTTTTATATAATTACAAGGCATATAAAGAGCAGGAAAATGTGACTGATCAGAAAAAAGGCAGGAGCCACGTGCAGTGGCTCACGCCTGTAATCCAAGCAATTTGGGAGGCTGAGGTGGGTGGATCACCTGAGGTCAAGAGTTCGAGACCAACCTGGCCAACGTGGCAAAACCCCGTCTCTACTAAAAATACAAAAATTAGCCAGGCGTGGTGGTGGATGCCTGTAATCCCAGCTACTCAGGAGGCTGAGGCAGAAGAATCGCTTGAACCCGGGAGGCGGAGATTGCAGTGAGCCGAGATTACACCATGCACTCCAGCCTGGGTGACAAGAGCAAGACTCTGTCTAAAAAAAAAAAAAGAAAAGAAAAAGGAAAAAGAAAAAAAGTAGGCTGGGTGCAGTGGCACATGCCTGTAATTCCAGCACTTTGGGAGGCTGAGGTCAGTGGATCACTTGAGCTCAGGAGTTTGAGACCAGCCTGGGTAACATGGCAAAATCCCATCTCTACTAAAAATACAAAAATTAGCCAAGTGTGGTGGCACATGTCTGTAGTCATAGCTACTTGGGAGGCTGAGGTGGGAGAATCACTTGAATCCAGGAGGCAGAGGTTGCGATGAGTAGAGATCACACCACTGCACTCCAGCCTGGGCAATAGAGTAAGACCCTGTCTCCAAAAAAAAAAAAAAAAAAAAAGAGGTTAAAAAATTACCTGGGCTTGGTAACAATACCTGTAGTCCCAGCTACTTGGGAGGTTAAGAAGGGAGAATTGTTTAAACCCAGGAGGTCAAGGTTGCAGTGACCCATGATTGCACCACCACACTCTAGCCTGGTCAACAGGAGAAAGACCCTGTCTCAGAAAAAAAAAAAAAAAAAATAGAGAAAGAACAGGGAGTAGAAGCAGACCCACAAATGATTCTGATATTTGTGTTAGCAGACAAGGACTTTATAATAAGTATTATAAATATGGTAAATAGAGAAAAATAATACAATAGGTGAAAAATGAAAAATTTCAACAGTGCATTCAAATTTATAAAAAAAAGAACCAAATGGGCATTCTAGAACTAAAAAATGCAATATCTGTAATTAAGAACTCATTAAGTGAAATATTTCCATAACTGTTGGTAAATACCTATTGGTCCAAGACTCCTAAGTTCCCTGTCCTCATCTCCTGGCCATCTTGGACCTCCTTGGGACACCCTGGACTTCCCCACAGCCCAACAAGTAAGAGTTAATGGCGAGCCCAGCCAGGGGCACTCAGGAGCCTGTTTTGCCACTGCTGCAAGTGTCCCTTATGATTGGTTGGTGTCTGTGCTTTCCCATTGTTTAACTATTTTGATTTTGATGTCATCTCTGACTAATTGATTGACTGATAGAGATGAGGGGTTGTGTTTGTTTGTTTTTTGTTTGCTTTTGTTTTTTTCAGATGGAGTCTTGCTCTGTCACCAGGCTGGAGTGCAGTGGCATGATCTTGGCTCACTGCAACCTCCGACTCCTTGGTTCAAGCGATTCTCCTGCCTCAGCCTCCTGAGTAGCTGGGATTACAGGCACACGCTACCATACCCGGCTAATTTTTGTACTTTTAGTAGAGACGGGTTTCACCATGTTGGCCAGGATGGTCATGATCCACCCACCTTGGCCTCCCAAAGTGCTGGGATTACGGGCATGAGCCACCTTGCCTGGCCTGAGATGAGGTCTTGCTGTGTTGCCCACGCGGGTCTCAAACTCCTAGGCTCAAGTGATCGTCCTGCCTCAGCCTCCTGAAAAGCTGAGACTTGATGTCTTGTTTTGGTACTGTCATTGGAAGTCCCTATCAGAATCAAATAAATGAAATTGGGTAGAAAGAATTCCTCAAAGGGGGTAATACCAATAAGAGGAGACGTGGAAGGACGCGGAAAGGATATTTGTTCATTTATGATGCCCACTCAGAAAGCCAGATATCTAAGACTGAAGCCTGCTGTTTGCTGAGTTGAGCTTCTTTTAAGTTTCCTCACCACTGTATTTGAGGAGACTTGAGTAAGCCAGGAGGGAACAGATTTAGTGAGGCTAGATAAATTTGCTGTGTGGCTTGGTCTCTTGAATCTGATCAGTTTGTAGCTCCTACACCAGTTATTTTCATCAAATACTCAGGACAGCCTTAGCAACTTGAGTTTCTCAAAGGCAAAAGAATTTAGTGTGGACTAACTGCCTCCCAGAATATAGGTTAAAAGAGGAGATTTTAGAGATGGACAGT